>NC_044040.1:98466181-98792728 GCF_901765095.1 Microcaecilia unicolor | reverse complement strand
TATCTGTGTTCCTAATTGATTTACATGTTTTATTACTGTAGAGTTTGACGATGTAGGTACTATTTGCCATGCAGCACAGGAATTGGGGCACAGTTGTAATGGGGGGGGGGGGGGGGTGGCGGGGTTGAAGGGCGGGCTCTTGCCTGGTTTTTGGTAGGAGAAGGATGTGGAATATTCTGGGTAGGGGGAAAAGGGAAAAGGAGGGAGGGGCAGGGGGTGAGTGGATGGGGAGGAGGGTGTGTGTGATTTCAGTGTTTGTGGTTATGGATGTGTCGGGGAGGGGGGGTAGGGAGTTGTGTGTGGGAGGGTACAGGATTATTCGGCACAAGTGGGGTACACGTCAAGAGGCGAAAGGTAATTATGTGGATGGAGGGGTGGTGCTCTCTTCCTGTGGATACACGGGCAGGGTTGTTTTTGTGGTGGGTGTGGGGCCCTCCAGGGTTGGGCTGGGAGCCCCGTGGGATTTCTGCCATTCTAAGATCTTTGCGTTTCTTTGTACACGAGTATAGATGGTTAACTTAAAAATTGTGTCCCTCAACGTTGATGGTATACACTCACCTATTAAACGTACTAAACTTTTATCTTGGTTAAGGAAAGAAGGGGCGGATATAGTATACCTACAAGAAACCCACTTAACACAATTGGAACATCAAAAATTGAAAAGGGGATGGGTGGGGGAAGTGGTGGGCTCCTCGTATAACACCAGACAAAGGGGAGTGGCCATCTTATTGCATAAACAACTGCCTTTCCATACACATAAGGTCATACAAGATAAGGAAGGCAGATTTATAATTCTGTTAGGGGAGTTATGGGGTTGATGCCTTCTATTATGTAACATTTATGGCCCAAATATCTACTCACACAAGTTCTTCTCTGACTTAGTGGCTAAAGTGGCTCCATACCCCAATTATCAGATGGTCTTGGGGAGGGGGGATCATAACACGCTAGCAGATCCACTGGTGGATAGCAAACCTCCTAAACCCCAAATGGGATGCGTAGAGACCCAGGGAATTAATTTTTTGATTTCTAGATTGGGAGTACTTGACATATGGAGGATATTTCACGCCCACGACAGGGAGTTCACCTTTTTCTCTCATCCACATTAGATATATACGAGACTGGATTACCTGCTAGCCTCGCAATCCTTATTTTCCCAGACCAAGTTAGCAGAAATCTTAGATGTCGCTTTTTCTGACCACTCGGCAGTTATGGTTAGCATTTCCTTTACTGAGGATACCAAGGATAGAGTGTGGAAATTTTCCCCATCCCTATACAGTGACAAGGCCTTTCACACCTTTTTGAGAAAGAAGTGGCTGGAATATCAGGCTTTCAATCAGACGGGTGGAGTAAGCCCTGTTACTTATTGGGAGGCATCAAAAGCGGTCCCAAGAGGCCACAAAATAGCATATACTGCATCTCAAAGGAAGAAGAGGGAAGCAGACCTCTTGAGTTTGTCCCAGGAATACCAGCAGATTCGTAGGCAACATGTACTGAAAATGCGTGATGCAGACAAAAACCATATGATGCAGGTTAGAAAAAGATTGATGCACTTTTGGATTTGAGGGCAGAACGGGGACATTTATTTCCAGAGGTATAAACTGTTTAAGTGGGGTGGCAAGGCAGGGAAATTAATGGCTAACCTAGTGCGTCCGCCGAGTAAGAAGCAAATTGTTACATCTATTACAGATGTTGGAGGGAAGGTGCACACGTCAGAGGCACAGATTAGAGAGCAATTTGTAAAATATTACAGTTCCCTTTACCAAGCAAAGGAATTCAAATACGAGAGCTGTGAGGCCTTCTTCCAGGATATCATAGTACCATCCATAAAGGAAGAGCAGAGAGAAGCTTTAAATGCACCCATAACAGGGCAGGAAATAAGAACAGGCATCAAGGCTCTGAAATTGACAAAGGCCCCAGGGCCTGACGGTTTTGGCCCAGAGTACTACCGTATATTACTAGATTTAATTGTGAGCCCTTTGGAAGCCATGTTTAATGGAATCATTAGGGAGGGCATGAGCTTACATCAGAATCTAGCTCACATCGTATTATTACCAAAGCCTGGCAAAGATGCAGCTCAAGTGAGTTCTTACCGCCCCATCTCACTTCTGAACCAGGATATTAAGCTGCTAGCGGCAGTGCTAGCCCGAAGGCTAAACAGAGTAATTCCTAAGTTGGTGCATGAAGATCAGGTTGGATTCGTGCCAGGACACTATGCTTCCATGAATCTTTTAAGAGCCATGTCGGCGATTCATGAACACAGGGGTAAGGGAGGACTGGGAGCTATAGTAGGACTGGATATGGAAAAGGCATTTGATAGCATATCTTGGCAATACCTTTTTTGGGTATTGGACCGGTTTGGCCTTGATGGACCTTTTGTAAAATGGGTCGATGTTCTTTATACCCTCCCCAAAGCACAGTTGCTAGTTAATGGTATCCTCACGGAAGCTTTTTCCTTGCAAATGGGAACGCGTCAGGGTTGCCCTCTCTCCCCACTTCTCTTTCTGCTAGCCATTGAACCATTAGCTATCAAAATTAGGAATAGTACCCAACTTCAGGGGGTGTTTGTGGGACAAAGGGAGGCATGAATTAATCTTTTTGCAGATGGCATCTTACTATACCTTTCTCATGCCCCAAGGCAACTGCCGGAAGCACTCAATATTGTGAACTCTTTTGGGGATTTATCGGGCCTGAGGGTCAATTGTACCAAATCAGAGCTTTTGCCTTTGGCGGGGGATGTAGTACATAAGTACATAAGTAATGCCACACTGGGAACAGACCAAGGGTCCATCGAGCCCAGCATCCTGTCCACGACAGCGGCCAATCCAGGCCAAGGGCACCTGGCGAGCTTCCCAAATGTACAAACATTCTATACATGTTATTCCTGGAATTGTGGATTTTTCCCAAGTCCATTTAGTAGTGGTTTATGGACTTGTTCTTTAGGAAACCGTCTAACCCCTTTTTAAACTCTGCTAAGCTAACCGCCTTCACCACGTTCTCCGGCAAGGGTCCTCTTAACTTTCGGCCCTGCCTATAGCATCTTCCAAGGGCCCTATGCGATATCTGGGGATATTCCTTAGTACAAACCCGACGGTTTTCTATAAGCGTAATGTCATTGTTCATATAGAGAAAATAAAACGCCTCTGTGAGGCATGGAAAGAGCTACCTTTGTCGTTAATGGGAAGAGGCCTTGGTGAAGATGATTCTTTTTCCTAAGATCTTATACCCACTACAGGCGGCACCCATATGGAAGGATGAGCGTTTTTTTCCGCTCGCTTATTTGTTCCTTCATATGGCGGCATAAAGGGGTTCGGATAGGACATAGGCGGTTAATTCATGGCAAAGAACAAGGAGGTCTGAATCTTCCTGACCTAAGATTGTATAATATAGCGGCTCTCCTAAGGTTCATCTATGAGGGTGTTACAGGGATGCACCGTTACACGCCGACGGTTATAAATCTTTTGCATATGACCCCCAATAAAACTCCACAAGTAGCATCTAAGTTGGGGTTTCTTAGACCCTTGAGATGGGCATGGAGTTGGTGGAAGGGCAGACAAGGGAAGATGCCGGAAGTCTCACCTTTTTTGGGCCTCATGGGCAATGTAGACTTCCCAGCAGGACTGGGGGCTTCAGTATTTAGGATATGGAAGGAGAGGGGCTGCATCAACATAGGTCAACTACTTGACAAAAGCGTAGGTAATTTCCCCAATTTTGACCAGGTCAAGGAGCAATGGAAGTTACCGAATAATCATCTGTTACCTTTTCTTCAGGTGAGACACTATTGGTACACCTTGAAGAATCATTTTGGGCAGTCATGGGAGTATGGTGAGTTGGATCTCTTATTTATGCGGGTCCCCAGGTCATTGAATAAATTAGCTACCTGGTATAAGATACTAAAACTGTCGTTACCCAGGGTAGATATGGAGAGGTTGCTGCACCAATGGAACAAAGATCTTGGCAGGGAATATGACTACCCACAGTTCAGAGCACTCTTTTCCAATCTCTATGAAATGGTTAAATCCACAGACCTACAGGAAACCCAATATAAAATACTTCATAGAGCGTACATATTGAAAGGAAAAGGGGCTGCGATGGGGTTATGGGCATCGGACAGGTGTAGCAGGTGTCAAAAGGAGCGGGGGACACTACTACATGCCTTCTTGAAGTGCCCAGGCCTAGCCATATGGAATGAGGTGATTCACCTGATAAACAAGGTTGTAGTAGGTAAGAACTTGGAGTGGGACTATGCTACATTGCTTTTGGGTGATCAGGCTCTATTGGTTGCACAGGGCCTCACACAGCCACAAAGACGTTTTGCATATGTGTCACTACTGTTGGTCAAGAAGACAATTTTGCAGTTCTGGACAATATCTGACAACATCCCATATGACTGTTGGACAGTAAAAATGAGAGAAATGGGAAAGTTTGAGAAGCTGGTATATTTCAAATCTCAGCGACTGGATAATAGACAATATGCCTTGCTTGGGACAAAGTTGCCTGGAACTGTTGCACCCCTAAGAAAGGGGAGAGTTGTTTTTATAGTTTACCCTTTTATTACATGGGGGTGGGGGGGTTAGCCGGTGTGGCAGGGTGAGGGGTGAGTGGCTGAATGGAGTGGATACGGAATGGGTGTGAGCGAGATGTGAAAGTAGTACAAAAGATTTGGTGGGAGGGAGGGTTTATTATTGGAAAAAGTCAATACTGAGCTGTATTTGGTAAATTAATTGTTGAGATGGAGGCACCTATTGTTCATTGTATCTTATGCAATAATTGTTTGGATATTGTGCTAACTGTTTTAACTTTGCTTTGTATGACGTTGCTTAAATAAAATAAAAAATAAATAAAATAAAAAATAAAAAAAGAAGTACATAAGTATTGCCATACTGGGAAAGACCAAAGGTCCATCAAGCCCAGCATCCTGTTTCCAACAGTGGCCAATCCAGATCACAAATACCTGGCAAGATACCAAGAAGTACAAAACATTTTATACTGCTTATTCCAGAAATAGTGGATTTTCCCCAAGTCCATTTAATAACGGTCTATGGACTTGTCCTTTAGGAAGCTGTCCAAAACTTTTTAAAACACCGCTAAGCTAACCACCTTTACCACATTCTCTGGCAATGAATTCCAGAGTTTAATTACACGTTGAGTGAAGAAAAAGTTTCTCCAATTCGTTTTAAATTTACTACATTGTAGCTTCATCGCATGCCCCCTAGTCCTAGTATTTTTGGAAAGCGTGAACAGACGCTTCACATCTACCCGTTCAACTCCACACATTATTTTATAGACCTCTATCATATCTCCCTTCAGCCGCCTTTTCTCCAAGCTGAACAGCCCTAGCCGCTTCAGCCTTTCCTCATAAGGGAAGTCATCCCATCCCCTTTATCATTTTCAACACCGTTCTCTGTAGCTTTTCTAATACCACTATATCTTTTTTGAGATACGGCGACCAGAATTTAACACAATATTTTAAGGTGTGGTCGCACCATGGAGCGATACAAAGGCATTATAACATCCTCATTTTTGTTTTCCATTCCTTTCCTAATAATACCTAACATTCTATTTGCTTTCTTAGCAGCAGCAGCACACTGAGCAGAAGGTTTCAACGTATCATCAACGATGACACCTAGATCCCTTTCTTGGTCCGTGACTCCTAACATGGAACCTTGCATAACGTAGCTATAATTCGGGTTCCTCTTTTCCACATGCATCACTTTCCACTTGCTCACATTATACTTCATCTGCCATTTAGACGACCACTCTCCCAGTCTCGTAAGGTCCTCTTGTAATTTTTCACAATCCTCCCGCGATTTAACAACTTTGAATAACTTTGTGTCATCAGCAAATTTAATTACCTCACTAGTTACTCCCATCTCTAGGTCATTTATAAATATGTTAAAAAGCAGCGGTCCCAGCACAGACCCCTGGAGAACCCCACTAACTACCCTTCTCCATTGAGAATAATGAACATTTAACCCTACTCTGTTTTTTTTTTTATCTTTTAACCAGTTTTTAATCCACAATAGAACACTACCTCCTATCCCATGACTCTCCAATTTCCTCTGGAGTCTTTCATGAGGTACTTTGTCAAACGCCTTCTGAAAATACAGATACACAATATCAAATGGCTCACCTTTATCCACATGTTTGTTCACCCCTTCAAAGAAATGTAGTACATTGGTGAGGCAAGATTTCCCTTCACTAAATCCATGTTGACTTTGTCTCATTAATTCATGCTTTTGAATATGCTCTGTAATTTTGTTCTTAATAATAGTCTCTACCATTTTGCCTGGCACCAACGTCAGACTCACCGGTCTACAATTTCCCGGATCTCCTCTGGAACCTTTTTAAAAAATCGGCGTTACATTGACCACCCTCCAGTCTTCCGGTACCACACTCGATTTTAAGGAGAAATTACATATTTCTAACAATAGGTCTGCAAGCTCATTTTTCAGTTCTATCAGTATTCTGGGATGAATACCATCCGGTCCAGGAGATTTGCTACTCTCCAATTTGTAGAACTGCCCCATTACATCCTCCAGGTTTACAGAGAATTCATTAAGTTTCTTCGACTCGTCAGCTTCGAATACCATTTCTGGCACCGGTATCACTCCCAAATCTTCCTCGGTGAAAACTGAAGCAAAGAATTCATTTAATCTCTCTGCTACGGCTTTGTCTTCTCTGATCGCCCCTTTTACTCCTTCGGTCATCTAGCGGTCCAACCGATTCTTTTGCCAGCTTCCTGCTTTTAATGTACCTAACAAATTTTTTTACTATGTGTTTTTGCCTCCAACGCAATCTTTTTTTCGAAGTCCCTCTTAGCCTTCCTTATCAGCGCTTTGCATTTGACTTGACATTCCTTATGCCGTTTCTTATTACATAGTAACATAGTAGATGACGGCAGAAAAAGACCTACGCGGTCCATCCAGTCTGCCCAACAAGATAAACTCACATGTGCTACTTTTTGTGTATACCTTACCTTGATTTGTACCTGTCCTTTTCCGGGCACAGACCGTATAAGTCTGCCCAGCACTATCCCTGCCTCCCAACCACCAGTCCCGCCTCCCACCATCGGCTCTGGCACAGACCGTATAAGTCTGCCCAGCACCATCTCCGTCTCCCGCCACCGGCTTTGCCACCCAATCTCGTCTAAGCTCCTTAGGATCCATTCCTTCTGAGCAGGATTCCTTTATGTTTATCCCACGCATGTTTGAATTCCGTTACCGTTTTCATTTCCACCACCTCCCGCGGGAGGGCATTCCAAGCATCCACTACTCTCTCCGTGAAAAAATACTTCCTGACATTTTTCTTCAGTCTGCCCCCCTTCAATCTCATTTCATGTCCTCTCGTTCTACTGCCTTCGCATCTCCGGAAAAGGTTCGTTTGCAGATTAATACCTTTCAAATATTTGAACGTCTGTATCATATCACCCCTGTTTCTCCTTTCCTCCAAAGTATACATGTTCAGGTCCGCAAGTCTCTCCTCATACGTCTTGTAACGCAAATCCCAAACCATCCTCGTAGCTTTTCTTTGCACCGCTTCAATTCTTTTTACATCCTTAACAAGATACGGCCTCCAGAACTGAACACAATACTCCAGGTGGGGCCTCACCAACGACTTATACAGGGGCATCAACACCCCCTTTCTTCTGCTGGTCACACCTCTCTCTATACAGCCTAACAACCTTCTAGCTACGTCCACCGCCTTGTCACACTGTTTTGTCGCCTTCAAATCCTCAGATACTATCACCCCAAGATCCCTCTCCCCATCCGTACCTATCAGACTCTCCCCGCCTAACACATACGTCTCCCGTGGATTTCTACTCCCTAAGTGCATCACTTTGCATTTCTTCGCATTGAATTTTAATTGCCAAACCTTAGACCATTCTTCTAGCTTCCTCAGATCCTTTTTCATGTTTTCCACTCCCTCCCGGGTGTCCACTCTGTTACAGATCTTAGTATCATCCGCAAATAGGCAAACTTTACCTTCTAACTCTTTGGCAATGTCACTCACAAATATATTGAATAGAATCGGCCCCAGCACTGATCCTTGAGGCACTCCACTACTCACCTTTCGCTCCTCCGAGCGAATTCCATTCACCACCACCCTCTGGCGTCTGTCCGTCAACCAGTTCCTAATCCAGTTCACCACTTTGGGTCCTATCTTCAGCCCATCCAGTTTATTTAAGAGCCTCCTGTGGGGAACCGTGTCAAAAGCTTTGCTGAAATCTAAGTAGATTACGTCCATATCTCGTCCCTGATTCAATTCTCCTGTCACCCAATCAAAGAATTCAATGAGGTTCGTTTGGCCCGATTTCCCTTTGGTAAAACCATGTTGTCTTGGATCTTGCAACTTATTGGCTTCCAGGAAATTCACTATCCTTTCCTTCAGCATCGCTTCCATTACTTTTCCAATAACCGAAGTGAGGCTTACCGGCCTGTAGTTTCCAGCTTCTTCCCTATCACCACTTTTGTGAAGAGGGACCACATCCGCCGTTCTCCAATCCCTCGGAACCTCTCCCGTCTCCAAGGATTTATTAAACAAATCTTTAAAAGGACCCGCCAGAACCTCTCTGAGCTCCCTCAATATCCTAGGGTGGATCCCATCCGGTCCCATGGCTTTGTCCACCTTTAGCTTTTCAAGTTGTTCATACACACTCTCTTCTGTGAACGGTGCTCTATCCACTTCAATCTCATTTGTACTTTTTGCAGTCCATCGCGGTCCTTCTCCAGGATTTTCTTCTGTGAAAACAGAGCAGAAGTGTCTATTTAGCAAATTTGCTTTTTCTTCATCATTATCCACATAGCGGTTCGCAGTATCTTTTAGTCTCACAATTCCCTTTTTAGTCATTCTCCTTTCACTAATATACCTGAAGAAAATTTTGCCACCCCTCCTTACATTTCTAGCCATTTGTTCTTCCGTTTGCGCTTTTGCCAGTCGTATCTCTCTCTTGGCTTCTTTCAGTTTCATCCGGTATTCCTCCTCGTGTCCCTTTTCTTGAGTTTTTTTGTATTTCTGGAACGCCAACTCTTTAGCCTTTATTTTCTCAGCCACTTGCTTGGAGAACCATATCGGTTTCCTTTTTCTCTTGCTTTTATTTACTTTCCTTACATAAAGGTTTGTGGCCCTATTTATAGCTTCTTTCAGCCTGGACCACTGTCCTTCCACTTCTTGTATTTCCTCCCATCCCATCAGCTCCTTCCTCAGGTATTCCCCCATTTTACTAAAGTCAGCATGTTTGAAATCCAGGACTTTGAGTTTTGAGTGGCCACCCTCCTCTTCAGCCGTCATATCAAACCAAACCGTTTGATGGTCACTGCCGCCCAGGTGGGCACCCACTCGGACATTTGACACATTATCCCCATTTGTGAGTACCAGATCTAGTGTCGCTCCCTCCCTCGTGGGTTCTGACACCATTTGTCTGAGCAAAGCACTTTGAAAAGCATCCACGATCTCTCTACTTCTTTCCGATTCCGCAGACGGAACCTTCCAATCTACATCCGGCAGATTGAAATCTCCCAACAACAGCACCTCTCTTTTCTTCCCCAACTTTTGAATATCAACGATCAGATCTTTATCTAGGTCCTCCAATTGTGTCGGGGGTCTGTAGATAACACCCACATGGACAGAGGTTCTATCCTCTCTTTTTAAGGAGATACATATCGCTTTTTCCTTTCCCCAGTTCCCTGTCATTTCAGTCACTGTGATATCATTTCTCACATACAGAGCTACTCCTCCACCTTTACGCCCCTCTCTATCCTTCCTAAAAAGATTATAGCCTGGTATGTTTGCATCCCATTCATGGGAACCATTGAGCTATGTCTCTGTGATTGCAACTATGTCCAAGTCTGCCTCCAAGATTAGGGCATGAAGGTCATGAACTTTATTGCTTAGACTGCAAGCATTTGTGGTCATCGCTTTCCATCTACATTTCCTAGTATGTGTTTCGGTTTTAGTGATTTGGGGGTGTCTTTTCTCTTTGGGTACCTTCATATCTTTTTGTTCCACCTTCTTTGCTTTTTCTTTTTCTTCCGCCTCAGTTTTATTTTCAGGAGCATCACAGTGCTTAAGACCTATGGAATGTGTTTGCTGTAACCTATCTCTAGAACAGCATTGAAATGCCCAGAGCCACAAGTGTAAGGTAGGGGGAATCAGAAAATAGTCTTATCTGAGAGCACCCAAATCTGTCCAGCTTCTGTGCAGAGATAAAAAAGCACATGGAGAGAGAAGCTCCACCTGTGCTATGCAATTACCTTATAACAAAAGCAGATGGGGGAGGGGAGGAGCTCCACACAGTATGGAAGCAGAAGGGAAAAAAAAACACAAGAGAAACTACTACCGATTTTAAAGCACTTGTTAAATCCAGTTCTCAGATTATCAACTATCAAATACAAATAGCCAATAAGCAGTTTTAAAATCAGTTACATAGAATACAGATATCAATTAGAAATAGCCACTAAGCAGTTAGTTAGGAAACACAGATTATGAGATCACAAGTTTATTTTCAGTCAGTTCCTTCTTCCATTTTCTGAAGGATTTTCTTTTAGCTCCAATAACTTCCTTCACCTCACTTTTTAACCACGCTGGCTGTCGTTTGGTCTTCCATCCTCCTTTTTTAATACGCGGAATATATTTGGCCTGGGCTTCTAGGATGGTGTTTTTGAACAGCATCCACGCCTGATGTAAATTTTTGACCCTCGCAGTCGCTCCTCTAAGTTTTCTTTTCACCGTTCTTCTCATTTTATCATAGTCTCCTTTTTTAAAGTTAAACGCTAATGTATTTGATTTCCTATGTATACTTACTTCAAAGCTAATATAAAATCCGATCATATTATGATCACTGTTATCAAGCGGCCCCAGCACCATTACCTCCCGCAACAGATCATGTGCTCCACTAAGGATTTTTCCACTAGAAATTTTCCTTCTCTTGTCGGCTCCTGTACCAGCTGCTCCATAAAGCTGTCCTTGATTTCATCAAGGAATTTTACCTCCCTAGCGTGTCCCGATGTTACATTTACCCAGTCAATATTGGGGTAATTGAATTCACCCATTATTATTATGTGCCCAGTTTGTTTGCGTCCCTAATTTCCTTTAACATTTCTGCATTCGTCTGTTCATCCTGGCCAGGCGGACGGTAGTATACTCCTATCACTATCCTTTTCCCCTTTACACATGGAATTTCAATCCACAGTGATTCCAAGACGTGTTTTGTTTCCTGCAGAATTTTCAATCTATTTGATTGAAGGCTCTCGTTAATATACAATGCTACCCCTCCACCAATTCGAACCACCCTATCACTACAATATAATTTGTACCCCGGTATGACAGTGTCCCTCCCATTGGTTATCCTCCTTCCACTAGGTCTCAGAGATGCTTATTATATCTAATTTTTCATTTAGTGCAATATATTCTAACTCTCCCATCTTATTTCTTAGGCTCCTGGCATTCGTATATAGACATTTCAAACTATGTTTGTTGTTCCTGTTTACATCATGCTCAGTACTTGACAGTATTAATCTTTTGTCTGATTTTTATTTAAGAACACCTGATCTACTACGGTCTCTTTTGCAAACTCACTATCAGGATACCCTATCTTCCCTGTTTTGGTGATATCTTTGAAAGATACCTTATCCTGAACCATGAGCTTTTGAGCAACTGTCAGCTTTCCCCCCATTTCTAGTTTAAAAGCTGCTCTATCTCCTTTTTGAATGCCAATGCCAGCAGCCTGGTCCCACCCTGGTTAAGGTGGAGCTCATCCTTTCAAAATAGGCTCCCCCTTCCCCAGAATGTTGCCCAGTTCCTAACAAATCTAAAACCCTCCTCCATGCACCATTGTCTCATCCACGCATTGAGACTCTGGAGCTCTGCCTGTCTCTTGGGCCTTGCGTGTGGAACGGGTACCATTTCAGAAAATGCTACCCTAGAGGATCTGGATTTGAGCTTTCTACCTAAGAGCCTAAATTTGGCTTCCAGAACCTCTCCCCAACATTTTCCTATGTCATTGGTACCCACATGTACCAAGACAGCTGACTCCTCCCCAGCACTATCTAAAATTCTATCTAGGTGACGCGTGAGGTCCGCTACCTTCTCACCAGGCAGGCAAGTCACCAGGCGATCCTCATGTCCACCAGCCACCCAGCTATCTATATGCCTAATGATCGAATCACCAACTACAACAGCTGTCCTAACCTTTCCCTCCCGGGCAGCATTTGGAGACATATCCTCGGTGCGAGAGGATATTACATCCCCTGGTTGTTAGGACCTGTCTACAGGAGTACTTCCTACTTCACCAGGGTGATGCTCTCCTTCTAGGAGACCTCTCTTCTCCAAGGTAGCACAAAGGCTACCAGACTGGAGGTGGGACTTTCTCTACAACATCCCTGTAGGTCTCCTCTATGTACCTCTTTGTCTCCCTCAGCTCCACCAAGTCTGGATAGTGAGGTTGCACAACAGACCATGGTAGGCCAGGTGCCCTTAAATACAACTAAAGATCAGGCAAAAGATGGCAAATCAGTAGTGTCCAGTACTAAGTAAATAGGAGCAACAAACATACTCTGAAATGTCTATATGTAAATGCTAGGAGTCTAAGAAATAAGATGGGAGAGTTGGAATATATTGCACTAAATGAAAAATTGGATATAATAGGCATTACTGAGTCCTGGTGGAAGGAGGATAACCAGTGGGACACTGTCATACAGGGGTACAAAGTATATCGTAGTGATAGGGTGGACCGGACTGGTGGAGGGGTAGCATTGTATATTAACGAAAGCCTTGACTCAGATAGATTACAAATTCAGCAGGACACAAATCACACCTTTGAATCATTGTGGGTTGAAATTCCATGTATAAAAGGGAAAAGGATGGTGATAGGAGTGTACTACAGTCCGCCTCGCCAGGATGAGCAGGTAGACGCAGAAATGATAAAAGAAATCGGAGACGCAACAAAATGGGCAATGTGATAATAATGGGTGACTTCAATTATCCAAATATAGACTGGATAAATGTAAAATCGGGACACGCTAGAGAGGGCTCAGGGAGAGAGGGGAATCGCTGCCTTGGAGCCAGGCAGGTGCGGGAGGGGGCGGCGCCAACTGGTAGTCTGCAGGGGGGCGCCAGAGACCCTTGGCATGGCCCTGTGGACGCTGTTCAAAAATACCATCCTGGAGGCCCAGGCCAAACATATTCTACTAATTAGAAAAGAAAGACAGAACTCCAAAAGACAGCCGGCCTGGTTGAAAAGTGAGGTGAAGGAAGCTATTAGGGCTAAAAGAAATGCCTTCAGAAAATGGAAGAAGGAACTGTCTGAAAATAACAAGAAGCAGCATAAGGAGTGTCAAAGCAAATGCAAAGTGTAGTAGATAAAGAAGGCCAAGAGGGATTACGAAAAAAAGATAGCATTAGAGGGGAAAAAAACATAGTAAAAAATTTTTTTCGGTATATTAAAAGCAGGAAGCCGGCAAAAGAATCGGTTGGGCCGCTGGATGACTGAGGGGTAAAAGGGGCGATCAAGGAAGACGAAGATGTAGCGGAGAGATTGAATGAATTCTTTGCTTCGGTCTTCACCGAGGAGGATTTGGGTGGGATACCGGTGTTGGAAATGATATTTCAAGTCGGAGAAACTTACTGACTTCACTGTAAACCTGGAGGACGTAATGGGGCAGTTCAGCAAACTGAAGAGTAGCAAATCTCCTGGACCGGATGGTATTCATCCTAGAGTACTGACAGAACTGAAAAATTAGCTTGCGGAGCTACTGCTAGTGATATGCAATTTATCCTTAAAATCAAGCATGGTACCAGAAGATTGGAGGGTGGCCAATGTAACACCCATTTTTAAAAAAGGTTCCAGGGGAGATCCGGGAAATTATAGACCAGTGAGTCTGACGTCGGTGTCGGGGAAAATGGTAGAGGATATTATTAAAAACAAAATTTACAGAGCACATCCGAGGACATGGATTACTGCGACCGAGTCAGCATGGCTTTTGTGTGGGGAAATCTTGCCTGACCAATTTACTTCAATTCTTTGAAGGAGTAAACAAACATGTGGACAAAGGGGAGCCGGTTGATATTGTGTATCTGGATTTTCAAAGGTGTTTGACAAGGTACCTTATGAAAGGCTACAGAGGAAAATGGAGGGTCATGGCATAGGAGGAAAAGTCCTATTGTGGATTAAAAACTGGTTGAAGGATAGGAAACAGAGAGTGGGGTTAAATGGGTGGTATTCACAATGGAGAAGGGTAGTCAGTGGGGTTCCTCAGGGGTCTGTGCTAGGACCGCTGCTTTTTAATATATTTATAAATGATTTAGAGATGGGAGTAACTAGCGAGGTAATTAAATTTGCTGATGACACAAAGTTATTCAAAGTTGTTAAATCACGACAGGATTGTGAAAAATTACATAACGACCTTATGAGACTGGGAGACTGGGCGGCTAGATGGCAGATGACGTTTAATGTGAGCAAGTGCAAGGTGATGCATGTGGGAAAAAAGAACCAGAATTATAGCTATGTCATGCAAGGTTCCACGTTAGGAGTTACAGACCAAGAAAGGGATCTGGGTGTCGTCGTCGACAATACACTGAAACCTTCTGCTCAGTGTGCTGCTGCGGCTCGGAAAGCGAATAGAATGTTGGGTATTATTAGGAAAGGTATGGAAAACAGGTGTGAGGATTTTTCTAAAAAAGGCGCCTATGCGCATGCACCGTTGCCTTCCTGCTTGCTCGTGGTGCCACAACAAACACAGGATGCGTTGAATCGTTGTCGTCGCCTGCCAGTCAGACGCCATCTGCTCTAACACTAACAGCACTGAGACTGAAAACAGACTGCTGCAGTGCTGCTAACTGAAGAAGTCAGTGATTAGCCTGACCTCTGAGCCACCCGCACCCCCAACGAACGACCTTACCACAAGGAAAGGAGCTGGCTGGCTGAATATCTTCACACTTCTCCAAGCAGCACTGTGGGGGGCGGGTCCAGGCCCAGGGATCCTTTTCAGGCACTGCCCTGGTGTGGTGCAGGCTGCAGCCCAGCTGTTCAGTGTTCAGAGCCTCAACTACTACTACTACATCGGTTTTACCTGTGTGATCTGAGCTCTTCAGCTCTGACTTCGGTGGGGTAAGGGACCATGCTGTGCTGTGCTGGCTGTGTGTGGGCTGGAAAGTGGAAGGGTTCCACCTTCGCGGCACTGGCTGTTTCAGCTAAGATATCTCATGCGTGTGTGTGGGGTGGTGGTGGTGGTGGGGTTACAGAAGGCAGATGGACAGTCTTCCTAGCCCATGCAGCAGGAAAGCGGGGGAGCCCAGGTCCGGGGGTGGGGGGCAATAGAATACAAATCAATGGTCAGTCTTCTTATCCCGTGCAGCATAAAAATGGGGGAGGGGGGAGGGGAGAGAGACATACACTCCTTTGCAGCCTATAAAATCAAATAAAAAAAAAAATTAAAAAGGGAAGGGGTGGGGATGCACACACAGCCTTCTTTTGCAGCCCATAAAAGGGGAGGGAGTGGACTGGAGAGAGAAGCCCTTACACACAGTCTTCTTTTTTTCTAGACCACAAATTTTAAAAAAAGGTGAGAAGGGGTGGGGGAGGTACACAACCTTTTTTTTCAGCCTATTAAAAAAAAGAAAGAAAGGGGAGGGGTGGGGTGGCGAGTCACACACACTCTTTTTTCAGCCCATAAAATACATGGTCAAGACAAGATGGGGTCATCAAGGGAAGCAAGAGTGAGATTTCAGAGGGGGATGGAAGTAAGGGAGACCCGGGGGGGGGGGGGGGGCAGGGAAGCAAGGGGAAATGTCAGACAAGGAGGTTGAAGAAAACAGGAGATGAGGTATTCCTATCTAATCCATTATACAGACTTTAGCTCACCCAAAACAATAGCAAATGCTAAATCAATAGCAAAAGTTTATTAAAAATAAATGTGTGTTCTAAAGCTGTTCTAGTTGGATAGGCAGTGCCTTAAAAGGTGGAGGACAAAAGATTTTGTTTTCTTACTGATTTGATAGCTTTTTAATTTATTTGAAAGCTTCCCTTATCTAGATATAAATATCATGAAATAAAAATTGAACATCACTAAAACAGGTTAAAAATTATTATAGCTGGTGTGAGAAGGAAGAGGCTGTCCTACCCTGGTTAGGCCCCTAGAGGGCGCTGTTCCCCTAAAATGTCCAGGGAGAAGGGCTGGGTGAGTCACTAAAGGGAGCCAGTAAGGGGTGTATAGCAGGAGGTCGCTAGGACCGAGGAGAGTCCTGGGGATAGAAACAGGTGCAGCAGGTTATGGGCTGGGTCCTGTTTGGCCATTAACCACTTAATATCCCACCTGAGTGTGGGGGAAGAGGAGAGCTAGCAGCTAAAGAAGAGAGCTGGTCGCTGAAGCAGGAGGATCCCCATGAGAAGTACTGGCTGAGCCCTTTGGACTGGTGGTGAACTGTGTGCAAAGCAAGGAAGCTGGCTGGGGTAAGAAGGCCCTAGAGTGTCAGGTATAAGAACTGTGTGTTACAAGGAAGGACTGGGTGTCCAGGTTACAAGGAAGGATTGGGTGTCCAGGTTACAAGGAAGGACTGTGTGTCCAGGTGCTTAAGCTGGAAGATTGAACTGGGTAGGAAGAAATGTTTAAGCTGGAAGAACTGTTTAAGCTTGTAAAAGTGTTTTAAGCTGGAAGAGGTGTGCCCCAGAAAGTGGGAATAAAAGATTTGTATGAGAAATATCCTGTTGATGAGACCTGACTCTTTGCCTTTTTGAGAACCAGGTCACCCCGAGTAGAAAGGGGTAGTAGAGTAATTTGCATACAATCTGCATACTGAGAACCAGCTCACCCTGAGTGAAAGAGGGACCTGGGATCCTGAGGTGGGAGCTTCATCTTAACACTGGTAGAAATCACAGTTATAATCTCTGTATTTTGTGATCATTTTTTTTACACTGTTTTATACAATACAGATGGCAAAATTTCAGTGAAAATATCCTGTTTCTTGATCTTAACTGTTTATCTTAACTGTTGCTGTAATTTGCTTTTGGGAAGCCTGGTGTTATAAAGGTAGAATATACTGAAATTAAATGGAAGTAAAATTAAACTCTTCTTTTCGTTGGGGCACATGGAATCACATCTGCATCTAATGTCTGTTTTGGTGTTCCTTTACTAGGTGAAAACATTTCTGCATGAATACAGAGGGAGGGGGAGTCCCTATAGCCAGCCCCTCCAAATGACACAATGATTTAAAATGTAGAACAAATTAGTACTCTAACCAATCAAACCAATACTTCCTCTGTGTACATCCATATGCTGCACAAGCGAGCATGTTTAATATAAATGAGATTAAATAAAATTGCTACCAACAGTAAAGAACAACAAGGATGTAGCAGGCTAGCAGCTCATAGGTTTGCTTGCTTTATTTTGAGTGTACTAGATGATGGCTGCGCAGGGAAGGAGGAAACATAGATTAACTTAATTGGTTTCAACTTTTTTGACATCATCCCATTTCCTGTTTTCTTCAACCTTCTTGACACTTCACACGGTATCTGGCAGTGGAGGGATTTTGTGTTGCTGTTACTGAGGGAAAGGATATCCATGCATTCTATCACAATTGTACCAAGGATAGTGAAAAGAAAACTAGGCAAAAGGAAAAACGGGAGGGGAGAGCAAGGCAATCAGATTCTCAGAGATGGGCATAACTGTCAGTAAAGAGCATAAATCCTTTGAATATTTAGCTCAAGTTGATTAAAGTGTCTTAAGTTTCAGTAAAAAGGTATCAGCGTATATATTTGCTTTGTATTTATTAACCTGTATTTCTGTGCATTCAGATTCAGTACTGTACCAGCACTATCACTGAATTCACCTCAGCATTTTTTGCTGCCCGTTGTAAGAAATCCCACTTCACAGTACACAAATGCCAACATCTTGCCATGCTAATATAAGCTTCAAGTTAAAAAAAAATATTTCTATGTTTGTATTAGTGTTTGCACTTGGCAGTACAGTGTAAAAGGTCAGAGAAGTTCCTGTTTGGTTGTTTCCTTTATAGGAGAGTCAGAGCCTAGGTACATTCCCCTTTGAAGATGTGCTAATCCCAATGAGAAGCAGCCACCAGTGTCCCCTAGGCTTGTCTTTTCCAAGAATGTCTGGTTGCACCTTCTCTGCTGTGGGATGCTATGGCCTGCCTACCTTCTGGCGCCTATTTTACAAAAGTCTGCTCCCCCAGACGTCAAAACCTAGCTACGCCTCTGCTCTTAAGGATTTATTTAATAAATCTTTAGAGGCGGGAGAGGTTCTGTGCGATTGGAGATGAGCTGATGTGGTCCTTCTTCACAAAAGCGGAGACAGGAAGAAGTGGGAAACTACAGGCCGGTAAGCCTCACATCGGTGACAGGAAAAATAATGGAACCGCTGCTGAAGGAAAGGATAGTTGATTTTTATAAGCCGATGGGTTACAGGATCCGAGGCAACATGGATTTACCGGAGGAAAATCCTGTCAAACGAATCTGATTGACTTCTTCAACTGGGTGATCGAAGAACTGGATGAAGGATGTGATGAAAATGGTAATGGAATTCAAAAATGCATGGGACAAACACAAAGGAATCCTGTTTAGAAGGATTGGATCCAAAGAAGCTTAGTGGAGATCAGGTAGGAAAGCCGGTGCTGGCAACACTGCTATGATCTGCACCCTGATCGAGGCCAAATAGATTTGGATGGGCTGGAGTGGAGTTATTAAGGGGCTTTGACAACAACTTCAGAAAATTTGGAACAGGGCCAGTGCTCAATTTCACTAAAAGGAGCGTGCCTGATGTGAGGGAAAGAGAGAGCAGGGCAGGAAATGCGGCGGCGCCACCGCAGACCAGCGCTGGATGAAGTCTTCAGCTGGTGGGGGTTGGGGACCCCCGCAAGCCAACCAGAGGCCCAGAACAAATTTGGCCCCCATGGCCCCACTTAGCTATGCCACTGCTCCATACAAAAATTTCCTTTACCCTCAGCCTGTCTCAAATATCACCAAATTAAAATGCTTAGCTTTTGGGCACATAGCAAAAGAGACCAACTGAATTTCAGTTTCGGTTATGGTACCAAAAGTGGCCTAAAATCCTTTTTCTGCATGGTTACAATTCCTAGTAGTCTAGGGGTGTAGTTGGGGCAGGAGTGATCCCCAGTTATCCCTGCCCATTCTGGCTCTGCTCTCAAAATGGCTGCTGTGACTGGGGCATTGCTCCTGCCCGACTACACCACTAGACCACCAGGGATTGTAAAATAGCCCTGGGGTGGGCTACTCTTTGTATTTTTTTTTTATTTTGTACTGCAATCGCAAGTAATGCAGTTGTGATCTTGCACAATAGTTTATATGATAAATAAAGCGCTCCAAATAAATGTTTTTGATACAAAGTTTTAGCAGAAATTTAAGTCTGTAAATTTGGGATGATAATGTAACCAGTTGTAGAAATTGGTTTAATTTGTTTACCTTACTGCTGGGAGAGCAGGGGGGTTGGCTGGAGGTGTCCTGGGTTGCCAGGGAGATATTTAACTAGGATGAATTCCTGCACATGAGCAATTCATGTCAAGGAGACCTGCACTGACTCCTGAGATTTTAAAAGTGCTAAAATTAAAATTTAAAAGTATTTGCATTAAATCTAATTGCAGAATTTAGGTGCTAGGAAGTGGGATTGGTATGCTATGTACTCAAATTTGCTCAAGCCATATGCAAATTAGTCTGTTTTGGGGAGGTTCTCATTTGCATATTTATGGGTAAAAATTGATAGAAATGTTTACAGCCTTAATGTTAGGGCATGGCTTTGATCAAAAATGTGAAGTTGGATCCCCAAAACAAAGGGTTTATCTAGTGTTTTTGACTAAAAATTTCCATTAGAGTGTCTGTATGTTAATCTGCATTCAAATAGAGCTCTCCGATTGGATGATCAGCTCCTGTTAGAAATCTGCCCGGTAACAGAGAGAAGAGAGCAACTGAAGATTCGACTGAGAGAGGACCTGCAGCTTTGATCTCGGTGTGTAAGAATTGAAAGAAAGAATTGTTGTTTGATCTAAATTGACTGAAATTATAAAAGAGTGCCTGATTATGTGGTAAATGAGAAAATATGAGTGAAAAGAGATTGGTGGAGATTTACAAGTTTGAGGTTTCTCTACTGAGAAAAGGATCTGAATATTTCAGGATTACTTGAAGTTTATGAAGAATAGAAAAGGGAGAATTTCAGTTTAAGAGTGTTTAAATCCTATAAGTTATATAAAGGCTAAGTAGATTTAAGTGCCTGTAAACAAGGAAACCTTAATATTTGATCTGAAATAAATATTTGACCTGAAATAAATAGTTGATCTGAGATAAATAGTTGATCTGAATTATATTCTTTGGTGAAAAGGAGATAAGTTAGAAAAAGAATCTTTGGAAACTAAGAGGACTCTGCTCCAGGGGCGTATCTGCGTGGGGCCACAGGGGCCTGGGCCCCCGCAGATTTCGCCCTGGACCCCCCTACCACCATCAATCCTCCCCCGCTGCCGTTGTTTACCTTTACTGGCGGGGGACCCCAACCCCCCGCCAGCCGAGGTCCGCTTGCCGCCTAAAGATATTTCTTCAGCTGGCGGGGGACCCCAACCCCCGCCAGCCTACCCGACGTCTTTAAAGTTCTTCTTCGGTCTCCGTGGCCGTGCTGTAGTTGATAGCTGTTCAATCCAGTTCAGAGTCTGACGTCCCAGCACGTTGTACATGCAGGACAATGCGCTGGGACGTCAGACTCCAAACTGGATTGAACAGCTATCAACTACAGCACGGCCACGGAGGCCGAAGAACAACTTTAAAGATGTCGGGTCAGCTGGCGGGGGTTGGGGTCCCCCACCAGCTGAAGAAATATCTTTAAAGGCGGCAAGCGGACCTCGGCTGGCGGGGGGTGGGGTCCCCCGCCAGCAAAGGTAAGCAATGGCAGCGGGGGAGGGTTGGCGGCGGGGGGAGGATGGAGAGGCATTGGTGGGGGGATCTGGCAATGGCGGGGGGGTTCTGGCAATGGCGGCGGCGGCGGGGAGGGGTCGTTGGGGAGGCTAAAATGTGCCCCCTCCCTCTAGCTCTGGCCCCCCCTACCGCCAAAGTCCAGATACGCCCCTGCTCTGCTCAGCTCACATTTTGAATTAGCCAGATTAGTAAATTTACTGAGTAGAGAGGGGAGTGGATCTATGAATGTGTGTGTGTGGATGAGATCCGGCAGTGGGCTTCAAGATCTCAGCAGCTTGAAAGAAAAAAAAAGAGTTGCTCTTTAGATAGTCAGGGTAAAGTTATAACAAAGCTACTTAGGAAATTAGAACTGAGGAAATTCAATTTATTTTATTTTTTCATAGTTTAGCACTCAGTCTAGGTTCCAGTTTCAGGCAGGCTGATCTAAAGACTCACACACTGCAGGGAGGCAGTATTTCTCCTTTTATTTTTATTTTTAGATTAAGTTTAGGAAGAAGAATCTCTTGAAGACAGCAACTTGAAGTTTTCCTTCAGCTAAGTACTGTGAAAGAAAAGTAAACAACTGAATACAGGAAATTGAGGAACAGAGAGAGACAATTCACACTTTTTCTGAAACTCCTGGTGAACTGAGATTTAATTTTGAAAATAAAGGAAGAAGGAGAAATCCAATTAAAATAATTATACCACTATAAGACTAAGATTTGAAAGAGTTTGGATAGTTATTTACTTTATAAGTAAGCCCTGTAGGAAAGAAGTTTATAAAAATGTTTAAATGAGATACACCTAAGAAACATTCCTATTTTGAGTTGGAAATCTTTGAAGTGTTATACTTATTTGTAACTTGATCAGGAAACTAAATGTTTGGTTAGTAAAGAAATTAAAGTGTATACTGGATCCAGTAGGGAGTCAGCAGTTCTACTGGTTTAATCCTGTACAATCTAACTGAAGAGTATTTCTTTCTGTTTACCAGTACAGTCAAATAATTCCGTTCCACTTAAATAATTAATTCATTGTTATATGTATAAGGGAGTAGTATCTGGATTTATTGTAAATCAAATTGATTCCATTCACAGGAATTCATATTCACCTTTATGCCTTCATCCGGTATTATCTTTTAAGGATGATGTTTTATTTTATGTTCACTCTGTCTCTTGTGAGCTGAGCACAGTTAGTTCCCTCGGCTGGCACGACTACAATCCAGAGGCATTTTGATAGTGTGTGAAGTCTTACAGACGGGTGACAATAAGCTACTTAGAAATCAGCCTTGCTGTGGAGTTATGACCTTGGCTGTCAATCTGAATGTTGCACAAAATCAGTCAGTGTAAAAGCACCATGGTTTTTAGTTTCAGTTTGTATTAGCTGCGGTTCATGTGTGTGGAGGCTATTTTGTTAGGAGGTCAAAATATGGTCTTCCACCATTTAAATGAGTGTATTCTGGTTTGGATACAGTGGGTTTAGCACAGGGATGCAGACTACAAGCTCTGACAATCCCTAGCCATCCTCACTTGTTCATATTCACACAACAAAACTTAAGTTTTCAGTTTTGGTTTTGGCTGAAAACAGGTGATGAGTTTTGGCTTTTTGGTTTTGGCACAAAGCTTTTGGACAGTTCTCGTTTTGGCCAAAATTGAAAAAAAAACCCCAAACCCCAGTTTTGGTCAGCCTCTATATAGCAATTTATGTGACAAAAAGTTAGGTGTTGGCCATGGCTGAAGGAGCAGAAGACCTCAATCCCATTGCATTTATGGAGTTGAGTGTGTGAGCATTATCCTGCTATTTTGATTTTTTTTTTTGTAAAGAAAACCCAGCTGGAAGATTTTAGTTGAAAGGGTCAGCCACAGCTGTGGGTGGATCCAGTGTGTTTACAAACACTGGGCGGGAGGAGGGCTGCACAGCCTTTGCAAGAACCAGAAAAGCCAAGGCTGTATTTTTGTTGAACCCTGTGCCTTCAATGTTTGGGGTTTGAACAAGAGCGATAAGAAAAGACATTTAATTTTTATTTCTCCAGTGAAAGACTCCTAAGGAACAGAAAAGGAGAAAGGGAGGAGGAGTGGCCTAGTGGTTAGGGTGGTGGACTTTGGCCCTGGGGAATGAGTTCAATTCCCACTTCAGGCACAGGCAGCTCCTTGTGACTCTGGGCAAGTCACTTAACCCTCCATTGCTCCATGTAAGCTGCACTGAGCCTGCCATGAGTGGGAAAGTGCAGGGTACAAATGTAACAAAAAAAAAATAAGGGGCTGAGAATGAAAGGGGACACCCTAGTGGTGTAATGACTGAACTGAGTACTGCATAAATAAATAGCTGCTGAAGATAAAGCAGTGTTTTGTGGAATTTTGTTTTCCTTTTGCCTTTTTGAGTTTTGAATAAACTGTGTCACTATGGAAAATTCTGACAACTATGGTGGTGACCTTCTTAGGGGAGTGGGCACAAGAGCTGGAAAAGAGTAACCAGAGTGTTGAACTGAGACTTTCAAAACTATTATTGCAGATATGCGTGACAATATGCATATTTCAGCATACACAAATATATTGCTTTCATATATTACCAAATCATCATTGATATTCTGCCTAATATATTTCATGCTTACCTTCTTATGAGTCCCAGGTTGTAGAGATACATTTCCACCTTCATTTCTGCCACACAGGAGAAGTCCATGAATACCAAGTGTCACTATCACACAGTGCAAGTGTTCGAGAAGTGGTTGAGAAAGTGTCATTGACAAACTGATAATATCATCCAACATCATGGGCAATTCTTGGGAGAAATAAGAACAGCAGCTCAACTTTCTAAACATGGTACTACAAGTTCCATCCCAAACCACGATATCCTTCCAATGATTTCTAACAATCAACTTATTTAACCAACACAGAAAATATAGCCAAGCATTACCATCCAACAATATTATAGTTTCTTAATTTAAACCCATACATAGTAACATAGTAGTTGACGGCAGAAAAAGACCTGCATGGTCCATCCAGTCTGCCCAACAAGATAAACTCATATGTGCTACTTTTTGTGTATACCTTACCTTGATTTGTACCTGTCCTTTTCAGGGCACAGATCGT
Source organism: Microcaecilia unicolor (assembly GCF_901765095.1). NCBI lineage: Eukaryota > Metazoa > Chordata > Amphibia > Gymnophiona > Siphonopidae > Microcaecilia > Microcaecilia unicolor. The sequence continues at coordinate 98,768,743 of NC_044040.1, read as the reverse complement.
GTAAGTCTGCCCAGCACTATCCCCGCCTCCCAACCACCAGCCCCTCCTCCCACCACCGGCTCTGGCACAGACCGTATAAGTCTGCCCAGCACTATCCCCGCCTCCTGCCACCGGCTCTGCCACCCAATCTCGGCTAAGCTCCTTAGGATCCATTCCTTCTGAACAGGATTCCTTTATGTTTGTCCCACGTGTGTTTGAATTCTGTTACCGTTTTCATTTCCACCACCTCTCGCGGGAGGGCATTCCAAGCATCCATACCCTTTTTCTCATAAATTCTCCCACAGTCTTTACTGCTTCCCCCCTCTAGGACCCTCCCTTATCCCTCCCCAGAAGACATCTATTTGCCAGCATCTATTCCTCTCCCACTGCCATACTCTCACCTATTAAGTAACTCGGGCCCAGATGATAAAAAGCAAACGCAGGGGCTAGAGGCCATTTGCCCTGGACTAGTGCCCACGTTGGCTTGTGTCCCAGAATTAGAGCTGGCGACCATGTGTAACAACCCGCACGCCGGCTCTGAACGCTAATAGCATTTTATGCGTGCTAAACAGGGATATTAGTATTCCTCCCCAGTGCTCAGTGGGCAGCGCATCAAACTAGCACACTGCTACCTTGGTAAACCCTATGCCAGCTGGAAGCTGCAGTTAGGGTTTACAGAGCATTGGGCAGGAGTGGGGAGACCTGTCCAGCATGCATCTACATGCTAGCAGAACCCCCCCCCCCATTCACCCAACAGACGATCTGAACCCATCAGCCACCCCCTCGCAGGAGCCCCACCCCAAGCAAGCGACAATGGGGCTGAGGTCTGGCAGACCTCTAGTCCCCCAGCTGCCCCCAACACAAGGGCACAGGGGCCTGGAGATACGGTGGATCTCCAGCCCCCCTAACCGCCCCTCACACCCCCAAAGAAGTCCTGGTGGCCCAGTGGGTGATCCTGAAGTGGATGCCGGGGAAAATGGTAGAGACTATTATAAATAACAAAATTACAGAGCATATTCAAAAGCACAAATTAATGAGACAGAGCCAACATGGATTTAGTGAAGGGAAATCTTGCCTCACCAATCTATTACATTTCTTTGAAGGGGTGAACAAACGTGGATAAAAGCGAGCCAGTTGATATTATGTACCTGGATTTTCAAAAGGCGTTTGACAAAGTACCTCATGAAAGACTCCAGAAGAAATTGGAGCATCATGGGATAGGAGGTAGTGTCCTATTGTGGATTAAAAACTGGTTAAAGGAGAGAAAACAGGGAGTAGGGTTAAATGGTCAGTATGGGAGATAATAGGGTTCCCCAGGGGTCTGTGCTGGGACCGCTGATTTTCAACATATTTATAAATGATCTAGAGATGGGAGTAACTAGTGAGGTAATTAAATTTGCTGATGACATAAAGTAATTCAAAGTTGTTAAATCGCGAGAAGATTGTGAAAAATTACAAGAGGACCTTATAAGACTGGGAGACTGGGTGTCTAAATGGCAGATGATGTTTAATTTGAGCAAGTGCAAAGTGATGCATGTGGGAAAGAGGAACCTGATCTATAGCTGTGTAATGCAAGGTTCCACGTTAGGAGTCACTGACCAAGAAAGGGATCTCGGCGGCGGTGTTGATGATATGTTGAAACCTGCTCAGTGTGCAGCAGCTAAGAAAGGGGAAAGGGAAATGGGACTTGCAAAATACCACAGAAAGGTGGTATATCAAGTACATTCAAAGTGGTTTGGATACATACAGGTACTTATTTTGTACCTGGGGCTTTTGTACCTGGGGCTTTTGTACCTGGGGCAATGGAGGGTTAAGTGACTTGCCCACAGTCACAAGGAGCTGCAGTGCGAATTGAACCCAGTTCCCCAGGATCAAAGTCTGATGCACCAACCACTAGGGTACTCCTCCACTCCTAAAGCAAATAGAATGTTAGGTATTATTAGGAAAGAAATGGAAAACAAAAGTGAGGATGTTATAATGCCTTTGTATCGGTCCATGGTGTGACTGTACCGCGAATATTGTGTTCAATTCTGGTCGCCGCATCTCAAAAAAGATATAGTGGAATTAGAAAAGGTACAGAGAAGGGTGACAAAAATGATAAAGGGGATGGGATGACTTCCCTATGAGGAAAGGCTGAAGCAGCTAGGGCTCTTCAGCTTGGAGAAAAGACGGCTGAGGGGAGATATGATAGTGGTCTATAAAATAATGAGTGGAGTGGAATGGGTAGACATGAATCATTTGTTTACTTTTTCCAAAAATACTAGGAGTAGGGGGTATGCGATAAAGCTACAAAGTAGTAAATTTAATACGAATGGGAGAAAATGTTTCTTCACTCAACGTGTAATTGAACTCTGGAATTCATTGCCAGAGAATGTTGTAAAGGCGGTTAGCTTAGCAGGGTTTAAAATGGTCTGGGCAGCTTCCTAAAGCAAAAGTCCATATTAAATTGACTTGGGGAGAATCCACTGCTTATTTCTGGGATAAGCAGCAAAAAAATGTATTGAACTTTTTCGGGATCTAGCCAGGTATTTGTGACCTGGATTGGCCACTGTTGGAAACAGAATGCTGGGCTTGATGGATCTTTGGTCTGTCCCAGTGTGGCAATACTTATGTACTTAACCCAACCCCTCGGTGGTCCAGCGGCTCCCTATCCCCTCTGTACTTCCGTGATGGAGGAGGGAGTAGCACAATCCCTCCTTTTCCAGTGCTGTCTTCATGATGGCAGCACCCTGCCCTGCTAGTGCATCCTGGAATGCGCTGTACAGGGCTTCCCTACTATATAAGGGAGAAACTGAGCAGGGCGCCACTGGAAGAGGAGGGAGTGTGCTACTTCCTTCTCCATCAGAGAGGTATGGGGGTGAGGGGGCTGCTAGACCATCAGGTGAGGGGGGGGGGGTTGGGTTTGAGACGCACTGGGTCACTAGCAGGGGCATTTTCGAAAGAGAAGGGCGCCCATCTTCTGACACAAATCAGAAGATGGGCGTCCTTCTCTCAGGGTCGCCCAAATCGGCATAATGGAAAGCCAATTTTGGGCATCCTCAACTGCTTTCTGTCATGGGGATGACCAAAGTTCCCGGGGGCGTGTCAGCAACGTACCGAAGGCAGCACAAGGGCATGCTTAAGATATGGGCATCCTGGGTCAATAGTGGGAAAAAAAGGGTGTCCCTGATGAGCATTTGGCTGACTTTACTTGGTCCACTTTTTTTCACGACCAAGTCTCAAAAAGGTGCATGAACTGACCAAATGACCACTGGAGGGAATCGGGGATGACCTCCCCTGACTCCCTCAGTGGTCACTAACTACCTCCCACCCCAAAAAAAACAACTTTAAAAACTTTTGTCTTTTTTTTTTTTTAAGAGTATGGGTGAAGAATGTCCTTCGCTATGCCTCCACCCCTGCAATGGCAGTTGAGGACGTCCTTTGCTGTGCCTCCATCCCTGCAATGGCAGTTGAGGACGTCCTTTGCTGTGCCTCCGTCCCTGCAACGGCAGTTGAGGATGTCCAAAATGTCATGTTTCTGTGAGAAGGACGTTCAAAAAAAAATCCGCTGTTCAGCGGAGAACTCGAACACCCCACGGGAGAACACAGGTTTGGAAGAAAGTGGGATGTTTGACCACGGAAATACAAGACCTGGAGAGATGGATCTTAAAAATACTTGTTTATTGATGAATAAAAGACTCGACACAACCATTGTGTTTTGGCCGTTAGGCCTGCATCAGGAGTCTCACTCGACGGTGTTCCATATAGTGGGTCTCAAGACGTCGGAAATCAGCTGATGCGTGCGTTGGGAGACACTTGATGTGATAATCTATGAAGTGGATCTTTAAAAAGACCTTTATGAAAAACTTGCGTGTAAACAAATGAAATGTCCACGTTGAAATGGCAGTTGAGGACATCCTTTGCTGTGCCTCCGTCCCTGCAATGGCAGTTGAGGACATCCTTCACTATGCCTCCATCCCTGCAACGGCAGTTGAGGATGTCCAAAATGTCATATTTCTGTGAGAAGGACGTCCACACTTGCTATGCCTCTGACACCCCCTTCATTTATTTGGATTTTGGATCACAAGTAGCAGCAGTGGGATTTGAACCAGCCACCTCTGGATTGCAAGACCAGTGCTTGTTCTAACCACTAGGCCACTCCTCCACTCCACTCCCTTGAAATTTGGCTGTCCCTGTGGGGGGGGGGGGGCAGTATGCAGGTCACTGGGGGGGGGGGGTATGTGTGTGTCAGCAGAGGCATAACAAAGGCGTGGACATCCTTCTTTCAAACATTTTGGATGTCCTCAACTGCCCCCCCCCTCCACAGGAATGGCCAAATTTTAAGGGAGTGGAGTGGAGGAGTGGCCTAGTGGTTAGAGCACTGGTCTTGCAATCCAGAGGTAGCCAGTTCACAACCCACTGCTGCTTCTTGTGATCCAAAATTCAAATAAATAAAGGGGGTGTCAGAGGCATAGTAGGCATTGATATCCTTTTCACAGAAACATCCAGGCATGGATGTCCTTTTCACAGAAACATCACATTTTGGACATCCTCAACTGCCGTTGCAGGGATGGAGGCATAGCGAAGGATGTCTTTCACCCATACTCTAAAAAAAAAAAAGACATCCCTGACGAGCACTTGGACGTTTTCACCTGGACTTGTATTTTTCTAAGGTTGTAGACAGCTATTATACACGCAGCTTGTCTGCATGTATGAAGCCGTCTTTGGCACTGGCTTCCCCTCCTTAGGAAGGAAATCATGTGCAAATGAGCTAACAGCGAGCAGCTCATTTGCATGTGATTTCCTTCATGCATGCCCGTTCCTTTCCGAATCGCTAAGGGATCGGTAAGGGAAGGGCTTTTTCCGTTGTTAGTGCATACAGTTAGTCCACTGCAGTACCCCCTAGGGTGCCCGGTTGGTGTCCTAGCATGTCAGGGGGACCAGTGCACTATGAATGCTGGTTCCTTCCACGACCAAATGACTTGGATTTGGTCGTTTTTGAGATGGGTGTCCTCGGTTTCCATTATGGCCGAAAACCGGGGATGTCCATCTCTAAGGTTGACCTAAATGTTGAGATTTGGGCGTCCCTGACCATATTATCGAAACAAAAGATGGACACTCACCTTGTTTCACTAATACGGGTTTCCCCGCCTCTTTGCCGGGACGTCCTTAGAGGTGGGCACCCTTAGAGATGGTCATCCACGTTCGATTATGCCCCTCCACGGCTTTTTTTTAGGGGTGTAAGGGGGGGGGGTTAGGGGGCTGGAGATCCACAATCCTCCTGCACTTTACCCCTATGATCAGAGTTAATAGCGTGCCTAAATTTGCATGCTATTAGCTTTGATCATAGGGGTGTTATAACCCCACACTGTTCCAGCGCTATTTTTAGAGCACTGTTTGAAACATCATGGGGCTTCTGATCTTCGGCACCTCACTGCCTTATGTGGCAGTGAATCCCATATCAGAGCCCTTTCCAAAAGGGTGTGATCATTGTATTCTCCAACTTCAAAAGTTGTAATAGTCCATTCTTCCACTACGTCAAAATGGCAGTTCTTCTAGTCACCAGTTAGTCAAAAAATACTTTTTAGCTACTTTAAAAGCCTTTCTCTCTCCCATTAAGCTCCAGTGCCCCACACAAATCCTCAAACAACTGCATGCCTGCATTTTAAATACTCCTTTGTTAAGTGTATCTGAAGGTAACTCACCTTGAGCTACTACTGAAAAGATGTGAGCAAATCCAAATAAATAAATAAATAAATGTCCTGAAACAACTGCATGCTTGCATTTTTTAATACTCCTTCCTTAAGTGTTTTTGTCATGTCGAGTGTCTTATATTTTTAGGTACAGTAAGTATTTTTCTGTTCCTGGAGTGAGTCCCAGAGAAAAAAGCTTGAGAGAATTAAAATAGAAAAAAACTTGAGAGAATTACAGTGGGCTTTGAATTTGTGTTCCTTGGTTTACAGGCCGCTGCAATAACCACTAGGTTACACCTCTAACCTGCAGCTAACTTAGAGCCTGTTCTTCTGAGGCAGCCTGGTTAGAGAAATTATATTAATTTGTTAATTCTGTTTAACTTTGCAGTCCTGCAAGTGGTAGAATGCCATCTGGTTTTAATTACTCAAATGTCTAGCTTTTGCTAGACTAGAGGTTAGAAAGGTCAGAGAGAAATAAAACTTTCTTTGTCCCTTTTTGAGTGATTGATTGTTCATAGGTATTATTTACCACATCTGGATGCCATTCTAAGTAAGGCAGGCATAGTGGACAATCTCGAGGGGATCAGCACGCAGGCTGTTTTAAAAGATTAGACTGAACGCTGTTTAGAAGGAGATAGAGTAGATTTAAATAATTCTAGATGATTTAGGTTCTGTCTTATAAGGAATTCTGATTTCTGCTTATTTTAAAATATGTTTTGTTCTGTTTAATTAATAAGTTCTATTTCTCTATGTAAAATATCTTTTCAATTCAGTGTCTGACTTTTCAAGTGAGATTTGTCTGCAGTTTAAGAGGTCATCATCTGGTTTGAATTATCCACAGTCCTAGCTAGTTCTGTGTATGAAGCTAGGTGAAAGAGGTCAGGGAAAGTCAACTCTTCTCCTTGATTGATTATAGCTAAGTGTAGGACTGGTCTTCTGAAAGTAATAACAAACCATGTCTGTGTGCCATTAAGTAAGATTGGACCCCTTAATGAATGCCAGAGTCCAGTTAGCAGTTAGTATGAAGCTATAACTGGGAATCTGAGAATTTAATAATAATAAAATGCAGGAGATAGGTGCCACATTGTCTAGTTTGAGAGGCCCCAGGTCATAGGTCAGTTTAGGAAATATCTCAAACCTATGTAACTGATATTTTTGAGTAAATGTGTAGAGATAATTAGTTCAAGACAGGGTAATCAATCTATTCCTTACCATCTGGTGAGAAAGGGGGGCTAGAAGGGTTTAGGACCCTATATAAAGGAGAGCAGAAGCAGCTTACGTTAGAGAAGGAGCTGAGACGAGAAGGAACCAAGACAGGAGACACAAGACACAGAGAGCTGAAGGAGAGAGCTAGCGCTGATGTCCTACTTTGTTTGCTGGCAAATAAAGAAGATTTCTCTCTCATTCTGGTGTGTGGTGTTTGACTCCTGAAGTACCACAGATTCTGCTAACAATAGTGGTAATTCCTGCAACACTTCCTTTCTAGTTCCTTTCAGAGGAGAGGGAGGAGGACAGCAACCACTGAGTATTGAGGAGGGGTCATATGTTAATCTCTCCAGTAGTCAGCTGCTCAATTAGAGCATCTTTTTGTAACCCAGTGGGTTATTTATTTTTTTTATTTTTACCTGGGTTCCCAGAGATTGTTGGTGGTCAGTGCTGTGACTCCAGAAGCAGTTCTGGACTTCCTGCATGGAGCTGCGCTGTCTGCAGCTTGCCCCAATGCGCTGAGTGTTGGATAAAAGTCTGTAAATGTATTTAAATGTGTGTTTAAACATAGAAAAAATACACTGTATGTATAGTTTGATGGCACCAATGATTGTAAGTTATTTTGATCTGATTGTATAGAAATTTTATGGGGTTTTGTCTGAAAAGTATAGATTTTCTATTATTTCCTATGAAAGTTATTTTCCAAAATGGAGATTGTGAAAAAATGTTAATTAGTGTCCATGAGGCAAACACCCTGTGTTCTGACACCTTATTGGCCAGCAGAGGTCTGCTGGTGATTCAGAGACCCAGTGTCCCTTGGCAACAGCTTGCCAGGAAGTGGAGGCGGGGCTGAAGACACTGAAGAGGAAAGATGTGTTTGGGAGAGCTCTGAGTGCATGACAGGATTTCTAGGCAGAAAAGTGTGTGAAAGTAAGTTTTTCTGTGAGCTTTAAATTCCTGAATATAGGTGAAGAGAGTTGAAGGTGAAACGTGTTGAATTTGAGCAGAGAAAGAAAGTTCTAAAACTGATGTTTTTTTGGTGTACTGTTTAAGTATCTGAAAGTAGGGTTACCATATTTGCCCTAAGAAAAAAGAGGACATACCCCACCCCCTGGCACACCTCTTCCCCACCCCGCCCTGCCCCCTATGCAAGACTTCAATGGAAGTCTCACGAAGCTGCCGCTTGAACTGTTAGCAGCAATTTTGAAATGGCACAGGGAGCAAGACAGTCATTTCTGCCCTGAAGAGGTCGCTAGACCACCAGGGCACCACAGTAAGGTAAAGGAGAGGAGGGGAGGATAGGACACCCTGAGGACTGCCCAGCTGTCTGCCCTCCAGCCTGCCCAACCCACCCGGATGCCTGGCCGTGTTCTCAACAAGAGGACATGTCCAGGTAAAACTGGACATATGGGTGCTCATTGTCAAAGCACATAGACTTATAAAGTTCCATAGTAACAAACATTACATTGTAAGTCTATATGCTTTGAAAATGAGCCTCATGGTAACCCTACCAGGGAGAGCCACGATTTTATGTCAGATTTCAAGTTTTTGAACAACTGTTTGCCCCCATTTGCATGGACAAATAAAACCCACAAGAAAATGGAGGTAGACCAATAACGTTGAAACACAAGGGTTCGACTTTAATTGACATCTAAAAGCACAACAAACAGTAATGTTTAACACAGGATTCAATGAGTCCAAACAGAAATAACAATTGTGGCACCATTTAACCAACCATGGAATAGTGACTTCAAAAGAGTGCAGCAGTATATCAATTGCACAGGAACAAATGAAGTGTAAAACAGAGACCTGCACGGGAACGGGACAAATAAAACCCACAAGAAAGTGGAGATAGACCAACTATCTAGTGTAAAACCTCTTACAACTATAAAAGCAGTAAAACTGCAAAAAGTTGACAAGCAGCTGTATTGAGTGTACCGTACAACAGAGAATTGCAGTGGTTCCCAAACCTGGTCCATACTCCTGGAGGCACCCGCATTCCAGCCAGTCAGGTTTTCAGGATACCCACAATAAATATTCATGAAAGAGATTTGCAAAGTTTGCATTCAGTGGTCCCGGAGCCAGATTTCCAGGATACCCACGTGCAGTGCAAACCTCTCTCATGACACTGCAGCAGCAGTAGACAATCTACATTTCAAAGGTTTCTGAATCTGAATTTGATTGAGTCTGAGCTCTAGAATACTTATCAGAAGAGCGGATATTCCGCAACAACTTTGGTTGGCACTTGATATACATATGAAAGTCTTTGCATGTCATATGCTTAAAGTTGTGGTGCACAAGGAGAATTCCCTTTACAGACTCAACCAGAAGTTTGTTTCTCTCTTTTGTCCATTGGCTCTGCATTAAGGAAAAAACTCGTTCAGCGTTAGCATTATGTGATGGAATCGCAAAGAAAAACTCTGCAATGATAAGAAGTTCTGAGAAACATTCCTCAGTCTTGCATCTGTTGAAGTACTTCACCCATTTCTCATGTGACAATAACTTTTCAAAATCTTCATTTTGGTTTGACTCAACAAATCTCTTCAAGTTGCAGAACTGATCAAAACATTTGCTATCGTCAATGTCTATTCCCTTTTCTTTGAGATATGCCACAGTTGCAAGAACTTCATCCCAACTTGGAATTTTAGTGAAAGCCATCCATGAAAATACAGTAAACTCCTCCAGTGGCATGGCCCACATTTCCAAATATTCCAAACATGTGGTGTACAGCGAGGCTACTTGTGAACAAAATGCATCACAGTGGTCATTCAGTTCATCTTGACGCAACTTATTTAACAACTCCTTCACCTTTAGTGACATGAAACTCTGTTGTGCTCGACATGTGAGAACAGACTGGACAGATTTAAGGCAGTTCATAACCTCCAGTAGTGAGTTATTTTCACTTTTTTCAATTTTTTCAATGTGTGAATGGAACACATTCATCAGTGAATGCATATGCCAAAGGTAAATCTCACTGAGATCATTTTCAAAGAAATTTTGGATCACAGTAGGTGGCTTTTCTTGAGACAAAAAGAAAGACTTCAAGGCTGGAAACATCTACAACATGCGATGGATGCTAGGAAACAAAGACAACCATTGAGTCTTGCAGTGATAAAGTAGCTGGCGATATTCCACTTCAACAAATTCACAGTACTCTTTTAAATGTTCAGTTTGAACAGTGTAGATTGAGAAATAGTTGTAAATTTTTAAAACTATTGACTCAATATCAACATCAAGTGTATCAGTGCCATGCTGAATGCAGTTATTCAAAACATGTGCTGGACAACCAATTCCAACTAATGTACCATTGCCACTGCTTTCTCCTTTCATCTTCTTTAAATTTGCAAACACATTCTTGCAAGTAGCTCTACGCTGGACACCTCCAAAATTAGTATTACAATTATCTCCTGCAAAAGCTATACACTTCTGAAATAAGCTATGTCTGTCCAAGGTGTTCTTAATGCACGTTGAAATTCTTTCTGCAGTTTCATCTGGAGTGCTATGCACATCAATAAGTTTTGACTGTAAACCACCATTTTTCCAATTGAAGTAGTAAATAAGAATTGGAAACAACTTCTGAGATCCATGATTACTACCATCTGTCGCGACCCCACAAAAGCGTACACAGCTTGGTGCTTTTACAACCACATCAACGGAATGCGGAGCCAGCACACTATTAACAATTGCTTCGGTTTTTGTTCGTGCACATGATATTTTTCGTGCAATATTGGAGTCAGGTAATATTGTTTTTACTAACCTGCAACTGCAGTCCATTGATTTATAGCTATGATGATGTTTAACTGCATGAAACGCCAATGTTCCTTCAAAAGCCGAAACAGAATCATCAATTTTGGAACACGGTGCTATGAAAAAATCTGTAAGTTTCATAGATGAGCTTTCTCCACGAACATTCTTAACATGTTTCGATGTTCTGATATGTGCCTCTAAATCAAGTGCACCTTTATGCGCAACAGAAATATAAGTCCCAACGCCACATGTTATGCATTCCGCTTCCTTGTCATGTCGACCTGAACGGAAACATGGGTATTTCGCTTTCATCGTATCAGTAAATGAACAGTTTCGTTTCGGCATTTCAAGTTCGTAGCTCACGTTAGATGACTGTGCTCACTAGGTCAGTGCAGTGAAAACTCTGTAAATACAAACCAAGAAAACCGTCATATCTATTCCTTGTATGACCTGGATTCCCACTGTCTCCCTGTTCACTTCTTCCACTTTCATCCTGTCTTCTTATCCAGCATATCTCCCCCATGCCATGCTCAACCTCATTCCCAGTTCCAAAACGTCTCCTAGTTTATCCCCCCCCCCCCCCCACATTGTCTGCTAAACTATTAGGAATGAAAATAAAAAATGAGAATATTATGATGCCTTTGTATCACTCCATGGTGCGACTGCACCTTGAATACTGAGTGCAATTCTGGTCACCGTACCTAAAAAAAAAATATAATGGAAGTAGAAAAGGTATAGAGAAGAGTGACAAAAATGGCAAACAGGATGACAGACTTCCCTATGAAGAAAGGATAAAGAGGCTAGGGCTCGTCACCTTGGAAAAGAGACAGTTGAGGGGAGGTATGATTGAGGTCTATGAAATAATGAGTGGAGTGGAATGAGTAGACATGAATTGCTTGTTTACTATTTTCCAAAATACAAGGCCTAGGGGATCATATGGAACGAAACTACTGAGTAGTAAATTTAAAACAAATTGTAGAAAATATTTCCTCACTCAACGTTTAATTAAATTCTGGAATTTGTTGTTCCCGGGAAATCTGCTCTGTGTACAGCTGATAATATTGCTGCGTCTCTTTACTGCATCGCAAACTGGCTAACATTAAAAAAAGTGGCTGTACACCCCCCACCCCCTTTTACCTTAACATTCTAGTTTGAGTTTTCTGAAAATAGTTGTCTGCTGCCCTCAAATCCTTAAAAAAAAAGATTTTGAAACCCTAAAGTTATCTATATATATAAAAGGCACCACTGAAGCCTCCAGCCGGAAGTGTGACGCGCCAGAGATATCCGGTTTCCCCATGAGTGAAGGAAAACAGCACAGCACGAAATCCCAGGAAACACTGAAGCAGGGTTGCCAGGTGGAAAATTTTTTTCCAGCCCACTGGAGCCCAAAAAACAGCCCAAAAACCGCCCAAACACAAACCCCGCCCCTGACACCCCCACCCCCGCGTCATCAACCCCGCCCCCCGCCGTCACCGGCCCCGCCTCCCACGTCACCGGCCCCGCCTCCCCGTCATCGGCCCCGCCTCTCACGTCATCGGCCCCGCCTCCCCGTCATCGGCCCCGCCTCCCCGTCATCGGCCCCGCCTCCCACGTCATCGGCCCCGCCTCCCACGTCACTAACCCCGCCCAAAACGTCATTAACCCCACCCAAAAACGTCACTAACCCCGCCCCCCCGCGGCCGAAAAAACCGCCCGAAGCACAAAAACCAGCCCAAAAAACCGCAACCCGCCGCGGGCAAAAATTTCCCGCGGCGGGTCGCGGAAAACCGCCCAATTGGGCGGTAAAACCGCCCACCTGGCAACACTGCACTGAAGGACTCAGAGGGGGGAGGGGAGAGAGATGCCCTCACTCTCTCTGTAACACAAACACAGAACAGCAGGAAACAACACTGAAGGACTGGACTCGGAAGGGGGAGGGGGAGGGAGAGAGGGCAGAGGGCAGGGACACACACACTCCCACATGCACACTCTGAAGAAAACCTTGCTAGCCCCCCCCATTTCATTTGCATCAGAAACGGGGCTTTTTTACTAGTAAGATTATAATCCTGAGTGAACCGTTTAAAATAGTGGTGAATAATGATATGCATACTGATGCTGAAGGATCATATTTGAGTCTATGGAAATGCTCCATCTTGCAAGAAGGTCTGTATTATGGGTTGATACAACTATGAATAGTAACAGAAATTATGCAACGTGTGTGTATATATATATATACACACACACACACCATCCCTTCAACCTTCCTCCTCACCCCCTAAAAATTAAATATAGATTTTTTTAAATTTAAACACCTATTAATTTTTTTTTAAGCTTGCAGGCATTTGATTATCATTTGCTCTGCGATTTCAGCTGAGACAGGATTTCCTTTATTTGTGTAATGGCTGGAATCATGGCAGCAGCACCAAGACACATATAGAGAGGATCTGTGTTCCTGATAATGATAAGGGAGCAAACCATTGCAGTAAAAGCAGATTAACCAGCTGGCATCAGTGATGTGGAAATCGTTGGGCACTGAGATAGAAACAATCACCAGTTTGGCCACAGCCACAGTTCCATGTCCTTCCAACTCATTTTAGATGCGCTCAGAACGGTGGCTGCTGGCATACACACAGAAGAACAGTTTAATCCTTAGGGATCAATTCAAATCTAACCTAGTGTTAGTTAGATCTTTATACTGATACTTCCTATTACACCAGAATATCCAGCATATAATCAATTCATTCACATTTTTTTTTTAAATTGCAGTGCTCTCAGTAGTGCTATGTAGTGCCTTTTAAACCATAAATATGGGGTAAGACATCAGCTGCCAAACATCACAGCACTTATCCTTCCTTCCTATCCTTAATAATCAATTCAAATAAGTCTTGTGTGCTGACCCGGTCCAAGAACAATATCATGGTTTAAACAGTTCAAGAAAATGTCTTTTAAACATCTACACTTATCTTTTACTGGGTAGATGACTGGGCTGAGTTTATTACACCATATTTCCTCTGTTTTGTGTTTTAAAATCCTCTTCTCTCTCTATTCCCGAGCAGGAGAGCCATGTGTTTTCAGTTCCTCCTCTCCCCCTCCCCCGCCAACAAGAATACCCTCCCTTTGACCCCTTCCTTAATCCTTCCCATTCAAATTCAAGCAGAATTAGCCTTTTAATCTTAGGCTCCCCGGACGCACACATAAATTATTTTAATCTTAAATCTTGATTCTTACCTCGTCCTTCTTCTCAGGTTATGGCGCCGGCCGGCCGGCTAAGCAGGGCAGCAAGGAGGGCACACACAGACAGACCCCAGACGCTGCACGCTGCAGCCTCAGTCATTGTCGACTCGATTATATAGGGCAAAAAAGGCGGCAGGCAGGCGCCAGGCAGGCGGCTGCAGTAGCAGTAAACTGGGCCTGCGTGCTGCGTGCAGGATCGACGAAATCACATCAGCTGATGCAGGCAGGCGATGCACATGCACGTACGCTGCCTGTAGCCTGCCTGCGTCGGCCCACGCTGCCACACTTGCATCAGAGGAGTCAGGTGACAGGTCGGACGTCAGAATCGGAGCGGTCATGTGATGCGATGACCCGAGAAACCCGGACAAATGATCAGAAAGATGAAATCCGCCCGGACTCCCGATGGCGCCCTCAAAAAGAGGACATGTCCAGGGAAATCCGGACGGATGGTAACCTTATCTGAAAGGGAATTTCTCTGCCAGTGTTTAGTGCTGAAGCACTGGCTGGATGCAGGTGAAGTCTGTTGAAGGTGATTTGAACAAGAGAAAGAAAGAACTAAACTGTTTTGGGTTTTTTTTGTGTGCTATTTAAAAGTTTTACAATTAAGACTGTGGTGGAGAGACCATGTGCAAGGTTGTGTAAGACAGGTTTATGCAAGTGGATTAATCCCAGTTAAGCCACTAGGAAAACTGGTCTCCAAGCTTAAGGGTGGGCTTGCAGTATGTGTGTTCACATGCTGGTGCACTAGAGTGGAAGATTGCTTGAATTTGGAGAGACAAAGATGCTGAGAGCTGTGTGACTGCAAGATCCGATGAAGAGTGCCCTTCCTTAGTTAGGGAACTCAGTACAAGAACAGAGAAACTATTTAAGGTTATAAAATTATTATTTATTTTGTTAGCAAGCCACAGTTATCCCTGAATCCCAGCTAGTGCTGTTCCTGCTGTTAATCAGGAAGGAAGTTTTTTTTTGTTGATTTCATTTAAAGGGTGAGGCAGTAGGTTCCTGTACTGAAAGAGAAGATCCTGAGCTCCAACATACAAGGGGGGAGAACAAAGAAGCTCCAAGAAGGGCCAAAGATAAGTCTTCACTCCTATGCAAAAGGACACTGAAAGGTCACAGTTTAATCTGACTTACCTGTTGTAGAGACTGAATCTGGGTGTTCACACCTAAAAGACAAAGTAATTCAAAATAATTGATTCTTGAGACACACAATATAAAGGAAATTTATAGTTTGAGAGAGAACAAATAAGATACTTTGGTTAATACTTGTCTGTTGGTTTCACTGTTGTTGTTCTACTGCTGCACCTGTAAGAAAAGAATTATGCTATTAGTTTATGTATAAATGTATTTTTATGTTACAAAAGAACTAATGTGTTAAGAACATCATTTTTTCCATACCCCAAATTGGGTTTAAATAAACACCTTGTAACTTATACTTACCAACTGTCTGGTTACTGGGTCTCAAAATCCTTTTAGTTTTCTTTCTCTTCCAAGGTCTAGGACTTTGGAAGCGAGGTTAGTTTAATTGTCTCAGAGCTCAGAGGTGAACTGCATGCTTGAGGTATTCGGCCACGAGTAATAGTAGAGCTTGCAGGGCCTTCTGGGACGAGGAAGCTACATTTTTGTAACTTGGACGTGACTGAAACAGGTCTAGATAAAAATGTTCTTCTTCCCGTTCAAAAATTGTTTTTGGATGTCTTACATTTGGGCCTTCTCTAGTCCTGCTTAAAACACATACCCTTACTATTTGAACGAACTGCAGTGTGAAATGTCCAAATTCTGACTTCTCGGGAGTTGGACTTTTTTAGCAGATGGATTCTTTTTTAGGCATTGTGAGGTATCCATCTGCTTTGAAAATGAGCACCATGGTGTCAATTGTGAATATGGCGCATACAAGATATATCTGAGCTCTGATGGTGTCACTAGAGCTTTTTCAACTTCCAATAATATGTAATGTGTGGATGATTTTATACCATACAAACAAAAAAGCCCGTTTCTCCAAAAATGAAATGGGCCCTAGGAAGGCTATCATCTAAGTGATTTCTCCTCTCTCCCCTGCCCTCCCCTCCATGCCCAGTGATTCTCCCCTCCCCTCCCATCCCAACCATGTCCAGCGATTCTCCCCTCCCATCCATGTCCAGCGACTCGCCCCAGCCCCCACGTGCCCCCCTTTTAAGCACCCGAGTTCCAGTTCAACCCCAGCCCTCACCTGACCGCCCTCTTCTCCCACAGCAGCCCTCCTTTCCTTCCTGTCACCCTTCCTTTAAAACTTTTATTTTACCTGAAGACGCAGCGGCATCAGTGAAAGCAGTAGGTTCAGCTCGACTCACCTCTAGCCTTCCCTTTCCTTCCCTCTCAGTGTCCCACCTTTCACTAACGTAATTTCCTCTTTCCGCGAGGGCAGGACACTGAGAGGGAAGGGAAGGCTGGAGGCGAGCCAATTACGTACTAGTTCATTTGCATGCGGTTACGAACCTAGCCATCCAGCCATCCAGGGACGCAGATTGATGAATCATTATATAGGAGATTAGATCCTCCCTCTTTCTAGAATAGATTGGAAGGTCTAAGAGTCATGTAGAGCTCTTTCTGGCAACAATTGATGTTAGATACAAGGCAAATAATTTTACATTTTATATTTAGGAAATGTTTAAATTAACAATGATAACTTTTCTCTTTGTTCAGAAATATAAGCAAATTTTACAGAAATACAAAGAAAAATAACAAAATAAAGGAAAATGTTTGCCATAACTGAAAAACACTAGCCCTCAAATATGGGGCTAAAGAATTTCAGAAATTGTATAAGGAGATGATTATCATATCACATTACACAAAAAGAAAAAAAAGTTTTATATGTAGTGCAGAAGGAAGGTCAGCCTCTAGTGTAGGGACTACCTGCTAGATACTATAAGAAGATGGTATAATTAAGTAGTGAGCTGCATAGAAGTAGAAACATTCTTTTCTTATCCAGAAATAGTCTCAAATGTTTAGAGTCCCAAAAAAGTATAAATTTGATTTTCATTTCTAATCACTTAACAGGAAATTGTAAAAAAAAAAAAAAAAAGCTGTCCTCCCAAGGCTAATATTTTGGGCATCATAGCAAGAAACAATTTACGCTTTGCCTGAGTCTGTCTAGAGACATCAGGAAAAAGCCATAAACACTGACCCAAAAAAGACACATGTTGTTTACAAAAATAAAGTCTCAGAATAGTCTATATCACACTCAAAAACAAATATTACTAGCAAAGTTGTTGCATCTTGAATATTCTCCATAGATGCTTCCAAAATATTTGTCAAATTCAAACTGTCTGATGATATCTTTTCCTGGGGTTCTCCCATCCCTTGAGCTGATACATGGTATCTTTAATTGTAACCATTTTAGTTTCCTGAATGGACAGTACTTGCTATTCTAAATACTTCAGCTGGGTCCTCTGCATTGATGTACCAGTCTCCCCATTTTAGTTTCTTGAATGGATAATTCTTGCTGTTCTAAATCCTTCAGCTGGGCCCTCTCTGTCGATGTACCAATCTCCCCATTTTAGTTTCTTGAATGGACAGTGGCGTAGCAAGGGCGGGGTGGTGGGGGCGGTCCGCCCCGAGTGTCAGCGGGTGGGGGGGATGCTCCATCGAGAGCAGACAGCTCTCATCTCCTGCCACCACCCTGCCTTTTTTTTTTTAATCCATGCAGCGATGCAGGCAGCGTCTCGCGTCTGCCCTGCGTGTGCTGTGAAAGGAGAAGATCGCCTCGCTGGCGTCGGGCCTTCCCTCGCTGTGTCCCACCCTCTTCTGAGGTAAGTTCCTATTTCCTCGAGGGCGGGACACAGCGAGGGAAGGCCCGACGCCAGCAAGGTGATCTTCTCCTTTCACAGCACATGCAGGGCAGACGTGAGGCGCTGCCTGCATCGCTGCATGGATTTTAAAAAAAGGCAGGGTGGTGGCAGGAGAAGAGGGCTCTGTCAGCTCTCGACAGAGGGGGGACGGGACCAGGTCGGGGGGGGGGCTCAGATGGCAGAGGGGGAGCTCAGAGGGGAGAAGGGGATTGGGAAGGGGTGTGGGAGCTCAGAGGGGTGTTCAGAGGGGAGAAGGGGATTGGGGAGGGGAGAAGGGGATTGGGGAGGGTGGGGGAGCTCAGATGGGTGCTCAGAGGAGAGAAGGGGATTGGGGAGGGGTGGGGGAGCTCAGATGGGTGCTCAGAGGGGAGAAGGGGATTGGGGAGGGGTGGGGAAGCTCAGAGGGGAGAAGGGGACTGGAGAGGGGAGTGCTCAGATGGGAGAAGGGGTCTGAAGCTGGAACTGGGGTCTGACAAGGGTGCAGGAGGGAAAATAGGTCCATGCCTGGGGCAGGTGGGAGAATGGCTCTGGGGCTGAAAAGGGGGGATGCAAGGCAGGTGGTGGATGAAGGGGGCTGGAACTGGAGGCTGAAAAGGGGCAGGGGCTGAAACTGTGAGGACTGGGGGCTTTAAAGGGGACAGGGAGAACTGGCTGTGACTGAAGCTCGGGACCGGTGAGAGAAAAGGGCTGGGGTTGAAACTACATAAGTAGATAAGTAGTGCCATACTGGGAAAGACCAAAGGTCCATCTAGCCCAGCATCCTGTCACCGACAGTGGCCAATCCAGGTCAAGGGCACCTGGCACGCTCCCCAAACGTAAAACATTCCAGACAAGTTATACCTAAAAATGCGGAATTTTTCCAAGTCCATTTAATAGCGGTCTATGGACTTGTCCTTTAGGAATCTATCTAACCCCTTTTAAACTCCGTCAAGCTAACCGCCCGTACCACGTTCTCCGGCAACGAATTCCAGAGTCTAATTACACGTTGGGTGAAGAAAAATTTTCTCCGATTCGTTTTAAATTTACCACACTGTAGCTTCAACTCATGCCCTCTAGTCCTAGTATTTTTGGATAGCGTGAACAGTCGCTTCACATCCACCCGATCCATTCCACTCATTATTTTATACACTTCTATCATATCTCCCCTCAGCCGTCTCTTCTCCAAGCTGAAAAGCCCTAGCCTTCTCAGCCTCTCTTCATAGGAAAGTCGTCCCATCCCCACTATCATTTTCGTCGCCCTTCGCTGTACCTTTTCCAATTCTACTATATCTTTTTTGAGATACGGAGACCAGTACTGAACACAATACTCCAGGTGCGGTCGCACCATGGAGCGATACAACGGCATTATAACATCCGCACACCTGGACTCCATACCCTTCCTAATAACACCCAACATTCTATTCGCTTTCCTAGCCGCAGCAGCACACTGAGCAGAAGGTTTCAGCGTATCATCGACGACGACACCCAGATCCCTTTCTTGATCCGTAACTCCTAACGCGGAACCTTGCAAGACGTAGCTATAATTCGGGTTCCTCTTACCCACATGCATCACTTTGCACTTGTCAACATTGAACTTCATCTGCCACTTGCACGCCCATTCTCCCAGTCTCGCAAGGTCCTCCTGTAATCGTTCACATTCCTCCTGCGACTTGACGACCCTGAATAATTTTGTGTCATCGGCTGAAATTTTTTATTTTTTGTTACATTTGTACCCCGCGCTTTCCCACTTGTGGCAGGCTCAATGCGGCTTACATGGGGCAATGGAGGGTTAAGTGACTTGCCCAGAGTCACAAGGAGCTGCCTGTGCCGGGAATCGAACTCAGTTCCTCAAGTCCAAAGTCCACCACCCTAACCACTAGGCCACTCCTAGGAGTGGCCTAGTGGTTAGGGTGGGGACAGGGAGAAGTGGCTGGGGGCTGAAGCTCTGGACTGATGGGAGAAAAGGGCTGGGGACTGGTGGGATAGTGGGGCTGAAAAGGGGCAGGTGGGAGATGTGGGCTGGGGCTGGAACTAGGGGTAGGTGGAATAAGGGGGCTGAAAAGAGGGGGCAGAGAGAGAGGGGACAGACCCTGGATGGAAGGGGGGAGTGTGAGGGAGGGCAGACCCTGGATGGATGGGAGAGGGAGGGCAGATGGATTGAAGTGGCAGAGAGAAAGGGCAGATTGTGGGTGGAAGGGGGAGAGAGAAAAAGGGCAGACTGGGGCAAATGGTGGATGAAAGGGGCAGAGATAGAGGGCAGATGTGGATGGAAGAGGGAGAGAGAGGGCAGATGTTGATGGAAGGTGGAGAGAAAGATGGCAGACTGGGGCATATGGTGGATGGAAGGGGCAGAAATAGAGGGCAGATGTGGATGGAAGGAAGAGAGAGGGCAGACAATGGATGGAAGGGACATTAGAGAGGGCAGACACTGGATGGCAGAGAGAGAGAGCGAAGACAGATGCTGGATGGAAGGAAGACAATGAAAAGAAGATGAGGAAAGCAGAAACCAGAGAAAATAAACTGTAAATAAAATATATATTTTTATTTTTTTTGCTTTAGGATATAGTATTGTAGCTGTGTTAATAAATGTTTATAAATAGAACATTGTGAGAAGCACAGAAACCACAGTTCCCAGAATGCAGGGCGGGAGAGGGAAAAGCCGGAGCAGAAAAACTACAGATCCCAGAATGCATTGCAGGGGAGGGAAGGACAAGTTCAGAACAGCTACAGAACCCAGAATGCACGGCGGGAGGGGAGGA
The DNA here is from genome assembly GCF_901765095.1 of Microcaecilia unicolor. NCBI lineage: Eukaryota > Metazoa > Chordata > Amphibia > Gymnophiona > Siphonopidae > Microcaecilia > Microcaecilia unicolor. The sequence goes on along the minus strand of NC_044040.1, from coordinate 98,748,361 downwards.
GGCAGGAGCATAGAGAGCACAGATTTCAGACTGCCTGGAAGAATAAGAGTGGTCATGACAAACGAGAACGAGAGTGGCAGGAGAAGGAAAGAGAGGTGGCTGATTGGGAAATGGAATCAGCTGAGGAGAGGGTGGAACGTCTGAGTGAGGGGGTGGAGAATGAGAGGATGGAATGGGAGGAGTTGGAGGAGGTAGGAGGAGAAGGGGTGGAAGAGGAGATGGAGGTGGGGGAGGAAGTGGCTGGAGGAGAAGAGTGATTGCTGGAGGAGCCCAAGGTAACAAGGAAAGCATAATAGTCAGGGGAGATCCGGTGGGTGGATGTCAAGAGATAAGTTGTTGACAGTTGTGGGTGGTGGATCATTTTAGCCTGACATGTGGAACTGTGTTTAAAGCTGGGCAGGCTAAAAGGGAGTTTTGGGAGGCCTTGCTGATTTCTGAGGCCTTACTAACTGAACTGTGTAGAAAAACCTGGCTGGCTGAACTGTGAATAAAAGCCTGGCTGGTTAGGCTGAGTAGAAAAGCCTAGTGAGCTGAGCTGGGTTTAAAAGCCTAGCTAGCTGAACTGGATTTAAAACTCTGGCTAGCTGGACTGTGGAGAAAAGCCTGGCTGGCTGAACTGTAGATAAAAGCCTGGCGAGTTAAACTGAGTATAAAAGCCTGACTAGCTGAACTGTGTTTAAAAGCCCAGCTAGCCGAACTGTATTTAAAAGCCTGGCTAGCTGAACTGTGGAGAAAGGCCTGGCTAGCTGAACGGTGAAGAGAAGAGCAAACTGCACTGATGAGTGGGGAGTCAATGGCGGACAGCACGGACGAGTGAAAGAGAGAGAGAGAGAGACGATTACTCGGCTGAGCGGAGAGGCTGACAACATGTAAATAAGGTAATCTTTTTATTGGACTAATTTTAATACATTTTGACTTAACTTTCAGAGAACAAAACCCCCTTCCTCAGGTCAGGATAGGATACTGTGTAAAAGCACTATACTGTATTGACCTGAGGAAGGAGATTTTGGCCTCTGGAAGCTAAATGTATTAGTCCAATAAAATGGTATTATTTTATTTTCTGTATTTGTTTTATTTCTATTTGTTAATTTGTAAAGTGGTGATTGGTATTTGTTAGTTTTTTTTCAAATTTACATCTGCTGTCTTTATATTTTGCACAGTACTAGGGGACATTTTCTGTTTCTGTGGTGTTGCATTGCATGCAGAGTCTGGCATCGGGGGTTCAGTTTAATTTTTGTCTAAATAGAAAGTTTATGATTACTTATTCTATAGTAGAATGGGTGTATCTGTGTTTGTGAAAAAGACATGGCTTTCGGTTGGCATTGACTGTGCAGGATCGACGATCTGTACTAATATGTCTGTTTTCATTTTACAATAGGTGAATTGACGTTCTAGTGCTCACTGTAGTGTTTAAGTCGCTTTCCTTTTCCTTGTGTGACTTGTACAAATTACTGCTTATGGTATGGTAGAATTGCTCTATAGGTCCTGAGTGTTTTTTATTCTCGGTATGCCTAGTACTGGATTTGGGGGAGGGGGTGTTAAAAAATGACCAGCCCAGGCTAAATCCTTCAACTGGGTCCTTCAACTGGGTCCTCTGCATTCATAACCAGTCTCCAGGAATGTAATACGATCTTCCAAACACCCCAGGGCTCCCTCCAAAGTAACAACTCGGCCACTGAAAGTGTTTTCCAAAGCAACCAACACAGTCCATATAGTATCTAGAGTTATAACTGCCAGTTTTTCCAGTTCCATCAAGGAATTCTGTTCTGACTTAAATACCAACCTCCCATCCTTCTCTTTCCATCTCTCCTTAATTTTATCCCTCCTTACCCTTTTTCCCAAATTACACTATCCTATCCTGTCTACCCTCTTTTATCCTAGTCATATATTATCTAGCTCAACTTATCATACACTACTAAGCCCAACTTTACATTGTTTTACTACTGTTTTATTAAAATTCTATTAACTTTGTATTTCAAATTACTATGTAAGCCGCATTGAGCCTGCATTATGTGGGAAAGCGCGGGGTACAAATGTAATAATAATAATAACAACATATATTCGAGCCTCTTGAAAGATTAGAATGGAAAATTCCTGCTTTGCTGTCTCCAACAAGAGGTAAGCTCACCTCCTCCTTCAGCTTACCTTCACTCACCAGGGAATCAGGAGCAGTTACGGATCCATAGAGTTAAGCATTGTTCCCATCTTCAGCGGAGCAACAACCATATTTGCATTCGGCAGACTGCCATGAGCGATGTTATCAGATCTCAGTTGAGGGGGAGGCATCTGACCATCAGGGCTCAATAACACCTCAAGCCGAGTCGTCTCTCCTCCTAGTGACTCAGCAGAAGGGAAAATTAGGTTCTTATCTTGATAATTTTCTTTCCTTTAGTCACAACAGATGAATCCATTAACTGATGGGTTGTATCCGCCTACCAGCAGGTGGAGATAGAGAACACTGAAAGCACATGGTGTTCCTGGATGCCCAGCCCCCTCTGCCTTCAGTATATGAAATTTCCAAAGCAGAGTGAATAAGAAAGGCAAAATAACATAAACTTTCCTCACAGAGAACAAAACGCTCCTGAACCGGAGCAATAACCAAACAAAGAAGGGACGTTATCAACCTCTTGCAATACAAACAGCATGTAGTAACTCTAATAGCTTGTCTTCAAGTATTCCTGATGAAGCACAATGTCTGTATGCAACATCTGTACAAAAACTAAAGTCAGACAGGGAGGGATCATGGATGGATTCATCTGCTGTGACTAAAGGAAAGAAAATTATCAAGGTAAGAACCTAATTTTTCCTTCCTTGTCATCAACAGCACATGAATCCATTAACTGATGGGATGTACCAAAACACTCCCTAAGTAGGGTGGGAACAGGCAACACCGCGAGCAAGCACTTGCGCTCCAAAATGTGCATCCTGCTGCGCTGCCACATGCAGCCTGTAATGCCGCACAAAAGAGAGCTGAGGAGCCCAGGTAGCCGCACGACAGATCTCTTGAAGAGAAAAGACACCCATTTCAGCCTACGAAGAGGACATTGCCCTCATAGAGTGCGCTTTAAACGCTTCAGGCAGTGACTGCCCTGAAAGCAGAGAAGCAGAAAAAATGAGTTCCTTAAGCCAGCGGGCTATAGTGACATCTGTAGATACTGCCACAGAGCCCTGCGGACGTCCAAAAGGTGCAATTGCCCAAAGGAGTCCGGAAACTCCTCCTTATAAAAGGAAGGAAGAAAAATGAGCTGGTTCAGGAGAAAAGCTGAAACCACCTTAGGCAGAAAGGAAGGCAACATACGACCAGTTACCCCGGATTCCGAGAACTGTAGAAAAGGATCCCGACAGGAAAGAGCCTTAAGCTCAGACACGTTTCTTGCCGACGTCATTGCCACTAAAAAAAAACATCTTGAGAATAACATCCTTCTCAGAAGCCCATTTAAGAGGCTCAAATGGAGATCGCTGGAGCACCTTCAACATGAGCCCCAGGTTCCAAGCCAGACAGGGCAACCGCAAAGGAGGACGGAGCCGAAGTGCCCCTCTGAGAAATCGGACAATATCCGGATGAGCAGCAAGGGACAAGCTGGAGACTTTCCCTCGGAAGTAGGCCAACGTTGCCACTTGACCTCGAAGGGAATTGTAGGCCAGGTCCTTTTGTAGCCTGTCCTGCAAAAGTCCAGCAAGAGCGAGACTGTCGACAGAGTCTGCGAGATAGACTTTGGCGTACACCACGCCTCAAAAGTGCGCCAGATCCGAGCATAAGTCGCAGAGGTAGACCATGTGCGAGCCTGCAAGAGCGTGGCAATAACCTTATTAGAATAACCCTTGTCCCTCAATTGCACCCTCTCAAAAGCCAGGCTGTAAGACCAAAGCGGCAAGGATCTTCCATAGTCACCGGACCCTGAACTAACAAGTTCGGAACCTGAGGCAAAGGAAGAGGCGCGTCCACCAGCATCCGCCGGAGATCCGCGTACCACGGACGCCTTGGCCAATCCGGGGCGATGAGAATCACCAATCCTCAGAGCAGGCGAATCCGAAGTAGTAGTTGCCCTATCAAGGGCCAAGGAGGGAACACATACAGGAGGCCTGAGGGCCAAGGTTGAGCCAGGGCATCCAACCCCGCTGAGCAAGGATCTCTCCTTCTGCTGAAAAAGTGAGTGACTTTGGCGTTTATGCTTGACGCCATGAGGTCCAAGCCTGAAGTCCCCCATTTGGCACAATATTGAAGAAAACCTTCTTCTGCCAGTTCCCATTCCTCCGGGTTGATTTGATGTCTGCTGAGGAAATTGGCTAGTATGTTGCTCTGACCGGCTATGTGAGCTGCGGACAGCAGCTCTAGGTGGCGCTCGGCCCAGTCGCAGATCTGAGATGCCTCCGCAGCCAGGGTCCTGCACAGAGTGCCGCCCTGACGATTGATGTAGGCCACTGCTGTCGTGTTGTCCGACAGAACTCGGACAGGAAGACCCTTCAGCGTCCTGTGGAAGGCCAGAAGAGCCTGGAATATCGCTCTCAGTTCCAAGCGATTGATGGATCATCCCGCTTCTGCGGTGGACCACAGACCCTGAGCATAGCGTCCCTGGCAATGAGCTCCCCAGCCCAAAAGGCTTGCATCCGTTATGTTGAGAATCCAGGGGTCCCAAGCCCCCCAAGAAGGCTGAAGTGACCTTAATCTGACTCCTTCTCCAAATAGCATTAGTACTGGGGTAATCCGGGAGTTGTGAAGTTCTAAGAGAAATTGCCACTGAGAGAGACGTTAGGTCTAAGGGACCCGCATTAGTCCGCCTCTCAGCACTGGCAAGGAATAGATACCAGCCTTATGACAAACTGGATTTAGGTTACAAGTTATACAATGCCGCGAAAGATAGCCTGATATAGCAAAAGCATTTATACTTACAGCCTTTCATCATTAAGTGAAGCCCACAAATCATCATTTGGAATGAGGAGTTTATTTGCTAAGGTATAAGTCAAATCAGTGATTGACAACAGGCATGTACAATCAATTAATTATAGGAATATAATAAGCTGCAAACAGGTGTTAATTATTTGCTAATCTTTTATAATTTCTTTTACCAATTAGAGGTTTTACAAGGGAAAGCAATTAGGTAATTTGTCAATTCTGCTGGACACATTGGTTTCCCTTGGAGAGAGAGTGGCAACCCTTTTCTCTCTAGCTTAAACCAGGAAATACCCTGATTTTTATAGGTGCCCTCAGGATATGGATAATATGACAGTAGATATACCTGATTGGATCTATGCTAATGTCATGGTTGTCACTGATTGGCTCATGCTAATGAGTAGCTTCTATCTTGCTAACATGGTTTTGTCTCTAGCTCGCTTGACCACAAATCTTAAGCAAGACCCTGCTCACAGGAAAGTCTCCCTCCTCTCTTGGACAGCTAGTTCCCTATTTTCTCTGCACCTGGCATGACTCACTCATTTCTCAACTTGTTTTTCTAACTTACATTAGAGAAAATTCCACTTTGTAACAGATACGGGCTTCCATTTTGTGCTGAAATCCTCCATTTTGTTTCCATATCTATTAACTTAACTTTTAGGCCTCAATCTGGGCTACAAACTAGGTCATACTTTTCCAGTAAGCTCCCAGTTATGTCAGCCATCAGATTTCTGACTCAGCCAAGGTCTGTAATGGCCTGAGCTCTATGACTGGGCCCGCCACCATTCCAGTGGGGGGGTCTCTGGCTGTACCATAATTATACATTCCCCACTTGTCACCTCCTCTGGGGAGGGGTGACACAAAGCTCGTCAAGCTTGTCATCATCCATTCCAGAAGGTGGCAAGCTATCAAACGAGGGGACGAGTTTTGGTCTTACAAATTGCTAGAAGGTATGATGCAAGATAGGAAACTTCATCCTCAGGTGATATATTATTTGGGCATATGGAATTCCCTTTATATTACCCAACCCATTGGGAAGCTTAATCCTGATGTCATCTCTCTTGAGACTTACTCAAACCTGTAGTGAGAAAGGTTTTATGAATGGGACAAATCCATGAGTTCATCTACAAAATCTCATGAAGTATAGGTATGTGGGTAATAGCAATTTCAGGTGGATCATGCTAATAAATACTTTCAGGTCTTTCTATGGCTTCTATTGTATCTGTTGCATAGTGCATGGGGAGATAATCTAATGTATCTATCTCAGTGGTCTTGAGAAGGAATAGTGGGCTCAACTAATATATGGTTAGTACTCTGTTTGCAGGCTGTTTAAGGTTGTAGGTATTCAGAATCCTTAAACAGGTCGGAATTCTTGGACCTTACTATTACTCATCATTGGCATCCAATCATGAGCACTAAAACGTGGATAGCAAGTATGAGGTTGCCTCATACAGCAAAAATGGTCAATCCTAAGAAAATTTATATTAACAAAGGTCATGCATGGATCTTGACATATGCATAATGACCTGGAAGTATGGGAAGCATTTTATATATCCGTTACCCCACTTGGAGCTTAGTCAAACCTACAGAAAGACATGCAGCTTAAGTAAGCCTACACCAAAGTTAAACAAATACATAACTGGTTGATACTAACAGGGTTTACACCTACATTATGATATCTTAGCCAGTATTAGGGTTTGATGTTACCCCTGTATCTGAGCAATATCAACTTCAATTTAAATTACATAAACAGAAATAATGGGGGAAATAAAACAAAATATGAATCTATAATGTCCATAAACAGCAACAGTAAATCTCAAGTTGGTTCTGAATTCTCTTTCATTGATCGTGGTTGAGGCGGTGGAAGCGCAGAAGAATCTGGACGGAGATCTGGAAGATCTAACAGGGCTGGATTTTCACAGCAACTTGGGCAAGGAATCAGTAGAAGTGACAGTCTTAATACTAGGAATTGGGATTTGCAGAATGTATCCCCACTTCTGGCTTGCATAGTGTGCAAGACAGATTGGTAATTACTACGAAGAGATGATCAAATAACAATAGTTAAGTATATGGAACAAAAGAAAAGAGTACAAAAAACAATAAAAATTAAAATTTAGAGATGATGTTGATTGTTCAAGTTATTGAGGTATGGAGGGTCAGGAATATGGTGCACAAAAATAGTCAAAAGGCACGGGCAATGCGTTGCAATCTATCGCCAGTAGGTATGGAATCTTCACCTGCGATGACTAACATTCACCAAGGGTTGGGCCCTCAGCTGCAGGAGGCCAGCAGGACTTATAAGTTAGATAATTCAGAAAGAAGGGTAGCGTAGGAAACAGTCATAGTCAAAGCAGAAGACTAATGTGCAGAAATTTAAAACTCATAACTAGTCCAGGTGATGGAAGTATCTTCTGGAATCACGGTCGCTGTCTGTTGTAATAGAGAGCTCATACGTAAAATGCCATGTAGGTTCTGAAAAAGATGAGCAGCCTGCAAAAATATTTAATACAATAGAATATTTAAGAGCATAACCAAGAAGGTCTAAATTAATAACATCATTTGGACAAAAGAAAATTCTCATTGGAGAAGTTAGCGCTTCTGTTCTTGCCAGAGGTCAGTTGTAGCACAAGTACCAAACTGGAATAGAGGCAGTAAACCAGGAATTGGATTAGCAGTCTTCACTCAACCTACAGAGCTGATATAAGAAGTAATATCTAGTAGTCAAATCACAGCACAGGACCATTAGAAAGAAAAGATCAAAGAATGCATTGTTAGTTCCTTGGGGCACCAGTAGGTGGAGCATAGTCTCAATATATAAAATCACAAATTACCAGTAGGAATAAAAAAAATGTTCTCTGTAAATTAGATGTTGCTGGCACAGGAAGTCAGCAGAGTCTGAGGAAACATTGTGGTCAGAGTCTGCTCCAGGAAAATACAACAGCCTTCAATGATATTTAGAGAGATAGAGAAAAGCCAATATCAGAAATGTAAAAACTATATATTTCTATGAGGCCTCCTCACGTGACCTTTACAAGGTTTAAATAGGTCAAATGAGAAGGACAATAACCTATAGTCCTCTGTAATAGTTCAGAGCCAATTTGGAAAATGAAAATTATATTAAATTCTAAACTGATCATTTCTATGCTTTCACAATTTGGGCCCTAAATTATGACAGCATATCAAGATTCATATTCAGAGGGATAGCTGAAAAGAAGCTTATATATTCCCAGGAATCAATTTACAATTTAGAGTATATTATAAATACAGAGGAGGAGCCGCTTTATAAGTAGGAAACAAGTAGAAGCATTTCTTAAAACATTTTAGTAAAATTCAAAAATCAAGGATATAATAACAATTTTTATTAATGCAATAAATGCACAAATTGACCAGTAGGATATGTTCATATGATAAATGGAACAGCTTGTAAGCTTACATTGTCAATTGAATTCTAAACAAAGAGTAGCAAGGATAACACAGAATCACAGAAAAACCCATCTAGTTATTAAAAATCTGAAACACATAATGAATTCCTGTATCATATACTGAGTTCAAAGCTTTTGTAAAAATGAACTTAAGAGAAAATAAGAACTACAAGGGTTAATCTCTGTCATTCGGTCTTAAGGAAATCACGAAATAACGGTGCTTCCTGTGTCTAATTTGAGTTTACTGCTCACTGCAAGCATTGGATATTATGGTGACTGAAAATAGGTCTATACATCAGACAAAAACTGTAAGTTTAAGTTTTCGTATTAAAACTTCATGCTGGTGTAATTAGTCTTCATAGAATTAATACTTCAGGAGAGGAAAAGGAGGAAAAGAAGGTTATTACTTTATCTGCTTCCAGAGGTACGGTTCTCAATAAAAAGGAAATTGGCAATTGTAGCTAGTCTTATCTGAACATAGCTCTGAAATAATAGCAACCTGAATTTCTTTAGTTCGGATTTACCAGTTAGTTATGTTATGCAAGGGTTAATCTCTAAACCCTATTGAGAACCAGAAATGCTGGAACTCTATACAATAATATATCTTAAAACTATAAATCTTTAAGAGGCAGGGAAGGAAGTTTGAAAGTACTAGATAAGATGTGAAAAGAAAAAATTAAAACAGTTAATTCATTCTTACGGAATACATCCCCAATAGAGAGCCAGGAAGTGAACATCAGCACTAGTTATTTTAAACAACGTCACAAATAAACAATGTTTTAGATGGCATATAATATAGAACCTTTTATTGTAAAGATCTGGAATAATTATGCAATTTTCAAAGAACACATACACGGATACACACCTATAAAATTAAAACTAAAAAGTGCTTGCATTTCTAGTGAAAGCAATTTACCCGAAATCAAAAACAATCAGGTATTTAACATCACGTCACAAATCAAACAAACATTGCTTAAATGAAATGATATACAATCCTGGGAAAAAAACACTCCTTTGAGATTTACTACCACTGCAGTTGATAGGCAATCTCGCAGAGTAACCTTAAAGCACTAATTTAAAACTAAAGAAATGATTCCTTAATAATTAGCTGGTTTAATATATGCCATTTATTATAGGACACACAGGAACATATAGACGTAAAATTAAAACTGTAACCTAATCCTGATACGTAGAAAACTTAAAGTTCAGAAGAGGAAGCAAGATATTTCTAAATGTAGTTCAAAACCAATCATTGGAATTGTGCACGGTTAAGGAATTGTTTAGGGTTTCAAAACAAAAAAGATAAAAATAAATATTCCAGTAGCCAGTCACAAGTCACAGCACACAGACAGCTATTGTCCCACATACAGAGGTGTCCCTGTGTATTGAGGACAAAATCTTAATCCTAAACATTTAAATTAGAGCTAATCCAACAGGCCATGAAAGTATACAACGGCAACCTTAATAGTAACACATACAATAAATGAAAATATACTCACGATTCGTGCAATGTAATCTCCAGCGCAGAAAATCAATTGAGAAAGAGAACAGTTGGCGGGATCACTACGCCCTTCCGAACTCTCGGTGGCATAGGGAGGTCAACCGCAAAATAGAAAGGTTTGTTTCAGAAAGTCCTTACCAGAGATCTGAATAGATGTCAGATCACCAGTATCTGGTGTTGGGTGCGGAGAGGAAGATATGATATAATGGGTAGTGAACAACATCACCCAATATGTATAATAACGGGACCTAGTGAGCAAGTGGTCTACAAATAAGCTTCTGACCTGTAATTTGCTATAGAAAAAATGAACTAGATTAATAATAATATATATATTGACCAGACCTAGAACCTGGTACAAGGTCAGTGGTTCAAAAGGCAGCTTCAGAGATAGCAGGGAGACCTAGAAATGATAATGTGCTAACAGTTTACAAAAACATGCGATGATTATCCTGATAGTAGAACATGCAGAGACATAACACATTCATACTCACGCATCTGCTAATGTACTCCAACATAGGGACCCAAAATAAAAATTACTAATTGGCGGAAAGCTCCACGCTTTGACCGCTAGTGATATTAGAAGAAAGCAAGACAAAAACTGCAAATAGAAATGTACCTAGAAAGTCAGTGTATAAGTGAAGAAATACCTAGTGTCAGCTATTATATATCTATACTAATCAATCTAAAATAATTGTCCCCCAGGGTAGGCTTCTAAGGACAGGAGTATACAGCTGCTTGTACTGTCCTCCAAGAGTATTCAACAGCTTCTATTGGCCACGAGTAATTCAGCTTCTCAAATGATAGAACCCCTAAAGTGGGGGTTGCTACTACCCCTAAAAGAATATAGGAAACGCGGAAGAAGGTTTCCCATAGTCGAAGGACAACGGTCCAATGGGTCTCCGCTGGGTAGGAGTCATCAGCTTCTACAACTAACCTTATACAAATTTAGCCAATCTGAAATTTAAAATCTGGTTAGGAGTCCTCAGCGTCTACGACTAACCTTCATAAAATTTTAAATGCCCGAGTCAACCGATACACAATCGCAACCAAAGGTCTTAGACGTCTCTTTATTGTCCCCAGCGGTCATATGTACAAGTAACTCCTATGTGGGCAATAATGCCGAATCATGGAAGCAGGCCACTCCGAAAATGGAATGGAAAATCTGCTCAAAATCTAATAATTGAGATACCGTCATCCATGGAAGGGTCTCTGACCCTCCGATGGGTGTAAGCCCCAGGCATCGATATCAAGGCCAATGGTGATAGCGTAACACAGGTAGGAAAGAAAATAATAAAAGTATAGCATGTCCCAGGGACGAGCCCCTGAAACCTTCTTCAGAGGTGGTAAAAATAAAAAGAGGATAAAAAAGGAAATAAATATTTTAAAGCAAAACAAAACACATGTAAACTCTTCGGGAAAGGTACAAGCATAAAAGAGCCACTATTTGAAACACATTAGCCAGAACCAAAAATGTGAAAAATTTCACGTTCATCAATCGTTAGACGATATATTTTCCACTCAGCAAACCAGTAGAAGGAAACTCAAGAGCAGTAAAGAGGAGCAGTGACCAAAAATGAGCAAGGCCGGGGCAAACAATAAAAATAAAATCATTCAGAAAGTTATACCTGTAGTACAACAGGAAAGCATTTTTATTTGAAGAGAAGATGGAGAAAGAAAAAGGTGGTGCGGCTATAACCACAAAGTAAAAGACAAAACTTGAGCACCGCAGTGCCAGCATAAGAGTCTGAAAAATACGTGACATACAGAAAAAGGGGAAGTGGGTGGGACTTAGAGATTGATAGACAAGCATTGCGAACCAATGAGTAAGCAGTTGTATAAGGCTGAGCTAAACTTAACGCTGGCAGATAGCTCAGAGAAATGGATTTAACATACCAATCAATAAGTAGCACATGAGAGACAAAAAAAAAAAAAAAAAAATTTTTGAAAGCCCTGTAACAGCATGGTGAGCAAGTCTTATTTAAGCTGAATTAAGGAATAGCAAGGGATAGAGTGAGAGTTGTGAGACAGAGCAACCAGGGGCAGCGCTGGAGGAGAGTAAGTAAGAGAAGAAAGTGTTAATATGAAGGACGGCTAGGCACCTGCTGAAAAAACTGCTAAAACAATCACCAGCTAAGGGATAAATGCAGAAACCATAAAATACATGCAGCAATGGCAGGGGCTCTACCCACTTGAAAAATAGAATGTAAGGGACGTAGGGAAAAAATCCCAGGTAGAAACAAATTGAAATCAGGCTGACAGACTGGCAATAGATTCAGTGAAACAGGAAATAAGCACCGGAAACTGTTGCCAAGCAATAATGAGCATCTTAGAAACAGTCTCTGCAGAGAAAAGGGAAGTGAAAAAATGTCGCAGCAAGTTTAATATACCCAAATAATGTTTAGACAAAAAAGAAACATAACTGGCAGTACGGGAAAGTACAATAAGTGAATGTTGGAAGCAGCTTTGGAAAAAAAAGTTTAAAAGTAAAGTTAGTACTGAAAACAGAGAAACTTACAGTCTTCAACAGGAGGGGAGGGGGTATAGAGAGTGGAGGGAGAGAAAAAAATCTCTCAGGAAGTATCAAAAAAACTACGCAGGAGAAATAGAGATAAGATTTAGTATTGAGAACTCCTCTATTATAACCACATTGTGGAATACGATAAGATCTACCAGGCTGTCTCTTGCAGCATAAAAACAAAAAAAAAACCTGTCTCCGAGTTTTAACGAAACCGGGCAACAGATTAGATTGCCAAATAAAGCATCTTAATTCTGAAAGTCTCAGAAACAGTTTTAGAAAGCAAAAACAGCAGTTTATAAATTCAGCCAAAAATTATGCTATGCAGCGAAAATTAAACCCGGAAGTGCAGCTAAAGTGACTACGAGGAACAGAGACAGAATACAGACCGGGACTTCTCAAGTGGAGATTTATAATATCATGAAAGTTTCAGACGGGGGTTTCCAAAGCAGGCAGGCATAGAAATAAGTGTGGTTTATCAAGTATAAAGCTGTATGACAGGAAGGAAAAAGGGGGGGGGGGAAGAGTGCCCATAGAGCCTGGCTGTAACAGAAAGATAAGGAAGCAAGACTTACTACGCAGTTTTAAATGTGAAGCAGGAAATGCCAACGTACAGCTAGAAAGCTGGCAAAGAATTGTAAGATTTAAACAGAATCAGAGAGCAAGAAAGGTAGAGGTTAAGTACCTCTCAGAGGTTTAAGTACAGCACAGAGGAAATGAGACCGGATCTCTATGAGGGACAGCAATCAATTGGAAGATAAAACAACAGAATTTTAGTCAAGAGCTATAATCAACACCCACTTTGACAAAAATTCTGGGTGCGTGTTTAAATCGAACGGTGGGTCACCAATGTTGAGAATCCAGGGGTCCCGAGCCCCCCAAGAAGGCTGGAGTGACCTTAATCTGACTCCTTCTCCAAATAGCATTAGTACTGGGGTAATCCGGGAGTTGTGAAGTTCTAAGAGAAATTGCCACTGAGAGAGACGTTAGGTCTAAGGGACCCGCATTAGTCCGCCTCTCAGCACTGGCAAGGAATAGATACCAGCCTTATGACAAACTGGATTTAGGTTACAAGTTATACAATGCCGCGAAAGATAGCCTGATATAGCAAAAGCATTTATACTTACAGCCTTTCATCATTAAGTGAAGCCCACAAATCATCATTTGGAATGAGGAGTTTATTTGCTAAGGTATAAGTCAAATCAGTGATTGACAACAGGCATGTACAATCAATTAATTATAGGAATATAATAAGCTGCAAACAGGTGTTAATTATTTGCTAATCTTTTATAATTTCTTTTACCAATTAGAGGTTTTACAAGGGAAAGCAATTAGGTAATTTGTCAATTCTGCTGGACACATTGGTTTCCCTTGGAGAGAGAGTGGCAACCCTTTTCTCTCTAGCTTAAACCAGGAAATACCCTGATTTTTATAGGTGCCCTCAGGATATGGATAATATGACAGTAGATATACCTGATTGGATCTATGCTAATGTCATGGTTGTCACTGATTGGCTCATGCTAATGAGTAGCTTCTATCTTGCTAACATGGTTTTGTCTCTAGCTCGCTTGACCACAAATCTTAAGCAAGACCCTGCTCACAGGAAAGTCTCCCTCCTCTCTTGGACAGCTAGTTCCCTATTTTCTCTGCACCTGGCATGACTCACTCATTTCTCAACTTGTTTTTCTAACTTACATTAGAGAAAATTCCACTTTGTAACAGATACGGGCTTCCATTTTGTGCTGAAATCCTCCATTTTGTTTCCATATCTATTAACTTAACTTTTAGGCCTCAATCTGGGCTACAAACTAGGTCATACTTTTCCAGTAAGCTCCCAGTTATGTCAGCCATCAGATTTCTGACTCAGCCAAGGTCTGTAATGGCCTGAGCTCTATGACTGGGCCCGCCACCATTCCAGTGGGGGGGGGGGGGGGTCTCTGGCTGTACCATAATTATACAGTTATCACCAGATACCAAAAAGGAAGAGCCAGTGGCATCCCCTGCCGCAGCATGCTGTCGGAAAGCCACCAATCCATACTTCGCTGGGCCGCAGGAAGCCACCTTAGTCTGCGTTGGTATTCCTGGGAAATCGGAGACCATTGCTGAAACAGAGCAAGCTGCAGCGGCCTCATGTGAGCTCTCGCCCAGGGAACCACCTCTATGGTGGCCGTCATCAATCCCAGGAGCTGACAAAGTCCCATGCTCGAGGGCGAGGCATCTGCAGGAGCAGGCTGACTTGATTCTGAAGCTTGAGACGCCTGTTGTCGGGAAGAAAAATGAACCCCAAAGCCGTGTCGAACCAGACCCCCAAATACTCGAGAGACTGAGAGGGGGTCAAGTGACTTTTGGGCATATTGACTACCCAGCCCAGAGTCTGAAGAACTGTAACAACTCTGGCTGTGGCAAGTCGACTTTCGTCTTCCGAATCTGCTCTGATGAGCCAGTCGTCGAGATAAGGGTAAACTCTGATACCCTCTCACCTGAGAAAGGCAGCTACCACTACCATCACCTTGGAAAAAGTCCAAGGGGCAGTTGCCAGGCCGAAAGGCAAGGTGCGAAACTGGAAATGTTGGCTCAATAAAGCAAACCAGAGAAACTGCTGATGCGGTGGCCAGATGGGAATATGCAAATACGCTTCTTTGAGGTCCAGAGACATGAGAAACTCTCCTGGCTGTACCACCACAATGACGGAGCACGGAAGTGTCACACTCCTAAAGCCTCATTGACTCTATGTAAGTTGAGGATAGGTCTGAACGACCCGTCTTTTCGAGGCACCACAAAATAGATGGAGTAGTCGGGAGGAACCGGAACCACTGCTCCAAGCTTCAGCAACACCTGCAAGGTCTCGTCTACCGCCGCCCGCTTGACAGCAGTGCTGCATTGGGACTCCAAAAACGCGTCTCCCACCGGGGCAGCGAATTCTAGTCGGTAACCTTCTCTGATCAGATTCAGAACCCACTGATCCGAAGTAATCTTGGTCCACTCCCTGAGAAAGAGGGAGAGACAACCCCCTACTGCGGGAACCGATGAGTGGACTGGCACCTCATCATTGTGGAGGACGCCCCTGAACTCCTGGACGTTGCCCGGACGCCGCAGCGCGTTTGTTCAAACGAAAGAAGTTTCTCTGCTGGAAACGGGTATGTTGACCAAACCCCGCAGAGCACCCCAGGCGATACTTACGAGCTTCGTGAAAACGTGGCCTGGAAGAGGAGGGAAAAGAAGGACTTTGGAAGAACGCCTCAGCCTATCCTCAGGCAACCGTTGGGACTAGAGTCCCCTAGGTCCTTAACAATCTTCTCCAAATCCTCCCCAAATAAAAGAAGACACCGAAAGGGTAACCTCACCAGCCTTTGTTTAGAGGCCATGTCAGCCGCCCAATGCCAGAGCCAAAGAAGGCAGCGGGCAGCAACCGCCACCGACATCTGCTGAGCCAAAGCTCTGACCAGATCATAAAGGGCATCAGCCAAAAAAGACAGGGCAGACTCCATATGCGGGCTGACCTCAGCGAGGGAACCCACTCCATCGGCGGGCTGCTCAACCGCCTGCTGCAACCAGGAAAGGCAGGCCCGGGCTACATAGGAACTGCAAATAGCCACCCGTAAGATCAGGCCCGAGATTTCAAAGGACCGCTTCAGCGCAGATTCCAGCCGCCGGTCCTGCATATCTTTTAAAGCAACCCCTCCCTCCACCAGGAGAGTAGTCTTTTTAGTCACAGCCGTGACTAACGCATCCACTTTAGGCATCCCAAAGAGGGCCAGCCGACTTTCACTCAGAGGATAACGTAATACATAACCCTGGGTCAGACCATTGAGCTGAAATAAGCTCCTGGATGGAAGCATGCACGGGAAAAGCCCGAGAAGGCTTCTTAGTACTAGCCATCCGAGGATTAATAGAAGAGGCAGCGCCCTCATCAGGATCTTCAATACAAAGGGCCTGTAAGGCATCAGAAATGAGAGCTGGCAGCTCGTCGCGGTGGAAAATCCGAACCGCTTTAGGGCCATCCAACTCCTGTGGCAAGCAGCCACCCTCATCTGGATCTTCAGTCCGTGAGGGCCTGCCAGACCCCTAAGACTCCCCGAAACTAGACCACAGGGGAGAACAGGGTGAAGAGTCCCCCTCAGACGGGGTATTCACTCGTCTACGCTTAGCGTCAGCCAAAAGCTCGGGGGAAGAAATAAAGTCTCCAGCAGACGCTGGGCTGTGAAGAACTGGAGGCAACCCAGCCCGAAAGGAATTGTCAGGAGCCTCAGGCAGTGCTCTTTTTAATATAAAAGCCTTATGCATCAGCTGCACAGATTCAGGGGAGAAAAATCTACCCTGTGCATCTGCCCCCACATTGGGGGAAGCGGGGGCAATAGCTCCTCTAGAAACCTCAAAACGAGGTGTTCCCCTGCACTCAGATCCCTCCGCAACCGCGAGGGTCGAGTCACGTGGCGCCTCCAAGATGGCGCCCGCTGCCAACTCCGTCGGGCGGGAAGAATCACCGCCTGCCTGCTCGTGCCAGCATTAGCATCAAAGCAGCATGTGCTACAAAGCCCCACTGCTGATCTGTGATTTCCACAGTGGGAGCAGCGCTTAACCCCTTCAGCAGCCATAAAATACAGAAAACAAAAACTTACCCCGCACAGAGTGCTGTCAGTGGGAACCTCCTCGGAGGAGCTGGGCACCACTCTCACCTCAGGAGACCGAGTCAAACAAGCTTCGGTCAAGCTGCACCGAACCAGGAGCTCTGGAGAAAGCCTTTCTTTTTTTTTTTTTTTACTGTGAGGAAAGTTAGAGGCAGGCAGCCACAGAGGAACTCCGGGAGGAAGGGGAATGGGGTAAGGCAGGGACAGGGAAAAACAAGTATGCCTTTAAAGTGGGCACCACCAGCCACAACACCCCCCCACTCTACTGGCAAAGCACAGGATCCTCCCCAGGCAGAAATCCAGGAGCTAAGAAAGCGACGTCCACACCTGCTGGGCGATAGCGATATACTGAAGGCAGAGGGGGCTGGGCGTCCAGGAACACCATGTGCTTTCAGTGTTCTCTATCTCCACCTGCTGGTAGGCGGAAACAACCCATCAGTTAATGGATTCATCTGCTGTTGATGACAAGGAAAGGACTGCTCCCGATGTTCCCACCACTATGTGTACTGCTCCAACAAGTTGAGAAATTGTCATCTGAAGCATTGTGGGAGGAGGACCCTGAGGATATACCTTGTTTTCTTCTCACCTCTTTACCATGTTACGCAGGAAATAATACAAAGTGGGTAAATGCGATTCACTTGACATGCAGCTCCCACCTACAACATCCTGCTTCCTGTGCCATCTTGGATCCGCCACTCAGGGCCAGCTTGAGGGACCGTGGAGCCCTAAGCCAACTTTTGGTTTGGCGCCCTCCAATTGGCACACTCCCCATTGGCACCCCTCCTCAGGAATCCTCCCCCAGCCTACCTTTAAAGGCAGTTTCCCCCTCCTAAATACCGACATCATTTCACGTAATGCTACCCGCATCAGCCCCTGCATCTTCTCTCTGCTGTGCCCTGGCCCCTCCTTTGCATAACTTCCTGCTTCCACAGGAGCGTGGCAGAAGGAAGATGCTGGGGCACTGATGCGGGTAGCATTAGCTGAAACACTGTCAAACTAACCCTCAAACTACCAAGCTTTTTTGGGGGGTGGGGGGATGGGGTGGGGTTACCACTACACCCTTATTTTTGTGGATTTATTAATTATTGGTCCCATGTAATATATCATTTGAAAGCTATTCAGAAGCCAAATTAAACAAGCAGTGAACAAAGTTGGTTTCTAGAACTTTGTAGAATAATAAATATGAAACAACTCCTGGATTGCAAAAAATTAAAGGATTTCTTGTGTATACATATTTTTTATTCTTCATAAACAACTTAAATTGTCAACGAAGCAGGTAAGTTGCAAATGGAAAGGTGAAGCAAGATTCTAACTACTGCTTTAATGCTAACAGCTAAATTTTATTGATGTATAGGCCTAATACTTCATGCACTGCTGCACATGATGCAGGTGATCATTTTGACCAAGTGCTTCTTACAAATTCTGCTGTGCTGCCTAACTCTGTTGGCATTATTCTTCCACTTCTTGTAACCATCTCCATATGATTCCTTCATGCAAACGGCACATCTTGATGCGCTGTTGCTGATAGAATGTGCTGCTGAGGATGGTGTGATTGATCTTCCCCTAATGGCACTGATAGCTTACTGAACATTGTTCTGGAGTCCCACTAAATTTTCATCCCACTCCTCAACCATTAAAAGAACCAGTGATATGCTGAGCTGTCAGAAATAAGCGGTGTCATTGACACTTCTTTTTTTCCTTCCATCTGGATGTTTGTGCATCCAAATGATAAAGGAGTTTATGGCTGCTACATTGACGATTGTGTAGAAAACTAACAATGCCATCTTCTTCATGCAACCTTACACTGGTAAGTATCAAGCACCATATCTACAACGTCAACGCTACCTTTATCTTCATTATATGCCAAAATGATCTCTGGTTTGTGATCCCCTCTCTGAGAAATATCAGGTTGGTTGTGTTTTCTTGCGGGTAGCAAAACATTCCTGTTTGGTTTGGGAATATATGACTGCAACGTAACTGGATCAGATAAACAAACTTCAACCTGAATACTACCCTGCCATTGGCCTTCTTCATTTCCTCAGGAATATGCAGCCAGTTGGAGTTGATTGTTACAACAAGTGTCAGGTTATGGTTTGTAATCAAGTCCTCAGCGAGGTTGACACTGTAATGTTTTCTCTTGAACCACAGAGATGCTGGCACAACTCTTTCATTTAGTTATTTATTTGCTGCATTTGTACCCCACATTATCCCACCTATTTGCAGGCTCAATGTGGCTTACATTGTATTGCAAAAGATATAATTATGAACAGAGTAAGAGGTTTGTTCTAATTTAACATATTACTATACAAGAATTGAGGAAGATATGTCTGTAGAATGATTTACATAACTCGTACTAAGAAGCAGTAAAATATAATGATCAAAAATGATAATATGATTAATATAATCAATTCAGAGGGATCAGTAAGTGGTTGGTTTAGATGTAGAATAATTACGTCATTAAGGAGGATTCTTATTGTAAGTTTCTTCGAACAAGTGCGTTTTTAATAATTTCCTGAAATCTGTCAAGTCCCGTGTTATTTTTATAGTATTCGGTAGTTTATTCCATGCTTTTGTGCAGAGGTATGTGAAGGTAGATTCGTGTAATGATTTGTATTTGAGTCCTCTACAATTAGGGTAGTGGAGGTTTAGGAAGGTACGTGATGAACTTTTGATGTTTCGTGCTGGTAAGTCAATTAGGTCTGACATGTATGAAGGAGCTTCTCCATGGATGATTTTATGGGTTAAGGTGCAAATCTTGAAAGTAATACGATCTTTTAGTGGAAGCCAATGCAATTTTTCTCTGAGGGTTTGTCGCTCTCATATTTCGCCTTTATTTATTTATTGTATTTGTACCCCACATTTTCCCACCTTTTTGCAGGCTCAATGTGGCTTACAGAGTATGGAAATGAGAACGTCATTTCCGAATATGTCTAGCTGCGGTATTTTGTGCAGTCTGAAGTTTCTTAATGGTTTTTTTCTTCACATCCTACGAAAATAGAGTTACAATAATCCAGGTGGCTCAGTACTAATGATTGTACTAACGTACGGAATACTTCCCTTGGGAAAAAAGGCTTCACTCTTTTTAGTTTCCACATTGCAAAAAACATTTTCTTTGTCACATTCTTAGCATGGTGATCAAGGGTGAGATTTCGATCAATAGTAACACCCAGGAGTTTCAAGGTATTTGCAACAGGGAGAGTATGGGATGGTGTGTTTACATTGGCGAACTTAGTCTTGTTAAACTGCGATGATAAAATAAGACATTGAGTCTTTTCTGCATTGAGTTTAAGTAGGATGGCATCTGCCCATGAGTTCATAATTTGGAAACTGGTATTAATTTATCTGTAATTTCTGATAAGTTGCACTTAAATGGAATATAAATTGTCACATCATCGGCGTAAATATACGGATTTAGGCCTTGACTGGATAATAATCTGGCTAGTGGTAACATCATTAAATTAAAAAGAACTGGTGAAAGTGGCGAGCCTTGAGGCACTACTTGATAAGATCTTACAGTTAGGAATTTGTAGAACCAATTCAATACGTTTCCACCTAGTCCAAAGAATTCAAGGATGTTTAATAGAACACTACGGTTAACCATGTCAAACGCACTAGACATGTCAAATTGGAGGAGTAGAACGTTATTGCCAGCTGCGATAATTTGTTTGCATTTAGTTAGAAGTGTTATAAGAACTATTTCAGTGCTGTGATTGGCACGAAATCCGGATTGAGATACATGTAATACTGAGAATTTACTCAAGTAGGCATTAAGTTGCTTAGTTACTAGGCTTTCCATTAATTTGACTACGAGAGGGATGGATGCAACTGGATGATAGTTAGTTATGTCATTTAATTTTTTCTTTTGGTCTTTGGGGTTTGGAGTAAGTAGTATACTACCTTTATCATCAGGAAAGTAACCATGTTGGAACATATGGTTTAAATAGATGGTAAGATCGGTTAAGAAACGTCGAGGAGCAGATTTTATTAGATGGCTAGGGCAAACATCCAGTTTACAATGTGATTTAGTAAATCTGTTGATCGTTCGGGTGACTGTATCCTCAGTAAGGGAGATGAAGTTTGTCCATATTCAATCAACAGGGCATTCGTCGGTAATTGGGTCTAAGTAATCCATGAAAGTTTCGTAATTAGAAGAGTTACTTGATAAGGTGGATCTTAATTTGATGATTTTTTGGTTGAAGTAAGTGGCTAGATCATTTGCTGATGGGATTCAGAGTTGGTTGAGGTGACCGGCGTAGCATCTAGTAAATTATGAACAGACTGGATTAGTTTGTGTAAATCATTGTAATTTGGTCCAATTTTGGATTTGTAGAATGATCTTTTAGTCTGTCTGATGGCATATTTGTATTTCCTTAACATTAATTTCCACGCAGTGAATGTTTGTTCATTTTTCATTTTATTCCATGCATGTTCATGATCACTGAGGGACTCTACGGAGCTGTGATCTTGGCTTTTCTTGTTTACAGAAGCATACGTGACACTTATCAATGTTTGGTATCTACTACTACTACTACTTATCATTTCTATAGCACTACTAGACTTACGCAGCGCTGTACACTTGAACATGAAGAGACAGTCCCTGCTCGACAGAGCTTACAATCTAATTAGGACAGACAAACAGGACAAACAAGAGATAAGAGAATATTAAAGTAAGGATGATAAAATAAGGGTTCTGAACAAGTGAATAAGGGTTAGGAGTTAAAAGCAGCATCAAAAATATGGGCTTTTAGCTTAGATTTGAAGACGGCCAGAGATGGAGCTTGACATACCGGCTCAAGAAGTCTATTCCAGGCATATGGTGCAGCAAGATAAAAGGAACGGAGTCTGGAGTTAGCAGTGGAGGAGAAGGGTGCAGATAAGAGAGATTTACCCAGTGAACGGAGTTCCCGGGGAGGAATGTAGGGAGAGATGAGAGTGGAGAGGTACTGAGGAGCTGCAGAATGGATGCACTTATAGGTCAATAAGAAGAGTTTGAACTGTATGTGGAAACGGATAGGAAGCCAGTGAAGTGACTTGAGGAGAGGGCTAATATGAGCATAACAACACTGGCGGAATATTAGTCGTGCAGCAGAAGTTTGAATAGATTGAAGAGGAGAGAGATGGCTAAGTGGGAGACCAGTGATAAGCAAGTTGCAATAGTCTAAGCGAGAGGTGATAAGAGTGTGGATGAGGGTTCTGGTAGTGTGCTCAGAAAGGAAAGGGTGAATTTTGCTGATATTATAGAGAAAGAAATGACAGGTTTTAGCAGTCTGCTGAATATGTGCAGAGAAGGCGAGGGAGGAGTCGAAGATGACCCTAAGGTTATGAGCTGATTAGACAGGAAGGATGAGAGTGTTATCCACAGAACTAGAGAATGGGGGAGGAGGAGAGGTTGGTTTAGGGTGAAAGATAAGAAGCTCAGTATTGGTCATGTTTAGTTTCAGATGGCGCTTAGACATCCAGGCAGCAATTTCAGACAGGCCGGCTGATACTTTGGCCTGGATTTCAGCTGAGATTTCTGGTGTGGAGAGGTAGATCTGGGAGTCATCAGCGGAAAGATGATACTGAAAACCATGGGATGAGATCAGAGTACCAAGGGAAGAAGTATAGATGGAGAAAAGAAGAGGTCCAGGACAGATCCCTGAGGTACACCAACTGACAGTGGGATAGAAGTAGAGGAGGATCCACTACAGTATACACTGAAGGTACGCTGGGAGAGATAAGAAGAAAACCAGGAAAGAACAGAGCCCTGAAATCCAAGTGAGGACAGCGTATCAAGGAGTAGGCTGTGATCAACAGTGTCAAAAGCAGCAGATAGATCGAGAAGGATGAAGATAGAATAGAGACCTTTGGATCTGGCCAGGAACAGATCATTGGAGACTTTAGCAAGCACTGTTTCAGTTGAATGAAGGGTGTGAAAGCCAGATTGAAGTGGATCAAGAATAGCTTGAGATGAAAGAAAGTCAAGGCAATGGCGGTGAACAGAGTCTGGGGGGAAAGTGAAGGGGGAGTTGGAGGTGAAGGCACTTTGAGGAGAGAGTTCAGTGTGGCAAAGAGACGTCGAGGGTTTGAACCAAGAGAATTTGTCAACTGGATATAATAGTCCTGTTTGGCAAGTAAAAGAGCAGACTGGAAGGAAGTCAGCAAGAATTTGAAATGTATGAAGTCAGCATGGGCATGGGATTTCAGCCAAAGGCGGTCGGCAGAGCGGGCACAGGAACGTAGGTAGCGGATTCTAGAGGTCAGCCAAGGCTGGGGTTTGGTACGTTTTACAGAACGGGGAATGGGAGGAACGAGAGTATCCAGAGCAGAACATGAAAAAAACAAGCCATACTTCCCAGGCTTCTGAGGCATGTATACTCTGAATTGGCATTTGCCTTGAAACTTTCATAAAGTTTCATCAATGGTCACACGGTCAGACAACGTACAGTTATCTCTGCATCTGTCACTGAAAATGTCAGCAGTTCAAACTGAGCATGTGGCATTGTGGCAGTAAATATGGGATGGCCTGACTAAAGGTTCCAGAGGCCTTTCACTGGCTAATGATAACCATGGTAAATTCCTCACAAAATCATGAGTTTATCAATACCCAAATTTCATTGGTGCGAGTAGGCTCAAATCTCATGATGCAAGCTGGATGTGTTTTGTTGAACCTTTGAGCCATTATCTTGCTGTCTTCATTTGTGTGCTTTACTAAGAGATGAATCATTTCATCTGTGACAGAAGTCTTGAAGATTTTGTTTATTGAAGTTGTGTTCAAAGCCAAATTATGTGGGCCAAACCTTTCACGCACAATATTAGCAGGGAAGTGTTTCACGGTAGCTGATGGAACAATCAATTCCATTGGTGACCAAAGCATGCTGTAATCACATCAGAGACTGGCATTCCTCTAGAACAATCTTCGCTGCTCCACTGCTGCTGAGCTCTAGCATGAGTGCGAATTCCTCTGCCACGACTGCCAGCTTGCATAGTTCTCATCGACGGTAATGAAGGAGCAGTCTCTTGTGGAATTTTGTCACAACTTTTTTCATCATTCTTACCACAGGTTTCAATGTTGTCCTTTATCTCTGAGACATCCTCACTTGGCAAATTATCATTACTATCAAAATCAGCGACTTCAACATCACTACTATCATTGTCACCTAAAAGAATTTCTAAGGACTGTTTGGCAGAAAAACGCTTATTACGACCATGTGCTAATGACATGTTTACAATAAATTGACCTCTGATGATGTCACATCTTACAAAATAAATAAGTACACTCACCAAATCAGAGGAAGAAATAAGACATCACGTTCCTTCTATTAATGAACCAAAGGACTTCAGACCAAAGCAGAAATGTTCACCGACCTATTCTTAGGGGGTGGTGGCTACCACCATCTCCTGGTAACTTTAATAACAAGCACGCTACATTTCTATACAACCACATTATGTGTATATGTTATATATCAAAATGTGTGACAATGCATTCCCTACAGATACCTAAAGGCACTTAACATAATCACAATAAGCAAAAAATTCTAGCAAAAAGATTGAGGGGGATGGTGGTAACCACCACCACCCCCTGCAGGAACGGTGCAACTCGGTAAGCGCTGTAAACATGACAGAGGGGCGCCGACTTCTGGAGGGTGCCACAATCCATGCTTACCACTGCCGGGTGGCTCACAGTTCCAGCCCCAGCTGTAGGCAGCTCTCGGTGCTCACCTGCCAACCCTCAGCTTCCCGACAGCCCTCCTTTCCTTCCTGCCACCCTGCATTTAAATCTTTTCTTTTACCTCAAGTTGCTAGGCAGCAGCAACGGCAGTGAAAACAGCAAGCTCACCTCCAGCCTTCCCTTCCCTCTCAGTGTCCTGCCTTCCTTTGATGTAATTTCCTGTTTCCACAAGGGCGTGACACTGAGAGGGAAGGGAAGGCTGGAGGCAAGCCTGCTGTTTTCCCTGCCACCTCCGCTGTGACTTAAGGTAAAAGAAAAGATTTAAATGCAGGGCAGAATAAATAGGGGGCTGTTGTGGGAGAAGAGGGCAAGTGGGGGGCTGGGGTTTGAACTGGAACTTGGAGGCTGAAAAGGGGGGCATGTGGGGGCTGGGGTGAGTCATGACATGGATGGGCGGGGAGGGCAGAGGAGAATTGCTGGACATGGATGGGAGAGGAGGGCAGGGGAGAGGAGAATTGCTGGACATGGATGAGAGGGGAGGATAGGGGCAAAGTAGAATCGCTGGACATGGATGGGAGGGGAGGAGAATTGCTGGACATGGATGAGAGGGAGGGCAGGGGAGAGAGGAGAGTTACTGAACATGGATGGATGGAGGAGAGGGTAGGAGAAATGCTGGACATGGATGGAGGAGAGGGAAGACAAGAAGGAGATGCACATGGATGGAGGGGAGGGGAGAGAGGAGAAATGATGGACACAGATGGAGGGGAGGGAAGACAGAGGAAGGAGATGCAGATGCACATGGAGGAGAGGGGAGAGAGGAGAAATTCTGGACATGGATGGAGGGGAGGGAAGAGAGAAGAAGGAGATGCATATGGATTGAGGGGAGGGAAGAAAGAGGAAGTGAGGAACATGGATGGAGGGGAGGAGAGAGAGGAGAAATGCTGGGCATGGATGGAGGGGGAAAGGAAAAATGCTGGACATGGATGGAGGGGAGGGAAGAGAGAGGAAAAATGCAGGACATGGATGGAAGAGAGGGAAGAGAGAGGAAGGAGATGCATATGGATGGAGGGGAGGAAAGAAAGAGGAAAAAGATGCATACTGACGGAGATGAAGGAAAGGGAAAAGAGGAGAAAAACTGCACATGGATGGAGAAAATAGGCACAAGCTGGATCCACTCTATACCTCCTCCAGTCAAGTCCATGGAGGACCCAGCTTTTACCTATGCATCTATGGCAAAAAATGAAGAAGAAAGGAGGAAAATAAAGAAATAAATGGAAAGGAAGCCCTGGAAATAGAGTTAAGAGAATAGAGAGTAGCAGAATCAGATGCTGGGACCAACATGATTAGAAAAACAAAATCACCAGACAAAGGTAGAAAAAAAATCATTTTATTTTCATTTTAGTGTTTGGAATATGTCCAATTTGAGAATTTACACCTGCTGTCTTATTTTGCAATGTATAGCAATGTGCTTATTTCTGTTTTTCTGGTATTGTGCTGCAAGCAGAGTCTGTATGCTAATTTGGTTCGTGTCATTTTGGGTATGCTGGAGTTGTGACAGCTTACAGAAACTATTTATAATGAAATATATATTTTTTTCTTCTCCTACACTGGTGTAATATTTTCAATAATGACTGTTTATATGCACCATGGCTGGTAAAAGGGGTGTGGCTACTGTAGGGGTGGAGCCATAGAGGGGCATTTTCGAAAGGTCGTCCAAGTATGAATTAGGATGCCCTTGTGAAGTCGGCCAAAATCAGGTAAGTATAATCGAAAAATAGTATGGACGTCCTTAGACATTCCATTATCGCAGTGCGAAACGCCCAAATCAGGGACACCCAAAGTATAGTAAAAAAGGACGCCCATCTTCCAGAACCGCCAAAGGACACCCCCAACATTCACTCTTGCCAACATTTGTCATATGGTCCTTCGGTGGTTTTACGAGAAAGATGTCCTTATTACTATGGACTTCTCTGATGTATCTGGTTGTTCCATAAGTACAGTGCAGGTAGTTGCGGACATCCAGGTACGGGAAATATAAAGAATATTAATGTGCGTGGGATAAACATAAAGGAATCCTGTTCAGAAGGAATGGATCCTAAGGAGCTTAGCCGAGATTGGGTGGCAGAGCCGGTGGCGGGAGGCGGGGATGCTGCTGGGCAGACTTACACGGTCTGTGCCAGAGCCGGTGGTGGGAGGCGGGACTGGTGGTTGGGAGGCGGGGGATAGTGCTGGGCAGACTTATACGGTCTGTGCCCTGAAAAGGACAGGTACAAATCAAGGTAAGGTATACACAAAAAGTAGCACATGTGAATTTATCTTGTTGGGCAGACTGGATGGACCGTGCAGGTATTTTTCTGCCGTCATCTACTATGTTACTATGTGCAAAATACAGTAACAAAGACATGTTTCTTGTAGCACTGCCGAAGGATGTCCATCTTACTAGGCCCGCCGAACGACGGCGGGCCTATAAGGGGGACGTCCTTCGGCAGTGCCGCAAGAAACATGTCTTTGTTACTGTATTCTGCACATTAATATTCTTTATATTTCCCGTACCTGAATGTCTGCAACTATATGCACTGTACTTGCAGAACATGCAACTATGGGAAATATAAGGAACATACATATTTTATTGTGTATATATGAATAGGTTCACACACTTGATAATGATCCATATAAGGGAAAGTGAAATGGAACTTGATATACCACCTTTATGAGGTTTTTGCAACTACATTCAAAGCGGTTTACATATATTCAGGTACATATTTTGCACCAAGGGCAATGGAGGGTTAAGTGACTTGCCCAGAGTCACAAGGAGCTGCAGTGGGAATCGAACTCAGTTCCCCAGGATCAAAGTCCACTGCACTAACTACTAGGCTACATAAGGAAGACTCCGCACGTATGAACACATACTCATCCAGATAAGGCGCTGCATGCATGATGACAGTCCATGCATGTCATGGACATCCATGTGTGATGGCCGTCCACGTGCGGACCCGTCCATATATGAGATGGGCGTCCATATATGGAACTGTGCACATAAGGACGTCCATCACGCATGGGTGTCCATATAAGGCGATGCATGCTTTCCAATGGTTATTCCCTGACAAACATGTCTTTACAGCGAGAGCCAAATTTCAGCAACGCTGAAAGCTTGTGCCTGGTCTACCATTGTCTGAAGCACCGGCACATGTGAGGGAGCACATCACAGACAGCAAGGTGCTCCTGGAGGGCAGAGAATGGAGAGAAATTTAATAATTGCGGACAAAACTGTTGGACAATCAGGCCCCTGGGCAGTTTCCCTTAGATTTCACTCACCTACATAACCCTCCGAACTACAGGCTTTACAACTGAACAACCAACTGTGAGTATACCATCTACATCTAAGCAATTAAACCCACCTCCCCCACCCACCAAAATTATAAAAGATTCAGAACCACTACTGACCTCAGCACTACAAAGGACTCAGAACCACCACTGACCCCAAAAGACCTGAGACTAGCTGCAAATATATAAAACACACAAGACCAACTTAAGATTCCACCACAAAGAACAAACCCTATCCACACATTCACAAAGCATACCTTACCAGCAACCCAAAGGGAACACATACCACAATGAAGACCATCAAATTATTCCTAACAATCTACTCCTTATCCCTGATCCACAACACACACTATCCACCCCACTCACAGAACTTAACATCATACCTACAATACACACCCATAACAGAATGACCAAATACACCACACCCTACCAAACTAACAAAACCCAAAACAAAGAAAGAACACCAACATGCGGACAACAACAACACAAGGGCAAGAAAGGCCAGAACAAACACAGACTACCAAAGAATCGACAATTAACAAAAGTCACCATAACACCGAACACAATTGACCCTTACCAAAAAATACAAGTGGGTTACATCAATGCCAGATCGGTAGTAAACAAAGTAGGCGGGGGGTGTGGCTAAGATGGCGATCTAACACACGGTAACGCTCCTGCTGCTCTCCGAAACTTTTGCTCGCTAACTATTGTTTCTTACCATGCCACACACGAAGAGAAAGGGGATAACTAAGGGCCAGCTGCCGGAGGCCAAGACGTCTTCCCCAGTGCAGCAGACTTTGGAGCGCTTCGGTGTGACTCAAACCCGCGATACCGGAATGGCGCGGCCTGCATTAGATGCCGTAGCAGGAGAGTTGGTGTAGGCGTCTCAGGGCCTTGATATTACACTCTCGCCCCCGGGGATTATTCCACCTCCATGCCCGGCCAACCTAAGGAGAATGCAAGGAGAGGTCGACGCAACGGAAGTCGTTAGCGGAACCACCCAGCCTGGCAGTGCAGCTCCTGTTCGGTTGACAGAGGAAAGCGTGGAGGAAGCTATTCCTACAGAGATAATGTTGACCTTAATCTGGAAAACTCTTCAAGAGCTAAAACAAACTGTTTCTCAATCCGCTCGAGAAACCACTTCAATTATGACTAAAATGGTTTCCTTGACAGAATCACTGGAAAAGGTACGAATTGACACTTTGGAAAAAATATCACAGAATCATGAAGAAATAAAAACTATACAGAATACGACAAACTCTTTGGTAAAGGACAAACTTATGGTTCATAAAAAAATTGAACAACTAGAAAACTATAATCAAAGATTAACATTGAGATTATTAAATTTTCCCATTGTACCGGGGATAGTTCCTAATGACTTATTTAAAAAGTACTTAATGGAGAATTTGAATATATCCCCTCAAGCTATACTGCCTTGCAATAGAGTTTACTTCTTAAAATTGCCTTCAAAGAAAAATATACCAGCACAAGAGGGAAATGAAATAGATCTTCAAAACTTAACTGCCATTTTGGAAGATTCAATTACTGAAGTGGAGACTCGCGGTACGTTAATTGTTTCCTTAGTATTTGAGCAAGATTTAAGCTCATTGATGAGACTATACTTTAAGAACTCTAAGAAATTATTTTATGGTCAAAAAATTTGGATCTATCCTGACGTTACTAGAATAACGCAGGAAAGAAGGAGGAAATTTTTGTTGCTGAGGGAAAAAGTGAGAGGGATGGGGGCTACATTCCTACTCGCTTATCCCTGCAAATGCATAGTTAAATATTTGAGTAATAAGTATATTTTCTTTGAGCCAGAGCAGTTGCAGATTTTTGTTGATAGGAAAAGCTTAAACAAGGAATAATGGTAAATAGACTTAGACGGGTAAACATCAGAAGTTAAGCCACTTATTACATGTATATCATATATATGATGTTTTTCTTTTGTAACTTTTATTTATTACCTTTATCACCCTCCTCACCATCAATAGTAGTGGTCCGAGGAAGAGATAGAGTGTTTCATGAAAAACCTGTTTGGTTAGATTTATATTTTCATTGATTGTAATATGCTCTCTGTGTTTCAACAAGTGTGTTATTGCAACTTGTAAAATAATGAATAAATGAATAAAAAAAAACAAAAAACAAAGTAGAAATAATAATAGACTGGATCACGTCAGAAAACCTCGATCTGCTATTCATCAATGAAACATGGATCCATGATTAAAATGACCCCATAATTCTAGAACTATGTCCCCCAGGATACAAAATTACTCACTGGACCAGGAAAGAAAAGAGAGGAGGAGGGATAGCAGTAATCCATCGATCCCACTTCACCACCCTAACCACCTCCGAGTCCATAACACCCCAACTTGAAATCGCCTCTATCAGAATCCAACACACAACCTTGCTTGACCACCTAAGTTGTGTATTATTCTACAGACCACCAGGAAATTGGAATGACTGCCAATCACACTTCATGGACTTCATATCAAACACCTGCATAACAAACTCCAACATACTAGTACTAGGTGACATCAACCTCCATTTAGAAGACCCAAACTCCATCAACACACGGGAATGCAAAGAATTCCTCCAACTCTGGGACTTAAGGTCATATATGCAAGCAACACATGTCAAAGGGTACACACTTGACCTCCTCACACACAAACTGTCCACAGATCAAAACCTAATAATATCAGATACTAACTGGACAGACACCATGGTCAGACCATTACAAACTAAACCTATCCCTTCAATGGCGCAAAAAAGGCACAAACTGAGTACAAGAACACACGACACAAGAGGCCAAATAGACTCAGAAACATTCTGGCAAAAGATCTATGATAATGAATGGACATCTCAAACTGACTTGATATACTATCTCCTAGACTGGGATAAAAGATGCAGAAGCGTATTAGACGAAATAGCACCATTAAAAACAAGAATCTCATGCAGGCATAACTTATTACCTTGGTACAACGAAGAACTGAAAAAACTAAAAACGCAAACTAGGAAACACGAACGAGCATGGGAAAAAATAAAAGATGCACACACACTTAACGCATGGAAACAAACTCAAAGAAAGTACAAATATGCAATAAGG
The DNA here is from genome assembly GCF_901765095.1 of Microcaecilia unicolor. Taxonomy (NCBI): domain Eukaryota; kingdom Metazoa; phylum Chordata; class Amphibia; order Gymnophiona; family Siphonopidae; genus Microcaecilia; species Microcaecilia unicolor. Next base: position 98,717,323 of record NC_044040.1, on the reverse strand, counting down.
CAAATCAAAAGGTCATATTACAAAACCAAAATAGGACATGATTACAAAGATACGAAGAAACTATATCACCCGTGAACAAACTACTAGACACCACACCGGTCACCACAGCCAACTCAGACATCCCATCTGCGGATGAACTTGCTAAATACTTTAAGGACAAAATTGTATATCTACACAACACACTACCACAGAACACCACCAACATAGAGAAATTCATTGAATACATGGACCCAACCCTTGATGAACACCCAGCAGACCGAACCTAGACAAAATTCGCCCTCCTCACCCCCAAAACAGTCACCCAGGCGATCAACAGATTCGCCAAGACTCATTGTAAATTGGACACCTGCCCCAGCTACTTAATATAATCTGCTCCTCAACGCTTCATTAGATCTCACATCCCACCTAAACTACTTGCTCCAACATGGACTCTTCCCCAAGGAAAACGGCAACATCCTACTTACCCCTATACCGAAAGATACAAAGAAAAAAAAATTACTAACTACCGGCCGGTAACGTCTATCCCACTGGTAATCAAACTGATGGGAAGCATGGTAACCAAACAACTTACCGACTACCTAAACAAATTCTCGATAGTACACGAATCACAATCTGGATTTCACTCTAACCACAGCACCGAAACAGTACTAATTACCCTCCTAACCAAATTAAAACAAGAAATCGCAGCAGGCAAAAACTTACTTCTCCTACAATTCGACATGTCAAGTGCGTTCAATATGGTTAACCATAAAATACTACTAAACATCTTAGATTACTTCGGGATTGGCAGAAGTGTACTCAACTGGATTAAGGGCTTCCTAACCACCAGAACTTATCAAGTTAAATCAAACTCGAACATATCACCACCATGGACTACAGACTGTGGCGGATCCCAAGGATCACCACTATCACCGATCCTATTCTACCTAATGATGACCCCACTAGCCACATCCCTATCCAACCAAGGACTTAACCCCTACATATACGCAGATGATGTCATGATATACATCCCCTTCAAACACGACCCAATAGAAATCACCAACGAAACCAAACTCAGCCTGCAAATCATGAGCTCATGGGCAGATGCATTCCAACTAAAACTAAACACAGAGAAAACACATAGTCTCATCCTCACATCCCAATACAACACGAACAAACCCAACAATATTAATACCCCAGACTACACCTTCCTGTTTCTGACAGCCTAAAAATTCTTGGCGTTCCCATTGACCGAAACCTCACGCTAGAAATCCAATTGAAAACTACAACAAGGAAAATGTTCCAATCAATGTGGAAACTCAAACGAATAAAACCTTTCTTCCAAAGGTCAACATTCTGCAACTTGGTACAATCAATGGTACTAAGCCACCTAGACTATTGTAATGCAATCTATGCGGGATGCAAAGAACAAATCATAAAGAAACTCCAAACCACTCAAAACACCGCAGCCAGACTTATTTTTGGAAAAACGAGATACAAAAGGGCCAAACCTCTACTCAAAAAACTACATTGGCTCCCGATCAAAGAACGTATTGCCTTTAAAATCAGTACTCTAGTGCATAAAATCATCTACGGCGAGACCCCAGGATACATGACAGACCTCATTGACCTTCCAGCCAGAAACACTACAAGATCAACACGCACATACCTAAACCTCCATCACCCAAGCTGCAAAGGACTTAAATATAAATCAACCTATGCATCCAGCTTCTCCTTTATAAGCACGCAACTATGGAACGCTCTACCAATCGCCTTGAAAACAACGCACGACCTATCAAACTTTCGGAAATCACTAAAAACTAACTTATTCAAAAAGGCATACCCTAATGACCCAACTTAAATGCCTTGATCCTGCAACACAATGAAGCTAATACTCAAACTGGTCACAATTCAACCCTTCCTCCTTATTCCCTGATGTGCCTGTCATACACGAACCTTCTACATTGTCACTCTGTATCTGTTATACCGGAATTGGCGATCGCCATCACAGTTATTATGTAAGCCACATTGAGCCTGGAAATAGGTGGGAAAATGTGGGATACAAATGCAATAAATAAATAAATAAATAAAATAAAGTATATGCTAAGTTACCAGCTAACACCCAGTCTGAAACGTTTAGAAAGGAAAGGTACAAAGCCCACACACCCAAACAAACAGGTGTACAAAAGCATACAGTGACAAAAACAAGTTTTACTACAACTGAAGCTAAAATGCTTTGAAATACCACCCCATAATCTAAAGAAAAACCTCTAAAGTGCAAACACAAAGAAAGCTATTTTAAAGAGGCGCCATTAAAGGGAATGCAAGTTTCCAAATGAGAATAGTAGCTGGGGACGTTTATCATTATCACCCATAATCAAAATGAGGATGCCCAAAACACAAGAGCAGCTGGGGATGCCCATAAATCCCCAACCATAATCAAAATGAGGACGCCCAAATTGGCAGAGCAGCTGGGGACATTTAGAGATTTTGTCAATAACTGAAATTAGGACGCCCATCTCAGGGACGCCCATCGTGTTCTTACATGGGCATCCCGGGGAGAGTATTTAAGCGCCCTTCTCTGTATTTTTGATACTTTGCATCGCATTGGTACAATGGCACCAAAGCAACCACCCACCCACAAGGGTAATTTCAGCAACCCTGAAATTGAGCTACTGGTTCAGCAAATCCAGAGGAGGCACACGCATCTCTTTGCTCCCATGGGCCCATATAACCCCAAACTCCACTATAAACACTGGCTGCTACAACGAAGCAGAGAGAATGGGAGGCAGTAAGGGACTGGCTCAACGCGGTCTTCCACTGTGGCAGGGATGGAAGTGGCGCCGGCTGAGGCATGATGTCAGGAGGAAGGCTGGTGCCAACCCCCCAGCAGATGACACCGCTAACTTGACCCCCATCGAGCGCATCATTCATGGGCTTTTGCCTCAGGAGGGGATCCACGGCATTGGGTCCCTTGTCACATCAGCACAGCCTGAGGGCTCAGGTAGGTTCACCATTAGGAAGCTGGGGTATCTGTTGTGCTGCACTACACTCTGTTTTACACAAGTGGGGGACAGTGTGGTGCTCCTCAGTAGGGGAAGGGGTGAGAATACCACATGCAATACAAATCACTATTCATTACAGACCATGACACAGGGAGTAGCCGGGGGGAGGGGGAGGGGATGGGTGGAGGGGGGAGGGTTTCCAGCAATGTGTGTGTAGGTTGCCACTGTTTCACAGCTTTGTGGGCCTTCCCCACTCCCTCCTCTTTTTCCCATCATCAAACTCTGCATATCTCCTTCCCACACCTCTGTGCTATATACACTGTGTCCTCTGCACTCATTCCACAGCTCTATGTCTTCCCACCTGTCTGTGTGACTCTCTTCCACATCAGTCTCTGTAGAACACTGCGCTCCTCGTCTCCAGCTCTGTACCATGTACCATGACATCTGTGGCTTGCCTGCCAATCCCATTCCTCACCATCTCTTTGCTGGGTCTTTGCATGTGGGGCTATGTATATGAAGGCTGAAAAACAAAAGTGGGTTATTTTGACCAACACACTTTCTTCCCTTTTGCTATGTAGGTGATGACAGCCAGTCAGAGGAAGAAGCTGGCCCTAGTGGCCACCAGCCCCAGCACACAGAGCTGTAAACCTGTGGGCCTGCACAAAAAACCACGCAGGATCATGGGGTGGAACCACAGGACCCAGCAGTAGCAGTGCTGTCTCTCCCTCCACAACCCACAGCCTTTGCCGATGGTGGCACTGAAGAAGAAGAAGAAGATGCAGAAGGGGGGGGCACCTCCTCAGCAGAGGCCATCCAGCCAAAGGAGGCAGCTACTGCACCTCGCCACACAATTGCTGGGCCAAAATGTGCACATGGAAGACTACCGGCGCCAGAAATTGGAGCTGCAACAGGAAGCGCTCCAGGTGCAACGGGAAGCACTCCAGCTGCAACGGGAAGTGGTACAGGCCCAATTTGAAGTGGTACAGCAGCTCCAATGGCTGGAGCACAGCATCGAGGGCCTACGCCGTGACCTGAAAGCTCCTAGTACAGCCCTGATGCAGCAACAACTGGCATCTACTTCCACCACTGCACAGCAACCACCTGCTAAGAAGTGGAGCTTGATTCCTCAGCCTCCCCAGCCACTGGTCCAGCAGCCACCACACCAGCTCCCCTTCTGGGTCCTGTGCCCAGGTTGCAGGGCAAGCCACAAAGTGCAAGGTGGCCGGACTTCCACAGGGCAGCCGAGGCAGCAGGCTGCCTTGTGGACACAGAGGAGGAGAGTGGGAGCTCATCAGAGGACTCTCAACAGATTTCCCCTGCAGCACCAGCTGCAAAGGAACACGGTGGGAGGGGTAGGAGGGGACGGGGACAAGGGAGGGGGCGGGGAAAGTGATGGGACATGCTGGGGGGTGAGGGTTGGAGGGAGGGGGAATATGCACAGAGCGGGTGATGGTGGTGGGAGGGAGGGTAGTGCTGGCGGTTGTGGTGTGTAAATACTATGTCATAGAAATAAATGTCAACTTACTCTCACAGAAAACTTGTCTTGATCAGTCTTTGCCTGGCTCTGAACCCCAGCTGATGTGCACTCTGCTCTGCTCTGTGGGCGGGAGGTGGAGGGGGCTCCTTGTCCTGTTCATCTGGGGTCTGTTGCTGTGGTGGTTGTGGCTCTTCTGGGAGGGCCTGTCCTCTGCACATTGCCAAATTATGTAGCATGCAGCAGGCCAGGAATATATTTGACACCTTTTGGGGGCTGTACAGGAGCTCCCCTCCAGAATGGTCCAGACATCGGAACCTGTTCTTAAGTTGTCCGAAGGTGCGCTCGATGATGTCACGGATGGTCTGATGTCTACTGTTGTAGTTCTCCTCTGACCCTGTTTGTGGGTGCACTATGGGGGTCATGAGCCAACTCTGCTGTGGGTAGCTTCTGTCACCTTTGGGGAGAAGCAGGAAGAGAAAGATGAGTGTGTATTGTTTGGAGCGGGTACCTTGTGGGGGGGGGGGGGATAGTGGGTTGTGGAGTGAGCTGGAGGGAGACAGTGCTAAGGTTGCCCAGTGGAGGAGGTATAGTTTGGGCAGATCCATGCTGCACTTACCTAGGAGCCATCTGCCGGTGATCTCCCCTTGCTCAAACCTGCGGAAGATTACTGAGTGCTGCAATATATAGGCATCATGGGTTGAACCTGGGTATCGGGCACACACGTCTAGAATCTCCCCATGGGTGTCACACACAACTTGCATATTGAGTGAGTGGAATGCTTTCCTGTTCCTATAAGTGGCCTCTCGTGCCCGGGGGTGTGTGTGTGTGTGGGGGGGGGGGGGTCTGAGTGCAACATGTGTGCAGTCAATGGCGCCTATGACCAAGGGGAAGCAAGCTACGACATAGAAATCAGCCATGTTGTTCTGCAGGGCCTGGTGGGGAAAGTGATGTACTCTGAGGTGTGGGTAAGGAAGGCATCAAGGAACTGGGTGAGGCAGTTAGAAATGGAAGCCTGGGTGAGACCCGTGTTCACAGATAGGACAGACTGGAAACTCCCTGTGGCCAAAAAAGAGAGAGAAGCAGTGATCTTTATGTGCACAGGGATGGGGTTGTTCCTACGAGTCCCGGCCTGCAGGAGGGGTTGGAGCTGGTCACAAAGGTGCTGAATGGCAGCCCTATCAAAGCGGTACCTAGTGAGACACTGCAGGTCAGTGAGGTCTAGGAAACTGCTACAGGGCCTGAAAACTCTGGGGCGTGCGTACCTCCTGCGGTGCCTCCCCTCTTCCTCCAACATGTAAGCCACCTGTGCATTTAGTGCCTCCATTTCCCCACACTAGAGGTGCAATGCAGTACCACCAGTGCTCACCTCTCCCTACCAACTTGGTGAAACACAGCAGGAACAAACAGAAGCTGACACTCACTCTCCCACCACCAACAAACAATGCAGTCACACACAGCAGAGCCACACTGCAAGCACTCCTGCCACACCCTCTAACCAATCACTCTCCAAGCAGTCTTCACAAACACGGTGCAGCAGTACAGGACAAAGAGACAAACAGAGACTACAAACAGGTAAGGGAATGAAATATGAACTTGGAGACAGTGAATGGGGAGGGGATGGGGGAGATAAAGGAAGGAGTAGTGGTGTCTGGGTTTGGGGGCTAGAAGGGGTAGGTAGGGAAAGGTGAAAAGGTAAAACACAAATGTGGCAGGTGAGGCTGAAAACGTTCTGACCACAGCACACAAAGGTAACAGGTACTCAACAAACTCTCAGCTTTTTCTGCAAACAACAATTCAGCTTTCTCTCCCAACAACGATCTCGCCACGCTCCAACTCCACAAAATCGCTAATGTGTCTAAAGATGACTTTCCCCTTACTCCGGTCGCTTTTATTTCAGGTCTAATTAAAACCGGCCATGTTCCAACCCATGCGAAACCATTTCGCAAGCCATTATACGCTGGAGGCACACATCACATAACACCACCCATAACAGTCTTCACCAACAGCAGAGCAACTGGCTACTTTTTTTTTTAAACAAAAATAGTTAAAATCAGAGACAGATTCCTCAAATTAAAAGTCAACCATCAAGATATTTATGAAAAGCAGTCAGACACACATACAGGAATTGCCACCAACAGAATCTGGTCTTCCTTCCAACTACCAACCTATGACAGAGTAAAACATTACCTCCTAAAATATTCAAACACACAATGCATACTATATCCTTGTCCTAGTTACCTTATGAAGGAAGATCCTAATATATTCATCAACCTGCTTCAGCAGTATATCACCTTCCTACTATTTCACGGCACTTTCCCTGATAATAAAGATTCTATTATCCTAACACCAATACCAAAAAACAATTCAATCACCATAACTGATGTAACAAACTACAGACCAGTAGCTTCCATTCCTTTGATGATAAAGGTGATGGAAGGAATAGTAGCAGCACAAACTATGGACTTTACCTTTCACATTTCTCCCTACTACACAAATCGCAATCAGGTTTCAGACCATGCTATTGCACCAAGACTGTCATTACTACCTAGTATCAAATCTCAGAAAAGAAATTAGCATAGGGTCCAAGATCTTAATAATGCAGTTTGATATGTCTACCGCATTCGATGTAGTAGATCATAATATCCTACTAATCATACTAGACAACTTTGGTATATGTGGCACAGTCCGCAAATGGTTTCAAGGATTCCTGAAATCAAGATCTTACAAAGTGAAAATGGAAGGAACCTTATCTTCCCCTTGGTCACCCAACCCCCTCCTAATGACTCCAAAGGCAATAAAGACTCTCATGATGCCCCTCAAAATGATCTAATATCGCTCCCGATTGCCCAAAAGGCAACAAAGACCCCTATTCTTCTCTCATACACCCAACCCCCTCCCAATGACTCCAAAGGAAACAAAGACTCCCATGATACCCCTATCCCAGTATGTTTATGATATTGTATTTTAAAATTGGATTCTTACAACAAATTACTTTCTTATGCATTATTCTTTGTTATGTATCTTATACTGTTTATTGTAAGCCACATTGAACTCAAACTTGTTTGGGATAATGTGGGATATAAATGTCACAAATAAATAAAATAACTCAGTGTCCCATTTATTGTCCTCCTTCCACCAGGTCTCTGAAATGGCTACTATATCTGCTTCTTCATTTAGTGCTATACACGTCAATTCTCCTATCTTATTTTTAAGGCTTCTAGCATTTGTATATAGACACTTCAAATTGTCTTTTTTTCCTTGCATCCACAGGCTGCTTAGAAGTTAATTTGCATCCTTTACTCTGTTCTCCCATTGAACATTCCTGGCTTTCTTTCATCATTATTGAAATCTCTCTATTTGGATCCCCTAACGATCCTGTTTCAATAGTAACCCTTCAAGGATACTCCACATTGAACCACTGACTCCTGGGCAACTGTCGACTTCTCCTCCCAATTTTAATTTAAAAGCTGCTCTATCTCCTTTTTAAATGTTAGCATCAGCAGCTTGATTCCACTCTGGTTAAGGTGGAGCCATCCTTTCGGAACAGGCTCACTCTTTCCCAGAATGTTGCCCAGTTCCTAGCAAATCTAAATTCCTCATCATCTGAATCACGAATTGAGACTTCATAGCTCTCAACCATGCATTGAGACTTTAGAGCTCTGCCTATCTCTTGGGTCCTGCACATGGAACGGGGAACATTTCTGAAAATGCTATCCTGGAGGATCTGGATTTCAGCTTTCTACCTAGGAGCTTAAATTTGGCTTTCAGATCCTTCCTACCACATTTTCCTATATCATTGGTACCCACATGTACCAAGACATTCAGCTCCTCCCCAGCACTGTCTAAAATCAGAACTTGAGAGGCACACGTCCTCTCACAATGGATGCATCACATTATCCCACCTGAGAGATTTTTAAATAGTCACTTTGACAGTGAGACAGCCCCTCTCTCTCTCTCTCTCTCTCTCTCTCTCTCTTAGGGCCCAATATGTGCTGAGACTTTCTCTGTTTTTTTGTTTTTAAGTTTTTAACTTCTATAAAAATTTTTTGAAATAAGCCTTGTTCTCTCTGTCTGAATAAAGGACAGAAAATACTGTTCTGCTGCAATGTTGTTTTACTTTTCTAATCGGGTGCAGATGACATCATCAGCCATATGATTTGGGGGAAGGGTGGCAGAGATAGGCTTTTTGGCTGCTTGTCAAAACATTTTGGCTGCTTATCAAAAAGTTTCAAGATAATTGTTGAAGTGCCTTGTGCTTATACTTTCTCTTACCAAAGTTGTTCCAGTTGTTCCCCTTCCCTGTGAATATGGGTTACTACTGCAAATAAAGGTTTGGTTCATACTGGCTCCTCACCAATTCAGTTCATTTAAAAGCATACACATTGAAAATGTCATTCATTGCATCCTACCAGCCATTCAAAATCAAATGCACTTCCTTAGAAGGCTTCAGCAAATGATTCAAGTCACTTGCTACGCTTTCCAACTCCAACATATACTTCGATGGGTGGAGAAGATTCAAAATGGTAAGTGGGAAATAGCTTACATTTAAGTAGCTTATATAATTAGCCTTCTTCACTATGTGCAGACTCTTGATTTCATCACAACAGAACAAAAACTTTTCATTCATTCCCCTATCAGTATTCCATCTTTATGTTCCCCTCCTTGCGATTCAGTCTTCTCCTCATCTGTGTGTGTCATCTTACTCTTTCCTATTCCTTTGTGCCATAATTCCCTTCGACAAAAAAATTTATCGGTATGAGGTTTATATGATTTCTAAGCATTAAGAGGGGGAAGAGTTATCAATTTGGTCTACCATTAAGACATTTTTTTCTGTTAACCCCAGTTATTAGTAACTAGGTCTCATTGCATAAAATGAGATCTGTGCTAAAATAGCACAAGTTAGTGGTAAAATAACATACCTTAACAGTAACCCACATCGATAACTATGTCTCTAAAAGAGATGTTGCTGCTAGCCAGGTCTAACCCCAAGAAGACCAGTGCATAAACTATTCCTTCACAGGCTGTGTACAGCAGGGACTCTAAGCTCAAGTATGCTTATAACTGGTATCATTTCAATTATTGCTCTGTAGACTGTATGCATTGGGGATCAGACACTAGCATGCATGTATCAATCAAGTATCATGTGTACCATTCCTCCTTAGGCTGTGTGCAAGAGGGAACAGGTCCAGCACACATTTACCTAACCACATGTCATCTTATCTTCTTGCCATTTAAGTTGGTGGCAATCCTCCTCCTTCATTGCACTGCTATATAGGTTCCAATCATGGAAACTTACATAGAAACATTTTAAATTGGGGTCAATATTCAAAGGGATTTAAGCAGGCAAGAGAGACTCGTACCCACTTACATGACACTCAATGGACTGGCCGCCAATAGTTAGCAACACTTGACAAGGCAGTGCCACTGAATATCATCTAAGACCATAAAAAGCACATCTGGACATTCTGGGGTTTGAGTCAGGGAAGAGCTGGAAGGTTTGCAGCCAGTTAGGACTGCACAAAAAGCTGCCCTATCTTTGGCTGAATAGCTATGTGGATGCTGGCAGTATCAACCGGCAACCGCATAACTTCTGAGTTACATCTGATGGGTCACCGAGTGATCCCACCCCTGATCTCCTGATTGTGATCTCTCATACCCCCTGTTCTGATTCACTCCCTCCACATGAGCACCTGATCTCCCTTGATCATTGCATTAAAATAGATAAATGGCACAAAACAAAAGATCATTATATAAAAACATACACCAACAGAATGAAATTCAAATAAACATACAGTGGGGGAAATAAGTATTTGATCCCTTGCTGATTTTGTAAGTTTGCCCACTGACAAAGACATGAGCAGCCCATAATTGAAGGGTAGGTTATTGGTAACAGTGAGAGATAGCACATCACAAATTAAATCCGGAAAATCACATTGTGGAAAGTATATGAATTTATTTGCATTCTGCAGAGGGAAATAAGTATTTGATCCCCCACCAACCAGTAAGAGATCTGGCCCCTACAGACCAGGTAGATGCTCCAAATCAACTCGTTACCTGCATGACAGACAGCTGTCGGCAATGGTCACCTGTATGAAAGACACCTGTCCACAGACTCAGTGAATCAGTCAGACTCTAACCTCTACAAAATGGCCAAGAGCAAGGAGCTGTCTAAGGATGTCAGGGACAAGATCATACACCTGCACAAGGCTGGAATGGGCTACAAAACCATCAGTAAGACGCTGGGCGAGAAGGAGACAACTGTTGGTGCCATAGTAAGAAAATGGAAGAAGTACAAAATGACTGTCAATCGACAAAGATCTGGGGCTCCACGCAAAATCTCACCTCGTGGGGTATCCTTGATCATGAGGAAGGTTAGAAATCAGCCTACAACTACAAGGGGGGAACTTGTCAATGATCTCAAGGCAGCTGGGACCACTGTCACCACGAAAACCATTGGTAACACATTACGACATAACGGATTGCAATCCTGCAGTGCCCGCAAGGTCCCCCTGCTCCGGAAGGCACATGTGACGGCCCGTCTGAAGTTTGCCAGTGAACACCTGGATGATGCCGAGAGTGATTGGGAGAAGGTGCTGTGGTCAGATGAGACAAAAATTGAGCTCTTTGGCATGAACTCAACTCGCCGTGTTTGGAGGAAGAGAAATGCTGCCTATGACCCAAAGAACACCGTCCCCACTGTCAAGCATGGAGGTGGAAATGTTATGTTTTGGGGGTGTTTCTCTGCTAAGGGCACAGGACTACTTCACCGCATCAATGGGAGAATGGATGGGGCCATGTACCGTACAATTCTGAGTGACAACCTCCTTCCCTCCGCCAGGGCCTTAAAAATGGGTCGTGGCTGGGTCTTCCAGCACGACAATGACCCAAAACATACAGCCAAGGCAACAAAGGAGTGGCTCAGGAAGAAGCACATTAGGGTCATGGAGTGGCCTAGCCAGTCACCAGACCTTAATCCCATTGAAAACTTATGGAGGGAGCTGAAGCTGCGAGTTGCCAAGCGACAGCCCAGAACTCTTAATGATTTAGAGATGATCTGCAAAGAGGAGTGGACCAAAATTCCTCCTGACATGTGTGCAAACCTCATCATCAACTACAGAAGACGTCTGACCGCTGTGCTTGCCAACAAGGGTTTTGCCACCAAGTATTAGGTCTTGTTTGCCAGAGGGATTAAATACTTATTTCCCTCTGCAGAATGCAAATAAATTCATATACTTTCCACAATGTGATTTTCCGGATTTAATTTGTGATGTGCTATCTCTCACTGTTACCAATAACCTACCCTTCAATTATGGGCTGCTCATGTCTTTGTCAGTGGGCAAACTTACAAAATCAGCAAGGGATCAAATACTTATTTCCCCCACTGTATATGAACAAATATGAATAAACACAAAATATTAAAAGATATTTGATCCACCAAAATCACAAAAACATATATAATAGATTCTAATTGTGATACTTACAAAATAGAAAATGATGAATAACTAATATAAAAAGCTCAATGAAAAACAACAACAAATCAGTGGTGTGTACAAAAGTGTAACATAGCTGATTTAGAAACCATACACTATTCCCCCTGTTTACTAAGCCGCGCTAGCAGCTGCCGTGCACTAATGCAAACACAGCCCATTCACTTTGAATGGGCTGTGTTGACATTGCCGCATGGCTTAGTAAACAGGGGAATATGTATCTTGTTCAGCATAAATAGCACATGCAACTCAATCTATAAATATATCAGATAAGGAATATGATAAAATAAAGACTGGATAAATATTGAAAGCATAATAGATCATGTGACTGAGAACATTAGAAATATTAAAAGAGAGTGTGACTATTAAAACACATGACAGATAAAAGTGCAAATGGATAGAAAAGAAGGCAGTGACACCATTAATGGATGTGAAGCTGATCCAGATATAGTGAATGATACAACAAAAATCAATGGCACCGTAACTGTGAGCAGGACGTATAAAAAATAATAATGAAGCAAAACAAACCTCAAAGGTAGAGACGTCTATATCCAAAATTGTGTATAAACACAAAAATCCTCTGAATCCAAAGGAAAACAAAATATGCATGAAGGCAATAAACTAATGAGCGCAAAGTGTTGAATGTCGGTTTTGGTGTTTTTCTGGCACAAATTCTTATTTCACTTTATTTCATCTACCTTAAACATTTTTTCTTTCCTACTTATTCGTCCTTTGCCAGCCCTGTACTTCCCGCCATTCAACACTTTGAGTTCATTAGTTTATTTCCTTCATGCATATTTATTTTTTGTTTTTTGTTTAGATCAGCTTCCCTTCCATTCCATGGTGTCACTGCCTTCTTTTCAATCCATTTGTCCTTTTATTTGTCATGTGCTTAATAGTCACACCCTCTTTTAACCCCCCCCCCCCCCCTCCATTTACTAACCTGTGCTAGTGGCTGCAACGTGGCAGTGCTGACACAGCCCATTCAAAGTGTCCGCTAAGCTAACCGCCTTTACCACATTCTCTGGCAACGAATTCCAGACTTTAATTACATGTTGAGTGAAGAAATATTTTCTCCCATTCATATTAAATTTACTACTTTGTAGCTTCATCGCATGCCCCCCTAGTCCTAGTATTTTAGAAAAGAGTAAACAAATGATTCACGTTTACCCGTTCTACTCCACTCATTATTTTATAGACCTCAATCATCTTTTTTCCAAGCTGAAGAGCCCTAGACGCTTCAGCCTTTCCTCATAGGGAAGTCGTCCCCAGGGCCGTGCTGACACGGTAAGCGAGGTAAGCAACGCAGGGGGGCGCCGACCTCTAGAGGGCGCCACTCACTTGCAAAATCTTTTACCTGAAGTTGAGATTCTCCTCTCTCCCCTGCCCTTCCCGCATCAGGAAGTGAAGGTAGCCCAGCAGTGCTGAGACAGACACACTGCTCTGCTAAAGCGGCTTCAAAGAGTACAACCAGCAGCTATTTATGGCTTTGGTGTGTGAACAACTTTCTTTCAGGGTGAGCTGGAACAACATTAAAATTAAAGAGAACAGGTTTGGAGGCAGGTGTGCAAGTGAGACTGGGGAGAAATAAAAAAAATAAATAGTGTAATTGTTATCTGTAAGTGGTTCAAAGTTTTTGTTTTTTGAGCATGTACACTGAGAGGAGGGCATGACTGCAATGATGTGTACATAATTATCATAGCTACAGCTAAAATCCATTTAATTGGCTGAGGTTCAAAGAGGAAGTTTAGCTGACGTATAGTGTAGAATAGCTGGTAAGTAAAAATCTGATTGCTTTTTTTGTGTGTTTGTTTTTATATAAAACATTCTGCTTGGATAGGGAGAGTTTGTGATATTTGAAAATACATTTTGCTTTAATGAAATTGCTAAACTTTAGAGTCAGAGACTTATCAATGAGGGATACATACAGTGGAAAGGAAGCCCTGGAAACAGAGTTAAGAGGACAGATACCAGCAACAGAATCAGATACTGGGCCAGCATGATCAGAAAAAGAAAGTCACCAGCCAACAAAGGTAGAAAAACTCGTTTTATTTTCATTTTAGTGTTTGGAATATGTCCACTTTGAGAATTTACATTTGCTATCTTATTTTGCAATGTATAGCAGTCTCCAAGAGACCGGGCTCCCAGTGAGCCAGGGAGGTCAGACTGTGTAAATGAGATGAAGAGACCCTCCCCCACTGTAACAAAGACAGGAACATGCATAATCAAAGCTTAGGTCTCTGCAGTTACAAGGGCTGGCCATTCCTAATTATGCTAATAGTTTTTAATAGGCTAAGTCCCACTGAAAAGCCTCTTTATAAAGGCAGTGCTTTCTCTGGAGAGCAGTGTTAAGAAACAGCAGGAATTGTGTTTATTTTTTTAAACTGCTTTCCTGTGTAAGCTAATTTACAGTTTTCTAGTATATGCTTGACATTGAAGGGTGTGGTAGACCCTTTTGTCAGGTCTGGCTGGGCCTATAGTTTTCAGTCTAAAGGAAAGACAGGTAGCAATGGAGAAACATCTAATGAAGAAGCGAGACGGGGGGGGGGGCACCAACTGATAGTCTGCAGGGGGGCACCAGAGACCCTTGGCACGGCCCTGGTCGTCCCATCCCCTTTATCATTTTTGTTGCCCTTCTCTGCACCTTTTCTAATTCCACTATATCTTTTTTGAGATGTGGCGACCAGAATTGAACACAGTATTCGAGGTGCGGTCAAACCATGGACCGATACAAATGCATTATAATGTCCTCACTTTTGTTTTCCATTCCTTTCCTAATAATACCTAACATTCCATTTGCTTTCTTAGCCACCACAGCACACTGAGCAGAGGGCTTCAACCTATCATCAACAACGATGCCGAGTTCCCTTTCTTGGTCGGTGACTCCTAACGTGTAACCTTGCATTACGTAGCTATAATTCGGGTTCCTCTTTTCCACATGCATCACTTTGTACTTGCTCATATTAAACGTCATCTGCCATTTAGATGCCCAGTCTCCCTGTCTCATAAGGTCCTCTTGTAATTTTTCACAATCATCTCGCAATTTAATAACTTTGAATAACTTTGTGTCTTCAGCAAATTTAATTACATCACTAGTTACTCCCATCTCTAGATCATTTATAAATATTTTAGAAAGCAGTGGTCCCAGCACAGACCCCTGGGGAACCCCACTATCTACCATTGAGAATACTGACCATTTAACCTTACTCTCTGTTTTCTATCCTTTAACCAGTTTTTAATCCACAATAGGACACTATCTCCTATCCCATGCCTCTCCAATTTCTTCTGGAGTCTTTCATGAGGTACTTTGTCAAATGCCTTTTGAAAATCCAGATACACACTATCAACCGGCTCGCCTTTATCCACATGTTTGTTCACCCCTTCAAAGAAATGTAATAGATTGGTGAGGCAAGATTTCCCTTCACTAAATCCATGTTGACTTTGTCTCATTAATCCATGCTTTTGAATATGCTCTGTAATTTTGTTCTTTATAATAGACTCTACCATGTTTTTTTAAGGTGTAAAATGTTTTATTAAATGTTCAAAATACAATACAGAAATTAGCATAGAACTCTCATATACAAACATTAATTGAAAATACAGCTTTTGTAGTAGAACAAATACACAATACACACCAAACAGGAACAAACAAAGGGGAATTACTAAATTTAGGCAAAAATTGACATACAACCATAAACAAAAATAACCATTGGTTAATGCAAATGTCTCAAAACATAACCAAAAATCCAAGATCTATAAATTAACAGAATCTGGAAGAACCATTTCTACTTACATTGTGAATCCGAAAACATATTAAATCATGTACCACCCCAACCTCCCCTTTTCCTCCCAAAACCTCTGAAATCCCCCCAACCCCCAACTAAGTCCTTCCCTCCCTCCCTCCCTCAACGAAAACCACCCCCCCTAATGATACCTACTCAAAACTATAGAGAATCACATTGAGATATGATTCAATAAAAGACTGCGAACTCTCGAGGACAAAGACATTACATACGGTTCCCAAATTGACCAAAAATCTTTCCTACGTTTAGGAGTGAAACGTGCATCTCGAGTGCAAGAGCATGAAAAGCATCTCGCTAAGATTAGAAGTCTGGCGCCCTGCTCTGGGTCCAACATTGCATTATGCACTTTTTCCCCACTACCCCTGCTTTATAAATAAAAATGCGTTCAGATGACAATAAAGAGTCATCACTGCCCACCCAGCCCAACAGAAGTCCAATTGGTGAAAGAATCAGTTGCCTATGCAATAAATGCTCCCAATATGTAATCAAATGCTTCCAAAAATGTTGTACCCTCGGGCAATACCATAGCGCATGAGCCAGAGTAGCATCTAGATGTCCACACTTTACACAATTCTTAACCGCCAGACACTTCGCATAAAACGCTTGACAAGGAGAGAAATAAGACCTGATCACAATCCGAAATTGACTCTATATTGAGCACTATGAAGGTAACGTGGGATCAACTGTATACAATGTAAGATATCCCCGGAACACAACTTGCACCCCAATTCTACGTGCCACCGCCTCGTCACCATTTCAAAATCCTTTCCAGGCAAATACATAACTAGCGATCTATATAAGGAAGCTACCGAAATAGAAGTCATACTCTTAGGCCTTAAAAACACCTCTAAGTTCTCAAACGAATTTCTGGTGCAATTGGGTAGCAAGGCACTTACATAATGAGAAGCCTGTAAGTAAGCATAAAAATTTAGTGGATTGGATGGGACATGTTCCAGCAATTGTGCAAACGTTTTCACTGACCCATTGTTAGGTTTTCCAAGAAGGAACTGGGTTTGTAAGCCCTTGGGCCACTGCCGAGGAGCGGCAGTGGCAGGCAAAACCACCCCACAGCAGAGACTAGGCAGAACAGGACTGGAACCCCGGACTGGAGTTGCAGCAGAGGCAAACAAGCAAGACTTAAGCAGAGCAGGTACCCTTAAACTTCACCTGCACTTGGCCACTTTTCACCAGGAGTTGAGCTCCTGGCTGCAGGTGGCCGGCAGGACTTACTGGGCAATGCAGGACTGGATACCAGCAGGATACACACAGGGACTAGAGCACGCAGGGAGGCTAGGCAGAAAACTAGACTAGGACTCTCAGACAGACAAGGGACAGATCTGAAAGCTATAAGCAGCCACTAAAACAGGGAACAAACACTGGTAGACAAGAGACAGAACTGAAAGCTGCAAGCAGCCACTGAAACAGGGAACAAACCAGTGGTGTGCTGGAGCGGGCTCTCACGGGCTCGCGAGAGCCGTTTGTTAAGTTTTTAAGAATTTTGGGAGCCGGTTGTTAAAGTAGGCCTCCCAATGGCTATTCTAACAACTGACTCCCAAATGTAGGCTTGGGCCCCCTCCTGAATTCTCTTTTACTTTGCTGGCAGTGATGCTGGCCCCACCAGCCAAGTAAATAGACTGCTGCTGCTGCTCCCTGCTCCTTGTTTCTGACTCTAAGCATCAGGCTGGCACTTTTCATGCAAGAGCAAGAAGGTTCCATCATGCTGCTCAGAGCCAGAAACAAGCAGCAGAGAACGGTGGCAGTCCATTTATTGGCTGGTGGGGCTCGGCAAAGGTATGCCTAGCGTGCCTGCACAAGGGAGGGGAGAGAGAGGCATGTATCCCCCCCCCCCCCCCCAAAATTTCAGGGCCAGTTATGGCCGGAGAGAGAGCCCGTTGTTAAAATTTTATCAGCACACCCCTGGAACAAACACTGGTAGACAAGAGACAAAACTGAAAACTGCAAGCAGCCACTGAAACGGGGGGAAAAACACAGACAACCCAGCACTAGACAAAGACATACAAACAAGAGCAAACTGGGAAACAAGCAATACAGAAAACAAGCAGTACAGGACACAAAGCTACACAAAGACTAAGCTAGAATCAGGCAAGAATGCAAACTATAAACTGGACTGGGCAGAAGTGCAGCAAGCACCAACATAAAAGGGCCTTAGGCGATGCAAGGGCAAAGCAGAAAGGTTACAAAATGGCTAATAAGCCCAGCAGCAGCTGAGACTCACTGCAGCAATCACCAGGCAACTAAGGGTGCTGTGCAGGTTCAAACAAAACAAGCAGGTCTGGCAGTCTGGAAGATCCGGACCGGACTGGGCTGAAATCTGGAACGGGTGACAGCACACAGACAATCTAATGTAGCCAGCACACAGAGACAGAACTAACCCACAAAGAACAGACAGAAGCCAGCTCAGAAGCTGACCACAGGACCTAAGGTGAGTCTGAGAGGGGGCACGGCCACAGACGTGACACCCATCTACTCTCAAAAGATCCGCTACATAAAAAATCCCTTTGGTGGCCCAACCATGAAATACCCCTATGGTCCGACCTGGTCCAAATTCCAGATTCCCTACAAACAGCAAAAAATCCGTACATCGTGGATTCACATCAAGACATTTTGACAAATAGTTCCACACATATCTCATGGAATGCAACAAAACATGTTTTTTCAATGTAGAAGTTAATCTTTTTTGTGCTACATGAAACAAATAATGAGGACGTAGTGGCGCAAATAACTCTCTCTCTACAGACCAACATGTATAATATTCCGTTCCCAGGATCCAATCAGCCAAATGTCGCAACAAACAGGCCATGTTATACAACCGTAAGTTAGGTAATCCTAAACCCCCTGTCCTCCAAGAACCAAACAAGTATTCCAATGGAATCTTAGGCATCCTTCCTGCCGAACAAAAGGTGGTAAGAAGTCTCCTTAATTTACGCAAATCGTTCTTCAACAAACAAAGAGGCAAGTGTCGTAAGACATATAACCAACGGGGAAATATAATCATGCTAAACAAATTGATTTTGCCACTAAGCGGAAGAGGTAACGTATGCCAAATAACAAGTTGCTGTTTAGTAACCCTCAGCAAAAAAAATCAACATTTATTCTATATAAAGACTTAAGATCACTAGGTAGCAGTATACCCAAGTACTGGAAAAACCCCGTGGCCCACTTTAAAGGAAACTCTCCCTCCCAACTAGTACGAACCTCTGAGCTAGTCGGCAAGCCCTCCGACTTATGCATATTTAGTCAAAATCCCGAGAACGAACCATATTCTCTAAAACTTTCCAACAGTGTGAACAGGGAGCTCCATGGCAAAGACAAATGCACTAACAGGTCATCAGCAAAAGCCGAAATCTTAAACTCATAACTCCCCAGCTGAATACCTTTAATATCCGAATTATGTAGAATTTCTCGTATCAATGGATCCAACGTAACAGCAAACAACAACGGTGATAATGGACACCCCTGTCGCGTACCTCGCAGTATAGGAAAAGCCTCAGAGAACAAACATTAACCATAACTCTAGCCATGGGAGTAGCATAAAGTGTCTGAATAGCCTGCGCAAAAAATCCCGTTATACCATACCTACGTAACACTGCAAACAAAAAAGGCCAAGTCACCCTATAAAAGGCCTTTTCCGCATCAAAACTAACAATAAGCGAAGGTATTTGTAATTCCATGACCTTCTCCATTGTGGCCAGAATAGTTCTAACATTCTTAACCACCTGTCTCCCACGTATAAACACTACCTGCGGCTCCGCGACCACCGATGGCAACACACGCGCCAACTGATTTGCCAAAATTCCAGCTAATAACTTTGCTTCATATCCAATCAATCAAATTGGTCTGTAAGACTCAGGAAATCCTGGTTCTTTCCCTGGTTTGAGAAACACTACAATATCCGCCAAATTCAACGAATCAAGCAATCGCTGACTCTCTATAATTCCATTGAACAGTTGGACCAAAACCGTTTGAATGTCAGATATTAATAATTTATAAAATTCCGCTCTATAACCATCTGGACCTGGAGTCTTATGGAGCGCACTCTTACCCACAGCCTAAACAACTTCATCAATTCCTATAGGCACATTAAGACCTAAAACTTGACTTGTAGAGAGCCGAGGCAAATCTAAACTACGCAAATAAACAGTGGGATCCAAGTCCTGGGCCAAATCCGAGCAATAAAATGTTTGATAATAATCGCGGAATACCTGGACAATTTCCTCGTCTGTATGGACCATACACCCTGACTTATTCTGAACAGCTAACACTCGTTTATGGCCTCTAGTCTGATGAACCAAACGCGCCAACAACTTGCCTGCCTTACTACCATGCTTGTAAAGTTGATATTGGTAATATAAAGCCGATTTCTTTGCCCTCTGATGTAGCAGTTCATTAAGGGAACTCTGGGCTGCCAGAAATCTGTCTCTATTTTCAGCAGAAGAAACCTTCCCATACTGCCGCCGGAAAAATCCAACCTGTTTCTCCAGCTGCAGAATAGCCGCATCTCGTCTCCTTTTCTTCCGTACACTAAATGCAATAATATAATCTCTTAGAACCGCTTTAGTGGCTTCCCAAAACAGTACTATATTATCCTGATGTCGAACATTAAACTCCCTATACTCCTGCCATTTAGCTCGTAAATAAGCTTGAAAATCAACATCATAATATAAATCCATAGGAAACCTCCAACAACGACAGAAAGAATCTCCTACCCCACCACCCAACTCCACCCAAGTGGGGGCATGATTTGATATAGCTGTAGGCCAAATTGTGGCCGATTTGACCCTGGGAAAAAGGTTTTCCCCTATCAAAATATAATCTATACGCGACTGTGTCCGATGGGCTCTAGACAAATGCGTATAGTCTTTCTCCCCCGGATGTAAAACCCGCCAAACATCTACCAGGCCCAATGTGCTACAAAGTAGCAGTATTCCCTTGGTACAATCATACTTAGCCCCCTGTGGAGGACAGGATTTGTCCATAGTTGGATCCGCCACTATGTTAAAATCCCCTCCGAGTATCATAGAGGAGCCCACAGAAGGAAGTAGATTTCGGATGATCAAATTGAAGAATGCTTATCATAGACATTAGGAGCATAAATGTTACACAACAAGACTGGACTTCCATCAAGAACTAACTGCGCTATAACATATCGTCCCTCCGGATCCACCTCCACTACTTTTTTCTCCACTTGTAAGTGTTTATGAAACAGAATAATAACCCCAGCCTTCTTGCCCTTTGCAGGAGCTTCCACATACTCCCCCACCCACCAAGTACGTAATTTACTGTGTTCTTGTGAGGAAAGATGGGTTTCTTGCAACAATGCTATAGTGGCCCCTTTGTGATGTAAACTTTGAAGAATTTTTTTCCGTTTCATAGGGGACGTAACACCTCCCACATTCCATGAATAAAGTCTCCAATCCTTCATGTATCATCCAGCAGAGACACTCCCCTTTCAAACACAGTCGGTCTCCAACAGTGGATGTATTGTCCCAGCCTCCAACACATCCCGCCAACACTTCGTCCTGCTCTCAAGAGTCGCCAGTCTCCATCCTCCTTCAGAACCAGGAAATCCCCCCACCCCAGAATGCTAACTAATACGTAGGTACGTACCTCTAACCCACCCCCTCCCCCCTTTCACCTCTACCCGTCCCCCCATTCCCTGTCCCAATACCCCCTACCGAACCTCAGTACCTTCCCACTGATTGTCACGTTTAATCACCCCTCCTCCCCTCCGACCCAATATTAATATATCCATTATAGCCTCAAAACTGCGAACCCGCAGTGCTGCAAAAAAAAAAAATGCAAGCAACCCATCCAACGTCTACCATGTTTTTATATAATGATCTATTGTTTTAATGCCATTTATCTTTTTAAATGTATCATATTATTATTATTATTATTCTATTTATAAATTTATTATATTGTTTGTTTTGTTCTAGATGTGAATAGACCCCTGATGCAGGCCTTAAAGCTGAAACATGGTCTGTGTTAGGTCATTGTGATTTTGAATAAAGGATCTTCTGACACCCATTGTCCATTTTGCTGTTTCCTATTTGTGTCTCATTATATTTTGGAGTGAGCTTTCCTTGGTTTTGTGCTATCCTGAAAGCCTGACTTGCAAAGAGGTTCTCCAGAACCGACATGGGAAACACTGGTTTAGCAGGTGCATAGTAGAAAATATGTAACAATAAAATATGAACAGGCAATGATCAGGACTACTACTGGTATCCAATTTATCAACTGCATTGGATTCCATTTCTCCCCTTCAATATCACACCCCCTCTTTTTCTTCACACAAGCCCTGGTACCACAGTGGCTTGCGTTTGCTGGAACAGCAGGCATGAAGGACTGAGCATTTCTGGAAAAAGTCCAAATCCCCCTTGGACCTAAAACTCTGCCCAACCCCACCATAGATATTGTAATTATTATCTGAAAAAAAAGCTAAAGCCTCCTATTTGGTTACTCACATCTCCACTGCTTCTAACCCTACCAGGGAAGTGTATTCTATATATCGCTCCCTTACAACTGCCCTCTGCCCAGCTGAGAACATGACCCAACCCTCTTCAGAAGACCTGGCTCAATTTTTCAGTTTCAAAATAACCTTACTCCAGAGCACACTACCAACCTCTGATCCAGAACCCCCAAGCCAATATAGAACTTTTCCCCCACCCTACAGGAACAACAGGGACCTCATTATGGGTTAGCTTCCAGCTCCAGATTTTTTATCCTCTCTATCCCAACTAATTACACAGATGAAGGCCTCTACCTGTACACCAGACCCTCTTCCATCAATTTGGTTGAGAGACTCACACCTTGAATTACTTCCAACTACACTTTCCTTCATAAATCTCAGTCTGTCCTTCAGACAAGTCCCCTCTTTGTAGAAGTCTGCAGTTCTCCCTATCTCAAAAAACATACCTCAGATCCCTCTATTCCTGGGAACTATGGGCCAGTTTCAAACCTATATTTCTTAACCAAAGTTCTTTAAAGAGTAGTCTTCAGTCAACTTTCATCTTTTGTAAAAAACAAAACCTTGGCTTGGCTCTTCATCTTAGACAACTGGGCTTTTGAGCACAGTATAGCACTGAAACTATTTTTACTGCTGTCTTAAGTGAAATTTATCCTAATCTAGACAAAAGTCTTTGTTCTCTGGCCATTTCTTTGGAATTATTGGCTGCCTTCAACCTCATTAATCACTCACTGCTTTTGTCCTGTCTGTCATTGTCACGGAGTCAGGAACAGTGAGCCCTTGGACCAAAGCCAGAGCTTTGGAAGACAAATCACCTGGGCTGGCACAGGCAGGAATCAGAACAGACTGGACTAGAATAAACCAAGGCAGAACAGAGGCAACAAGGCACAATGGACAAGATAAGGACTGGATCTAGGCGAGGCAAGGAAAGCAAGGCAAAGGGGTAGAACTGTGAACGATTACAGGAGGACCTTGCGAGACTGGGAGAATGGGCGTGCAAGTGGCAGATGAAGTTCAATGTTGACAAGTGCAAAGTGATGCATGTGGGTAAGAGGAACCTGAATTATAGCTACGTCTTGCAAGGTTCCGCGTTAGGAGTTACGGATCAAGAAAGGGATCTGGGTGTCGTCGTCGATGATACACTGTGTAACCAGGTCCCCCTTCCAGGTGGGAGCCAGGGTGGACCCTGCTTAGCTTTCACTGGCTTCCGTCTGCTTTCCTAGCCAGCCACCGCACTTTCACTTGCTCTCCCTCTCCACCTTGCCAGCTGCTGAGAAAATCAGTCCCACTCCAGCAGAAGAGCAATCCAAGTTCTTTATTGTTACAGATGTCAGCCTTGTCTAAACACCTCCAATTATCAGCAAACTTTAATCCATTTTCAATTACAGGCTTTTGTTTTAAATTCTCTCTCCACAAACCTCCAGCCACACTATCTTCACCGCAGATAGTTTTGGAGATTTAGCTGGAACCACCTCCTCTCTCACCTCTTACAGTTTAAGTTCCCCCAAAATGCACATGCCTTCCTGTCTTAAAGCCCTTCCCCCCTTCCACAGCACTACCTCTTGGGAACAGTCAATATGGTAGCAAGTTGTGCTTTCCAGTTGCTCCCCCACTGCTTTGCTCCCAGCTTCCCCCAACTCCACAACCGGGGCAATGCTGAGGCCACAAAAGCTCTCACCCTGTCTGCACGGGTTAGAGCCAAACCACCCACCTCCATACATTCCCCCTTACCTTCTCCTTCTACCTCTGCTTTATTCCACTCCATCTCCTCCTCCTCCCCAAGCTCCACCAGCTGTTCCCCATCTCCAGGATCAGACCTCATCTCCCAATCAGTCATTCCACCCTCCCCCTCCTGAGAGTTCAGCTGACCCTGCACTGGCTTCTGGGGAGTGTAGTTTTTCTCCTGCATTACAGCTTTCCCTGGCAGTTTGATCCCTAGAGGGCGCCCTGCTCTCCTAGCTGGGCTGAATGACCGGGGATGATGCCGGCTGAAAGAACCACTATCCCCTCTCCCTCGTACCAGCCCTCCAGTGCTCACACACCCCTGGCTCAAACGATTGCCAGTCTTCTCCTGTCCTGTACTGGCAATTCGAGAAAGAACATCCGCGTTTGTCAGAAATTTGCCTGATCTATGCTCCACCTTGAATTGATAGGGCTGTAAAGCCAGATACCACCTTGTGAGACGACCATTACTATTTTTCATCTGGCCTAACCACCTCAAAGGCGCATGATCAGTAACCAGAGTAAATTTACGCCCATCTAATAGTAATGGCACATCTGCACTGCCCATTTTATCGCTAAACATTCTCTCTCTATGGTCGAGTACCGGACCTCATGGGGGAGCAGTTTCCGGCTCAGATACATCAGGGGATGTTCCTGTCCCTCGTGTACCTGAGACAACACAGCCCCCAAACCTACCCCCGAGGCATCAGCTTGCAGTACAAAGGGCTTATCAAAATCCACGGCTCTCAGCAGGGGTTCCTGACACAGGGCCAATCTCAATTCATTGAACACCCGAAGCCCTCCCTCCTCCCATCGTAGACTGTTGGGGGACCCCTTCTGAAGTTTATTAGTGAGGGGTGTAGCAATGGAGGCAAAGTGGGGTATGAACCTCCTATAGTACCCCACTAGGCCCAAAAAGCTCCTTAACTGTTTCTTATTTTTGGGGCAGGGAAAGTCCCGGATACTCGCTACCTTATCCCAGAGCGGAGTTATCTGACCATTCCCCACCCGGTATCCCAGATATTTAACCTTCTCCTGCCCAAAGCAACACTTTTGAGGGTTCAAAGTCAAACCTGCTTGACGGAAAGCCTCTAATACCGCCCTCACTCTTATCATATGAGAGGGCCAATCCTCACTCTGAATGATAACATCGTCCAGGTAAGCCGCCGCATATTGCTGATGTGGTCTTAAAACCTGATCTAACAACCGCTGGCAGGAAGCTGCTGCGGAATTAAGACCAAACAGCATGCGTTTAAATTGATAGAGCCCCATGGGTGTAGAAAAGGCTGTCTTAGGCTTGGCCTCCTGAGTCAGAGGGATCTGCCAATACCCTTTGGTCAAGTCCAGGGTGGACAGATATCGGGCAGTACCCAACCGATCCAATAGTTCATCGATACGTGGCATCGGATAGGCATCAGAATCTGACAGCGCATTAAACTTGTCTAAAGTCGATGCAAAACCGCCACGTACCATCGGACTTGGGCACTAACACCACAGGACTTGACCATGGACTGACAGATTCCTCAATGACCCCAAAATCCAGCATCTCCTGTACCTGTCAGACCACCTCTTGTTTCTTTGGGGGTGAGAGACGGTAAGGTCTCTGTCTGACCACCCGGCCTGGCTCCGAGATGATATCATGCATGATAAGGTGGGTTTCCCCTGGGCAAGGAGTCAGGACATCCCGAAACTCCTCCACAAGTGCCTGAACCTCTTTCTGCTGACTCCCTGGCAATGTAGTCGCAATCTGCGGTTCTCCTGCCTTAAATATCTCCGTGATCTGTGGTCCTAATTCTTCCTCAGCTTCTATCCTAGACTGACCAAATAGTCCCCTTCTCTCCTGCCAAGGTTTAAGCACATTAATATGATAGGTCTGCCCCCGGCCTTGCTCATTCCTTACTAAGTAGGTGACTGGACCTAACTTCTTTTCTATGACAGCAGGACCCCTCCAGCGTCCCGTGAACTTATGAGGTGAGTCTGAAACCATGATCAAGACTTTGTCCCCCACCTCCAATGCCCTCTCCTCCCCTTTCCGGTCATAATAGGCTTTCTGATAATCCTGACTCCTCTCCCAGTGTTGCTGAGCCCCGCGGCTCAATTTATACAACCGTTCCTTCAGCTTCACTAGATAGTTCACTACATCCCGATCCTCCTCTTCCGGAGGAACCCACTGCTCCCTTAACACATCCAACACTCCCCGGGATGATCTCCCATACATCAATTCAAATGGTGATACGCCCAGAGAGGCCTGAACATTCTCCCTACACACATACAAAACAAATGGTAACAATAGATCCCATTCCTCATGGGAGGAACCTAACCCTTTCCTCAACAACATTTTCAAGGTTTTATTGAATCTCTCCACCAGGCCATTAGTCTGAGGATGGTAAGCTGCGGTCCGAATATGCTGTATCCCGAAAGCCTCCCACAACTGGGCCAGGGTTCGTGACATGAAATTGGTCCCCCGGTCGGTAATCATTTCCCTAGGAAACCCCACCTCACAAAAGATCCGAATTAGCTGGGCCGCAATAACTTTCGCTGAGGTGGTACGAAGCGGCACGGCCCAGGGATACCTTGTGGCCATATCCATGATCACTAGAATATAGGAATACCCCCTTCGGGACTTATCAATGGGCCCGATCATATCCATTGCCATACGGGTAATAGGAGTCCCTATACGGGGAAGGGGTCGTAGGGGCACTCTGTTCGGTGTTTGCTCTGATACCCTCTGACACTGACTACAGGAGCTGCAAAATTGTTCCACCTCTTTATACACCCCAGGCCAGTAAAATCTGTTTAATACCTGACGGAGAGTATTCTGAGCCCCCTTGTGACCCCCTAAGATATGATCATGAGATACCCGTAACACCAGGTCCCTAAACCCCCTCGGTACTACTAACTGTTTCTGAGGTTCCTTCCCTCCTGCTAAACAGGACAGCCGATATAGCAACCCCTTGTCACTAACAAACCGAGGGAAGCTGGTTTCTCCCTCTTGATCTACCCGCTCCCACGCATACTGCAATGTCTGGTCATCTTTTGCTCTTTGGAAAAATCAGGGAATCTCTCTAACACCTGTTCCGTATCCCCTGGGAACCTCCCCTGATGAAGGAGCTCTTGACAATGCTGCCGCCTTTGCTCCTGACCTCGTTTCTTTTGCTGAGAGCCTTTCCTGGTCTTCCCCGGCCGCCCCATAACCTCTCCCTGGAATGGAAATACTTGTGCCAGGGACAGTTCCTGCTCCTTCTCCTGCCTCCCCTGGGCCCGGGTAGATACCAAGGCTTGCTTACCACCAAGGCAGTATGTGAATGGAGCCCAATCCCGTCCTAAAATGAGATCCTGAGGTAGCCTAGGAAGTACAGCCACCCACACCCACTGAAGGCCCTCCTGGTCCTGTATGTCTACTAGCCGGACCGGATACCTTGAGGAGGCCCCGTGTATGCACTGAATAGCCACGGACCGGTCTCTCTTCCTACCCTGCTGACCCCCTTTCCGGGCAATCTGCCCCCACAACTTCTGGGAGCACATTGTCTGGTCCGCTCCTGAGTCTAAAAGTCCTTCCACCGGGACCCCTCCTATCTTAACCCAATGCGTAAACTGGGGTTCCTTAGAGGGGGTTACCTGAGATATGAGCCCCAACCTGGCCCTACAATCCCTCCTCACATGTCCCGACTTCCCACATCGGTAGCACATTCTATCATCCTCCTTAGGACCGTCCTCCCTCCACCCAGATCCTTTGAACATTTTACCCCGACCACCCCGCCAGACCCCCTCTCCCCCCCCTGAGTATTGTGACTCCAGGAAGTATTCAAAGCCTTTGATAGCTTCTTCCAGAGTCTCACATCCCTTCCTGATCAAATTAACCCTGATACTGTCCGGTAGAGCCTCTAAAAACCGCTCCAGCACCAGATCCTGCATCAACTGAGTCACTGCCCTCTTATCAGGCTCTAGCCATTTGGTAGCCAAGTCCATCAGCTTCTGAGCCAAGGCCTTCGGAGTCTCCCCCTCCCTCCACCTCCAACTCCGAAAGCGCCTGCGATAAGTTTGTCTGCTTACCCCATACCGGTCCAAAATAGCCGTTTTCAGCTTCTGATAATCCACCACGTCCCCTGGCAGCAGGCTCCGAAAAGCTGCCAGGGCTTCCCCCGACAGGGCAGGAGCCAGTCTAATGGTCCATTGCTCTTGAGGCCAGGCAGCGCCAATGCTACCCTCTCAAAGTCCCCAGATAATCCTCAATGTCGTCCTGCTCTGTTAATTTTGCCCCAAGGCAACCAATTAACTCGTCCAGGCTCCATGCTTTCCAGGCACAGCTCCAGTAGCTGTAGCCTCAACGAAGTACTCCCTTCCTCGGTAGGGGTACTGCCCGTAACAATTCCTGCACCACCTCCAGCACCGGTTGTATCTGTGCTCGAGAAGCAGCCAAGGAATCCTCTAGAAGTCTCGAGCCATTTCCTGCTGCTTTTGGAACTGGTGGGCCATAAAAGACAGCAGCTCCTTCGACTCCATGTCGTCTTAGCCACTGGTACCTGTGAGAAGGGAAAGACAAGAACACTCTCCAAGTGCGGTATTACCACCACTCTGGCCCTCTATATCCCCCTCCTCCTGGTTACCCGAGTCCGTATATGCTACCGGAACTCGGGAGTAATACACGCTTCTTTATTCCGTGCGGGTTGTTCAGATCATCCCACCACTGCCACCCACTTTGTAACCAGGTCCCCTTCCAGGTGGGAGCCAGGGGGACCCTGCTTAGCTTTCACTGGCTTCCGTCTGCTTTCCTAGCCAGCCACCGCACTTTCACTTGCTCTCCCTCTCCACCTTGCCAGCTGCTGAGAAAATCAGTCCACTCCAGCAGAAAGAGCAATCCAAGTTCTTTATTGTTACAGATGTCAGCCTTGTCTAAACACCTCCAATTATCAGCAAACTTTAATCCATTTTCAATTACAGGCTTTTGTTTTAAATTCTCTCTCCCCAAACCTCCAGCCACACTATCTTCACCGCAGATAGTTTTGGAGATTTAGCTGGAACCACCTCCTCTCTCACCTCTTACAGTTTAAGTTCCCCCAAAATGCACATGCCTTCCTGTCTTAAAGCCCTTCCCCCCCTTCCACAGCACTACCTCTTGGGAACAGTCAATATGGTAGCAAGTTGTGCTTTCCAGTTGCTCCCCCACTGCTTTGCTCCCAGCTTCCCCCAACTCCACAACTGGGGCAATGCTGAGGCCACAAAAGCTCTCACCCTGTCTGCACGGGTTAGAGCCAAACCACCCACCTCCATACATTCCCCCTTACCTTCTCCTTCTACCTCTGCTTTATTCCACTCCATCTCCTCCTCCTCCCCAAGCTCCACCAGCTGTTCCCATCTCCAGGATCAGACCTCATCTCCCAATCAGTCATTCCACCTCCCCCTCCTGAGAGTTCAGCTGACCCTGCACTGGCTTCTGGGGAGTGTAGTTTTTCTCCTGCATTACAGCTTTCCCTGGCAGTTTGATCCCTAGAGGGCGCCCTGCTCTCCTAGCTGGGCTGAATGACCGGGGATGATGCCGGCTGAAAGAACCACTATCCCCTCTCCCTCGTACCAGCCCTCCAGAGTGCTCACAGCTGAAACCTTCTGCTCAGTGTGCTGCTGCGGCTAGGAAAGCGAATAGAATGTTGGGTGTTATTAGGAAGGGTATGGAGTCCAGGTGTGCGGATGTTATAATGCCGTTGTATCGCTCCATGGTGCGACCGCACCTGGAGTATTGTGTTCAGTACTGGTCTCCGTATCTCAAAAAAGATATAGTAGAATTGGAAAAGGTACAGCGAAGGGCGACGAAAATGATAGTGGGGATGGGACGACTTTCCTATGAAGAGAGGCTGAGAAGGCTAGGGCTTTTCAGCTTGGAGAAGAGACGGCTGAGGGGAGATATGATAGAAGTGTATAAATAATGAGTGGAATGGATCGGGTGGATGTGAAGCGACTGTTCACGCTATCCAAAAATACTAGGACTAGAGGGCATGAGTTGAAGCTACAGTGTGGTAAATTTAAAACGAATCGGAGAAAATTTTTCTTCACCCAACGTGTAATTAGACTCTGGAATTCGTTGCCGGAGAAGTGGTACGGGCGGTTAGCTTGACGGTAGTTTAAAAAGGGGTTAGATAGATTCCTAAAGGACAAGTCCATAGACCGCTATTAATGGACTTGGAAAAATTCCGCATTTTTAGGTATAACTTGTCTGGAATGTTTTTACGTTTGGGGAGCGTGCCAGGTGCCCTTGACCTGGATTGGCCACTGTCGGTGACAGGATGCTGGGCTAGATGGACCTTTGGTCTTTCCCAGTATGGCACTACTTATGTACTTATGGAATCCAGACAGGACAGGCAGACTCAGAACTAGATTAAAACTGGGTCCAGAAAAGGGCAAGACCAGGACAAGGCAAGGACTGAATCCTGATAGGACTAGACTGAACAAGACAAGGCAAGGCAAGACACAAAACATGGCAGACATAACAGGGCAGGAGCTAGGCAACAAGAACAAACAGAAGCAAAACTATAAACAAGGCAGGAACATGACTTGACTTGGTAGGAACAGGATTCAGAAACAGACTTTCCTTGGCTTGACAACTGGAACCGGATTCAGGAACAGACTTGGCTTGGCAACTGGAACAGGATTCAGGTACAGGCTTGGCTTGGCAACTGGAACTGAATTCAGGAACAGACTTGGCTTGGCAACTGGAATCGGATTCAGGAACAGACTTGGCTTGGTCAGACTTGGCTTTAGCAGAAAGCAGGAACAGAACTTGGCTTTAGCAAAAAGAAGGAACAGAGTTTTAGTTTTAACAGAGAGCAGGAACAGATCTTGGCTTAGCAGGCACAGGAACAGAGCTTGGTTTTAGCAGAAAGCAGAAACAGGGTTTAACTGTAGCAAGAATCAAGAGCAGTTACTAGACTAAAGCAGGAGCAAGGATAGAGTCAAACTGTAACAGACACAATGGTCTGAAGCCTGATTGTTTGGGGTGGAGAGCAAGGATTTTCTACAAATGACAGCAACTGAAGGAAAACACATGTTCTAAGATCTTAGAAAATAAGATTGGAGATAGGTCTGTAATAAGCAGGAATTGGGGATCAATTGAAGGTTTCTTAGGATAAGAACATAAAAATAGCCCTACTGAGTGTACTGTCTCACTGACACAGACTACTCAATAATTACTGTGGATTCTTTTGGATTTGTACCAGAGCCGGTGGTGGGAGGTGGGGCTGGTGGTTAGGAGGCGGGGATAGTGCTGAGCAGACTTATATGGTCTGTGCCCTGAAGAGGACAGGTACAAATCAAAGTAGGGTATACACAAAAAGTAGCACATATGAGTTTATCTTGTTGGGCAGACTGGATGGACCGTGCAGGTCTTTTTCTGCCGTCATCTACCAAGAGCAGGGTGTGGCTGTACAGCCAGGCTTTCAGGAACAAGGTTCAAAAGCAAGACACACAGAAACAAAACATTCAAGTACAAGACTCCTAGAAGCACAGAACAGACCTTCAGGAGCAAGACTCACAGGAACAAAGCCAGGCTGGAATCAAAGCCAAGTAGGGATTGGATCTAAACAGGGATCACAAAGACAAGGTTAAGAGACCTCTTGCAAAGGCAAGGCATGAGAGTTCCAAGGTGGGACTTTGCTAATAATGTCACAACTTGGAATGAGGCTTGAAAAGACTGGAATGAGGTTTGGATAGCAGGAACACAAGAGTGAGGTTTGGATTGTAGGAACACCAAAGCGAGGCTTGGATTGCAAGAACACCAGGCAAGAGATGCATCAATGCAGGGACAAGGCAGTCCAGAGAAGCCACAGAGCCAAATCACTAGAAAAAGGTGAGGCTGGACGCAGGGGCATGGCCACGGCCACAACCATGACAGTCATCACTAGGCTTAATTGGAACTGTTTTGCTCTGTGCTTTGGGAACTTAGATTGGGGTTTAAAGGAAGGATTATAGCTTATTGATATTCAGAATTAAACAAAAGCAAACTTTATCAACTAGACTCCATACCCTTTTCCCTCCTAATTTTACAACTTGATCTTGTACCACAGCATTAACAGAAAGCCTCTAGCAGGCACAGCAGGGCCTAGTTCAGTCTTATTGGGGGGGGGGGGGGAAGAAGCAAGCATTATTAACTAGTTCCATAGTGTACACCTCTTTTCCCATAGTTTTAAACTGAAACTTGCTCTAGAGGTAGAAACTTTTCTCATAGTTTTAAACTGAAATTTTTTCTAGAGCTACACACTTAACAGCCAAAGAACATTAAAAAGGATAGTAGCAAGGCTAAAATTTTGTTCTAAAAAAAGTTATTTTCTGTTCTTTGGCTGCTGGAGAGGTAGCACTGCTACTGACCTGATATAGGTGTTAATGAAGATGGGAGGAAGTAGAATATTTGCAATGGTTACTAAGGGCAATCTGATTACTGAGTAAGCTTGAACTTTTTGCCACAGCCTACAACTTTAACAGAAGGCAGAGCAGGTCCAGTTTATTCTTCAATCCCACCCTGCTTACCAAACTCCCGCCCACCCCTAGCACAACTCTTCATTTATAGTCCATTATTCTAATTAGAACAACAAGGGAGAAGTGCTCTTACAGAGTTTTAATTACATTTCATTACTATCAAAGCAGAAAATACTACATAAATCATAATGTACCATATAAGCTAAAGACTTTTTTTAAATATATAATAGACTAATATCCTTAATACCTTAACAAGTTTTAAATTATTGAAAAACTTAAAAATACTAAGATGGAGACAGCAGTCCAGCAGCGAGAGGGGTGTTATCCAGTGTTTTGCAATGAGTGTCATATGTATGATTATTTCCCAGTTGGTGAGCGGTTATATGTGTGTGCATGATGCAAAGAGTTCCTAACTCTCAGAGAACAGGTCCTTTCTTTTGAGGCTAGAGTAGCAGACTTGGTGGAGCTGAGGGAGACAGAGAGGTACATTGAGGAGATCTACAGGGACATTGTAGAGAAGTCCCACGTCCAGTCTGGTAGCCCATATGATGCATTGGAGGAGGGAGGTCTCCTAGAAGGAGAGCATCACCCTGGTGAATTAGGAAGTACTCCTGTAGCAAGGACCTGTACACCAGCATGGAATCATTATGCATAGAAATTCTGTGGGTGAAGGGAAGGAGTATTCTTGTAGGGCTGTACTACAGTCTGTTGGGATAGAATGAACAGACAGATGAAGAAATGTTTACAGAGATTAGGAAAGCTGGCAAATTAGGCAACAATATAATAATGGATGATTTCAATTACCCCAGTATTGACAGGATAAATGCTACATCAGGGAGTGCCAGGGAGGTAAAATTTCTAGATATAATGAACGACTGCTTCTTGGAGCAACTGGTCATAAGTACGTAAGTATTGCCATACTGGGACAGACCAAAGGTCTATCAAATCCAGTATCCTGTTTCCAACAGTGGCCAATCTAGGTCAAAAATACTTGGCAAGATCCAAAAATAGTACATTTTATGCTGCTTATCTCAGAAATAAGCAGTGCATTTTCTCCAAGTCCATTTTAATAATGGTCTATGGACTTTTCCTTTAGGAAGTCATCCAAACCTTTTTTAAACCCTGCCACATTCTCTGGCAACAAATTCCAGAGTTCAATTACACATTGAGTGAAGAAACATTTTCTCCAATTCATTTACTACTTTGTAGCTTCATTGCATGCTCCCTAGTCCTAGTATTGTTGGAAAGAGTAAACAGACGATTCACATCTACCCGTTCCACTCCACTCATTATCATATCTTCCCTCAGCCGTCTTTTCTCCAAGCTGAAGAGCCCTAGCCGCTTCAGCCTTTCCTCATAAGGGAAGTCATCCCATCCCCTTTATCATTTTCATCTCCCTTCTCTGTAGCTTTTCTAATACCACTATATCTTTTTTGAGATGGGGTGATCAGAATTGAACACAATATTTTAGGTGTGGTTGCACCATGGAGTGATACAAAGGCATTATAACACCCTCATTTTTGTTCTCCATTCCTTTCCTAATAATATCTAACATTCTATTTGCTTTCTTTACTGCCACAGCACACTGAGCAAAAGGTTTCAACCTATCATCAACGATGACGCCTAGATCCCTTTCTTGGTCGGTGACTCCTAAAGTGGAACCTTGCATTACATAGCTATAATTTGGGTTCCTCTTTCCCACATGCATCACTTTCCACTTGCTCACATTAAACGTCATCTGCCATTTAGACACCCAGTCTCCCAGTCTCATAAGGTCCTCTTGTAATTTTTCACAATTCTCTTGCGATTTAACAACTTTGAATAACTTTGTGTCAACAGCAAATTTAATTACCTCACTAGTTACTCCCATCTCTAGATCATTTATAAATATGTTAAAAAGCAGCAGTCCCAGCACAGACCCCTGGGGAACCCCACTATCTACCCTTCTCCATTGAGAATACTGACCATTTAACCCTACTCTCCGTTTTCTATCTTTTAACCAGTTTTTAATCCACTATAGGACACTACCTCTTATCCCATGACTCTCCAATTTCCTCTGGAGTCTTTCATGAGGTACTTTGTCAAATGCCTTTTGAAAATCCAGGTAAACAATATCAACCGGCTCACCTTTATCCATATGCTTGTTCACACCTTCAAAGAAATGTAATAGATTGATGAGGCAAGATTTCCCTTCACTAAATCCATGTTGGCTTTGTCTCATTAATCCATGCTTTTGAATATTCTCTGTAATTTTGTTCTTTATAATAGTCTCTTCCATTTTGCCTGGCACGTAAGTCAGCCTCACCGATCTATAATTTCCCATCTCTCCTCTGGAACCTTTTTTAAAAATCCGTATTATATTAACCAACCTCCAATCTTCCTGTACCACGCTCGATTTTAAAGATAAATGTCATTTTATTAACAACAGATCTGCAAGTTCATTTTTCAGTTCTATCAGTACTCTGGGATGAATACCATATGGAACAGGAGATTTGCTATTCTTCAATTTGTCAAATTGCCCAATTACATCCTCCAGGTTTATAGAGATTTCATTCATTTTCTCCGACTTGTCAGCTATGAATACCATTTCTGGCACTGGTATCTCTCCCAAATCTTCCTCGGTGAAGACCGAAGCAAAGAATTCATTAAATCTCTGCACTGTGGATTTGTCTTCCCTAATTGCCCCTTTTACCCCTCGGTCATCTAGCGGTCCAACTGATTATTCTTTTTTTTTTTTTATAAGAAGTCTTTATTGAGTTTTGGAAAATCCCTGTACATAAAAACTGCATAGAATTAAGTAAACAACTTTCAGCATATATAAAGATACAGCCAAAAACATCCTCATCACACAACATGTCTTAACTGAGAAACAGAACAATAACCATACAGGGTCCAATGCTACCATTAACTTAAACAATGATCTCATAGTTTTTAAGGTTTTTAATGAAATATTCCCCCCCCACCTTCATCCCACCCATCCTGCTTTTTTTTTTTTAATTTTTAACTGGAATCTTTATTAAGCAAATTTAGCCATTGTACAATGCCAATCTCACCACATAGATAGTACAAAACATATAGGTACATCTGGTCTTGATATAATCTCACCTATACATGCATTTTCACTTATGCCCACAAAGTTTCCTGTCATGTGTTATATTTACATATCAACAATACTTCAACTTAATATCTCTTCTCCCACTACAAATATATCTCTCCTCCCCCCTCCCTCTCCATTACCCTCAGAAATTACACTTCCAAACTGTGTCTAATAGCTGAAGTCTCTCAGTAACCCTTATCCTAACTATATACCTAGAGGAGCCCAAATCTTGCCCCATTTAGCTAATTGTTTTCGCTCTCTTGCCAACAAATTTTCCTTTTTAGCAATGTACCTAAGTACAGTATACCATTTAACCATGGAAGGGCTGTTACTCTGCTTCCAAGATCGAGCAATTATCAATCTTCCCGCACAAAAACTGTGTTTTGCCAATGCCCTCCCCTTCTCGCCGAGTCCCATAATATTCTTATGAAACAAGTACACTGCAGGATCCAATGGTATATCTGCACCCACCCCAATGTTGCACCCTCCCCTGAATTGTTTTCCAGAATGCCTTTACTTTTCGGCACGACCACCATATATGGCCTAATGTACCTGACTACAATTTCGCCAACAAACCAGGGATACACTGCTAAACATGTGATTCAGTCTAACCAGTATTAGGTACCACAAATACAGTAATTTAGTAGAATTTTCCTGAATATTGACCGCTGGGAAAGTCTTTACAGACATCCTTTCCATTCTTTGCCATTCCTCCACTAGATAACATACTCCCAACTCCCTTTCCCACAGTTCACAATGCTTATAGCTTGTTGGAAGGAGATCTCTCAAGTGACCATATAACAAGGTGATTAAACCTCTCGTCCCCTGTTCCCTCACACATATTTCTTCTAAAAAAGTTCTTTCTCCAAACAATTTATCTTGCATTCCTGAAGATGTAAGAAAGTGAAGCAATTGGGTATAGGCATATTGATCTTTCCTAGGCAGATTATATGTTTCAACCAATTCTGTAAATGAGACAAACTTCTCTCCATTCACTAATTGTCCCCACAGATCTAGACCCCTCTTCTTCCACCTAGTAAAGGCCGACGGAGAGCAGCCCAGTGGAAAAGCTAAATTATAAGCTATAGGCGATAACCTTGAGTTATAAACTCTCCTTTTTCTTTCCATTCTATCCCAACAAAAAAGGGTAAAACGAATGATAGGGCTTACTTCCAACCCCAGGCGTCTATGTTTAGGCGCTGTCCTAGCTTCAAAGGGCTATGAATCAAGTATTGTTCCACCCTCACCCACAATTTATGCGTGGCCTCCTGGAACCACTCTACCGCTGCTTTAGCTTGAGCCGCTCTATGGTATAACTCCAGTTTAGGAACCCCTAACCCTCCTTTAGCTTTGCGAGCCCTATATAATATAGTGCGGTGAATTCTAGGTCTACCTCCCTTCCAAATAAATTTTTGTAGCCTATTCTGTAAAGACTGAAGCAACTGGTCGCAAATAGGCAGCGGTATTGACTGAAAGAGATATAATAGACATGGTAAAATATTCATTTTCACTGTGGCGATCCTACCAAACCAAGACAGGCTTAGCGGGCCCCATCATTCCAAATCTGCTCTAATCTCCTTCAACAAAGGAGTATAATTTGCCTCACTTAGTCCTTCAAGATTGCTTGTAAGAAAAACTCCCAAATAACGGATGCACCCAGTCACCCACCTCAAGGGATATAACTGCCAACATAGCTGATAATTTTCTTCTTCCATACCCTGCGCCAGTGCCTCAGTCTTATCAAAATTGATTTTAAACCCAGAGATCCTTCCATAGGACTCAAGTTCCCGGAACAACACCGGTAGGGACTCCAAGGGTGAGGTAAGCGTTAATAGAACATCATCTGCAAACAATGCAACCGTAGATTCCCACTCTCCCACCTTCACTCCAGTGATCCCTGGGTTATTCCTAATACTCCATGCTAGTGGCTCCATTACTAGGGCGAATAAAAGTGGTGAGAGGGGACATCCCTGACGTGTTCCTCTCTGTAATTCAAAAAAAGGAGATTCCTGTCCATTGATCTTTACACATGCTCTGGGCAAAGAGTATAGCTCTCCAATCCAGCCCATGAACTTAGATCCAAATCCAAAGTGCTTCATTGTATGGTGTAAAAATGGCCAGTGCACCCTATCAAATGCCTTCTCGGCATCGACACTTAACAGGCAGTAAGGTGTCTTTCTTTGTTTCACTATATACTTTATAAAAATGCTACAGCTATGAGCCTTGGTCCCCTGCCTAGACTTTGGTTCAGGCTCTAAAATGAGGGAAAAGCTTACAGGCCTGTGTGACTCTTGCTTGAACTCCCAGTGTTGGAGCTCTAAAGAGAACAACAGGAAACACAAAGGTGGGGGTCTAAAGG
This sequence comes from Microcaecilia unicolor, assembly GCF_901765095.1. NCBI lineage: Eukaryota > Metazoa > Chordata > Amphibia > Gymnophiona > Siphonopidae > Microcaecilia > Microcaecilia unicolor. Next base: position 98,679,444 of record NC_044040.1, on the reverse strand, counting down.
ACAGAGTGACATTGTGGTCAGCAACGTTGTGAGAAAGGAAAGGTATAGCTAGATGTAGGGTCTTGCTTAAGATTTGTGGTCAAGCGAGCTAAAGACAAAACCATGTTAGCAAGATAAAAGCTACTCATTAGCATGAGCCAATCAGTGGTAACCATGACATTAGCATAGATCCAATCAGGTATATCTACTGTCATATTATCCATATCCTGTGTGCACCTATAAAAATCAGTGTATTTCCTGGTTTAAGTTGAGAGAAGGGTTGCCACTCTCTCTCTCCAAGGGAAACTAATGTGACCAGCAGAATTGACAAATTACCTAATTGCTTTCCCTTGTAAAACCTTTAATTGGTAAAAGAAATTATAAACGACTAAGATTCAGATAGCACCTGTTTGCAGCTGGATTATTATATTCCTATAACTAATTGATTGTACGTGCCTGTTGTCAATCACTGATTTGACTTGTAGCTTGGCAAATAAACTCCTCATGCCAAATGATGTTCTGTGGGCTTCACTTAATGATCAAAGGCTGTAAGTATAAGTGCTTCTGCTCTATCTACTAACTAACTAACTAACTAAACTAACAGGCTCTCTTTCGCTGCATTGTATAACCTGCAGCCTAAATCCAGTTTGTCATAAGGCTGGTATCTTTTCCTTGCCAGTGCGGGTCCCTTAGACCTGATGTTTCTCTCAGTGGCAATTCCTTTTAGAACTTCATAACCTCTTGATTACCCCCGTACTAGTGAAATATTCCATTTAGAGATGGAGTTAGATTTGAGGTCAATTCAGCATTCTTGGAGGCTCTCTCTGCCACTGGACAGCTGAACTCCAGTACCAGACAGAACCTAGGGGTCTCTGAACCCCGAAACAAAACAATACATAACATCTAGGTTCCGTCTAATGTTATCGGAAGCCTGTCTATTCACCACAAATCCTACCTGATCCGGATGGATTAAAGTTGGCAGGACCATAGTCAATCTGCTAGCCAATACTTTTGCCAATATACGCACTTCAACACTCAGCACTGATATGGGGCGGTATGAAAAACACTCGGTCACATCTTTATTAGGCTTAGGGATCACTGCAATCCATGCCTCCTTCATAGTAAGCGGCATGTTGTCTCCTAAACGTATGGAATTTAATACTTCCGCCAATACGGGTGCTAAGTAAGGGGCAATTTTTTAATAAAATCCACTTCTATTGCCATCTATACCTGGCAATTTTCCGGTTTTCAATGTTTTAATAGCATTAAGCACCTCTTTCACCTCAATTGGAGCCTCCAGCAGTGCCAAATGTTCTGGTGTCATAGTCGGCAAATGCACTGCCTTCAGATATGACCGAATATCCTCGTCTGTTATTAAGCCATCCTTTGCATATAGTGTTGCATAATAATTATTAAATCTATTTCTAATCTCCTGAGACGTTCGGAGAGTCTCCCCTTTCTACCCTTTAATACGAAAAATATTGTGTTCTGCTCTTAACTTTCGTAACTTAAGTGCTAATTTTCTATTTATCTTATTTCGTTCAATATAGTTGTGCAACTTTAACTTCTCATTAAGGAATTCAAGGTCCTGAGACAGCACTGCGTCTAATTGTACTCTGGCTAACTGTAAGGCCCTATAGATCTTAGGGGAACCTGTACTTTTATGTTTCTTTTCTAAGTCTTGAATCTGACTTCTCAAATGGGCCATCTCTGCTGTTCTCTTTCACTTAAGCCCTCCCGCGACTTTCATGAAATGGCCCCGAGAGACGGCTTTGAGTGCATCCCATATTACTGCCATCGAGGGTCCTGAGTTTAAGTTAAAAGATAAATACTCTTCAAGCACCTTAATATAGTCCCTACAGATCTCCTCCTGTTGTAACAGCACATTAATCAATGTCCATCTCCCCAACCAATTGTCTTCCATGTGCCAATCAAATTCTAACATACATGGGGCATGATCTGATAGCGTAATAGTTCCAATTTGGGTATCTTTAAGTTGACTTCCCAGTGATTTATCTACAAAAAGGTAGTCAATTCGGGAGTATGTGCGGTGCACTGGGGAGTAGAAAGAATAGTCTCGATCTGCTGGATGAAGATCCCTCCATGAGTCAAACAGCCCCAACTCAGTCAAAAAATTAGGCAAATGTTTAGCTATCACCTAGTCTCTGTGAGAGACTGTTCCAGAGCGATCCAGCTCTGGATGTAAGGTAGCATTAAAATCACCTCCCAGGATAAGTTGGCCCCCTATCATAGCCTGTATTTGCCTCTTAAACAGCTGGAAAAAGGAGGGTTGACCCATATTTGGACCATATATGGATCCCCATGTAACCTCTCTGTTTTCAAAGGTCCCTCTAATCAAAATATAGCGCCCATTGGGTCCCTTTTCACCTGATGTATCTGCATGGGAAGATTAGTCTGAAAAAGTAGAGCCACCCCTCTTTGTTTTTTATTTTGGCAAAATAAATCTTAGAATACAGAGCATGCCGAAACAAATACACATGAGCACGTTTCAAATGGGTCTCTTGTATCATTACCACATGTGGTTTCAGTCTAGAGATTTCTTGCCACACTAATTGTCTCTTTCTAGGAGTATTTAAGTCTTTTACATTTAGGGTTATGACCTTTAAATTAGTTACCATAAGGTTTGTAGTGATCTCTTACCCTCATTCATTCTATCCACCTCACCAACCTCACCAACCAACTCAGTTATGAAAGCCCACCTTCTACACCTACCCTAATTACTCCTTTCTTTCTTTCTTTCTTCCTTTATGTAATCTTTGCACATCACTAACTGTATCTGATATCCTGGAACGACAATGTAATAAAACAATGTAAGTCACATTGAGCCGGCAAATAGGTGGGAAAATGTGGGCTACAAATGCAATAAATAAATAAATATCCAAAGCAGGGTAATGCAGCCTCCCACCCCTCACCCCCCTACCTCCCAACCTTCCCACTCTCTCCTTGTGAAAAGAGAAAGGCAAAGGGGAGCCCAAATTCTCCCTTCCCTCTCACTCACTTCCCAGCAAAATCAACAATCCCATCACACAGCCGTTCACCCACACTCCTTCCCATCCCCCACACTAGTCCATACAGTCAACATACTCATCTTCTGCATATTCCATACTCAAGAGTAGGTAGAGAAATTAATGACGGTTGCCCTCTATCTTCGTTCAGTCGGTCGTCTTCATTTGTTACAAGGCAGGATTGGTTGTATTCAATCTTGGCTTCTTGGCTTTATTGAAGACCTGTTGCCATTGACGCACTTTATCCTGATTAGTTGTTGTTGTCGAGTTAGATTCCATATCCGCCCCCAGCAGTCCCGCCATTTGCAAAGTCTGTCTAGCAGTTGCAAGAGTGCGAACCTTATGATGTTTTCCAGCTATTGTAAAAAACAGGGCAAACGGAAATGCCCAGCGATACTTGATATTATGCTGTCCCAGAGCCTCCAGAATAGACTTCATATTTCTCCACTGCTGTAAAGTATAGGCTGATAAATCTTGATAGACAGAGATAGGGGTCTCATTAAACTGTAAATCCTTCTTTTGCCGTGATAGAGTAAGTAAATGTTCTTTCTCTGAATATTTCCAGAATCTGACTATAATGTCTCTTGGCTTGTTATGCATCAGGATTCCCAAAGCCCTATGGGCCCGCTCAATTTCTGGAATCACCATATCCGAGGTTCCCACAAGTATCTGTGTACAAAGTTCTTGTATTATTTTTTTTACATCTTCTTGGTCTCCCACTTCCGGATACCCCGAAACCACAAATTATTACGTTGTCCTCTATTTTCTATATCATCAAGTTTGTATTGCATCTCCTCCAGTTGATTAGCAAACCCCTCTTCTCCCTGTCTCATTTGTAGCATCGTTTCTACGTGCTCCTCAACACGTCCCTCAAGATCTTCCATACAAACTCCGATCTCCTTGAGCTCACCTCTTAAATTTTCTATCCGCTCCACAATATCAGTTTTCATATGGGCTAAATCTTTGCAAAGATCGCGAAGTATTCTGGTGAACTGAGGTTCGCGACTACTGCATGCTTCCTCCTCATCGCATGGATTCTGAGTCTGAAGCTTCCTTATGCTGGGGGGAAACATGGCGCCCAGCGGCTTTAGTAACCTGCTGGCTGCTTCGCGCACCCAGTTTGGCTTCAGATGTTTTCGATTTTGGGGACATCCTTACCCTGTCGGGCTTAACCTTCCTATATTGTCCAAGCAGGTTATATTTCGTTGTCTGTATTGCTCAAATTAGCTTTGCTATCAGGGTTAGTCCGGAGCAGTAAGTTCAGGCTGCCATCGAGGTTGCTGACGTCACCGGAAGTCCCAACTGATTCTTTTAATATACCTAACAAATTATTTACTGTGTGTTTTTGCCTCCAGTACAATCTTTTTTCAAAGTCCCTCTTTGCCTTCCTTATCAGCACTTTTCATTTGACTTGGCATTCCTTATGTCGGTTCCTTCTTACAATTTCTGAAGGATTTTCTTTTAGCTCTAATAGCTTCCTTGACCGCACTTTTTAACCATGCCGGCTGTCATTTGGTCTTCCTCCCTCCTTTTTTAATATGCGGAATATATTTGGTCTGGACTACCAGGATGGTATTTTTGAACAGCATCCATGCCTGATGTAAATTTTTGACCCTTGCAGTTGCTCCTCTTCAGTTTTTTTTCACCGTTCTTCTCATTTTATCATAGTCTCCTTTTTGAAAGTTAAACGCTAAGGTATTGGATATCCTGTGTATACTTACTAAAATCAAATCTGATCATATTATGATCACTGTTATCAAGTGGCCCCAGCACCATTACCTACAGCACCAGATCATGTGCTCCACTAAGGACTAGGTCTAGAATTTTTCCTTCTCTTCTTGGCTCCTGTACCAGCTACTCCATAAAGCAGTCCTTCATTTCGTCAAGGAATTTTACCTCCCTAGCATGCCCTGATATTACATTTAGCTAGTCAATATTGGGGTATTTGAAATCACTCATTATTATTGTGTTGCCCAGTTTGTTAGCCTTCCTAATTTTCGATAACATTTCTACATCCATCTGTTTATCCTGGCCAGGCGGACGGTAGTACTACACTCCTATCACTATCCTTTTCCCCTTTACACATGGAATTTCAATCCATAGGGATTCCAAAATGTGTTTAGTTTCCTGCAGAATTTTCAATCTATTTGATTCAAGTCCCTCCTTAACATATAGTGCTACCCCTCCACCAATTCAATCCACCCTATCACTACGGTATAATTTGTACCTTGGTATGACAGTGTCCCACTGGTTATTCTCCTTCCACCAGGTCTCAGAGATGCCTATTATATCTAATTTTTCATTTAGTGCAATATATTCTAACTCTCCCATCTTATTTCTTAGGCTTCTGGCATTCGCATATAGACATTTCAAACTATGTTTGTTCTTCCTATTTACATCATGCTCAGTACTTGACAGTATTAATTTATAATCTTTTGTCTGATTTTTATTTTTATTAAAGGACATCTGATCTAGTATGGTGTCTTTTGCAACATCACTATCGGGATATCCTATCTTCCCTGTTTTGGTGATATCTTTGAAAGATACCTTATTCCTAACCATGCAATTTTAAGTGACCGTCAGCCTTCCCACAGTTTCTAGTGTAAAAGCTGTTCTATCTCCTTTTAAAATGCCGATGCCATCATGTCAGCAGCCTGGTCCCACCCTGGTTAAGGTGGGAGCCCATCCTTTTGGAATAGGCTCACCCTTCCCCAGAATGTTGCCCAGTTCCTAACAAATCCAAAACCCTCTTCCCTGCACCATCGTCTCATCCATGCATTGAGACTCCAGAGAGCTCTGCCTGTCTCTTGGGCCCTGCTCATGGAACAGGTAGCACTTCAGATTTGAGCTTTCTACATAAGAGCCTAAATTTGGCTTCCAGAACCTCTCTCCCACATTTTCCTTTGTCATTGGTACCCACATGTACCAAGACAGCCGTCTCCTCCCCAGCAATATCTAAAATCCTATCTAGGTGACGCGTGAGGTCCGCCACCTTCGCACCAGTCAGGCAAGTGACCAGACAATCCTCATGTCCACCAGCCACCCAGCTATCTACATGCCTAATAATTGAATCACCAACTACAACAGCCATCCTAACCCTTCCCACCTGGGCAGTAGCTCCTGGAGACACATCCTCGTGGAGTCATTTTGGATCTGGTTCTTGGTGGCATGAAGGGCATAGTGCAAGAGGTAGTGGTGTTCGGTCCCCTAGGAAACAATGATCATAACATGATCAAGTTTGAGTTACTATCTAGGATGAACCCACAAAGAAAATCTACTTTAGCTGCATTTAATTTTCAAAGGGGCAACTATAATAAAATAAGGGAAATGGTTAAAAAGAAGCTAAAAGGATTGGCTGCTAAAATTAGAACACTAAATCAGGTGTGGACATTATTTTAGAAAAACCATCTTGGAAAACCAGACCAGATGCATTCTATGTATTTGCAAAGGGGGAAAAAGAGAAAATGACAGCCAGCATGGTTAAAAGGTGAAGTAAAAGAGGCCATTACAGCCAAAAGACTGTTCTTCAAAGAATGGAAAAAGGACCCAAATTAAGAAAATAAAAAACAAAATGATCACTGGGAAGTCAGATGCAAAGCATTAATAAAGAAAGCTAAAAGAAAATAAGAAGAGAAATTTGCCATGGAGGCTAAAACTCACAGTAACAACTTTTTCAGGTATATCAGAAGCAGAAAGCCTTAGAGGGAATCCATGGGACAGTTAGATCATGAAGAAACAAAAGGGGCACTCGAGGAGTACAAGGCCATAGAAAAGAAACTAATTCACTGGCAATCTCACCCAGTCCCAAACCAGTCAACCAGGGGTGCACAAACTTGCCTCCTCCTGACAGAGACGGATAGGACACTTTTAACCAAATGACAGAGAATAGCCTTGACAAAATCTTAAGAGACCTTCGACCAACTACCTGCTCCCTCAATCCTGACCATCAAAAATAGTGCAGCAGGCAAGTATGGGCCTCATAGAAGGCGCCAAAAATATTGTGAACACCTCTCTTTCTAATGGGCAGCTACCAACAGCATTAAAAAGGGCAGTGGTCCACCCTCTGCTGAAGAAAAACAACCTTGATCAGGACAAACTTGAAAATTACAGGCCAGTATCCAACATTCCTTTTCTAGGGAAACTCATAGAACAAAACAGTCTGTGTTCAACTTAATGACTGGTTAGAAAAGAGAAACTGGCTAGATCCATGTCAATCTGGCTTCAGACCTGGTTATGGTACAGAAATGGTCCTTGTATTCATAGGAGCCAACTTTTCAAAATGATTGGGAGTGCTGAATTTTTTTTTTTTTTTTTTTTTTTTACAGGTGGTGCATTCCCCCTTCCCCCTCCTTCCTCCCCCTCCCTCCCCCACCTCCTCTCCTCCTCCCCCCTCCCTCCCCCTCTGAGTTCCAGGCCCCCCTCCCTCTGCTTCGAGTTTCAGGCCTCCCTCCCTCCCTTACGAGTTCCAGGCCCCCTCCCTCTCCTCCAAGTTCCAGGCCTCCTTCTCCTCCGAGTTCCAGGCCTGCCCTGCCTCTCCTCCGAGTTCCAGGCCCCCTCTCCTCCGAGTTCCAGGCCCCCCTGCCTCCCTCCCTCCAAGTGCCAGCCCAACCTAGGCTGCCCGCCCTCTTCTCCCACAACAGTCCTCCGCCTGCCCCTCACCTTCCTTCTTGCCGCCCAGAATTTAAAAGTCATCTTACCTCGGGGTCTGGTGGCAGCAGTGAAAGGCGAGCAGGCTTGGCGCTTCAGCCTGCCTTCCCTTCTCTCTCAGCTCTAACTCTGGTCCCGCCCTTGCGGAAACAGGAAATGAGGGATCATGATATCAAGCTAGCACATTATGGATTGTTGCTTGTCCTAACAATCCATAATGTTTGGCAGCAACTCATCACCACTATGAACACTGACCTGTGGGGTACCACAAGGATCTGTCACCTATTCTGTTCAATATCTACCTCAAACCACTAGCTAAGCTGATTCGGTCAATGGACACTCAGTTCTACATCTATGCGGATGATGTGCCCATTGAACCTGACTTACCTACAGCCTTGAATAAACTGATTACCTGTCTAACATCAATTCAAGAATGGGCTAATAACAACAAACTTTGCCTGACCCAAGTAAAACCGAGCTTCTCTGGGTCCCTAACACAAGTGGATACATACCTGACATCAAAATCCCTTTTGGGAAGTATGAACTCCCCCTCAAATCACGTCAGAAACCTTGGAATATTGTTAGATTCAACACTTACTCTTATTCCCCAAATCCAAGCAACCTTCAAGAGCTGCTTCTACTATTTGCGACAGCTACGCTGCCTCTCTCCTTACATCGAGAAGGTAAATCTTATCCCAATTGTACATGCCATGATAACATCAAGACTGGATTACTGCAATGCACTATACAATGGCCTGACTACAAAGGGCCTGCACCAGCTCCAGTTGATTCAGAATGCAGCAGCAAAACTCATAGAAGGTTGCAAGTGACGTGACCACATCACACCATTTTTGCAAAAACTTCATTGGCTACCTGTACAATACAGGGCTAAATTTAAAACTCTATGTTTGATCTTCAAGGCCCTGAAAGGAAATGGCCCTGAGTACCTGAAAAATAGGATGATCCTCCACACAACACCAAGGACACTAAGGTCCTCTCAAGGACTTTCACTAACCACACCCTCTCCAAAAGACATGACACGAAGTGATACCCGCAAGCGAGCCTTCTCCGGAGTAGCCTCCACAATCTTGAATGCACTGCCTGAAAGGCTCCACTTAACACAAAACTATCTCTACTTCAGGAAGCAGGTGAAAGCTTGGCTTTTCAACCAGGCCTTTACTAGAAGAAGTAACTAACTCACTAGTCTCACTCACACACACAAGCAGTACTTAGGCTGCTTATATTGCAGCAGGACATGTTTATCAACTCCTACTCTAGCTGAAATAACATTTAACCATTTATCTGACCTCATGTGCAACTTTCTTTAAATCAATCACCTTACTTTTTAACTCTTCCTACTTTCTTACCCTTCTATATGTTACATCTTTGCTTTACCCTTCGCTATCACCTATAATGTTCTATTACGTATTGTGTTCACATTGAACTACACTCAAGCTCTCAAATAGATAATTAGAAAATCGAAAACACAGCTTCACACCTGCTGTGTATATCAGTGGATGTAGGAAAAAACCATCACCCTACTGACTTTAATCAGTGTTAATATATGTGGAGAAAAAATCTTCTGTAACGCCACCCTGCCAGGCTGAAATCATCAGACTATAAGGCGTGGGCCCAGTGCAACATCATCTAGCTCAAAAAAACTCCACAGTGTTACAATTAAGCTAAACAGGTGATCAAATAATAGGTTAATTCCTAATTCCAAAGATCACAGAATCTCTAACCTGTACACTGCTTTGCAGTCTTATAATATATTTATACTGGCGACTACTTATCTTGACTCCAATGTCTGTGGTGTTGCGCTTTCATACAGTAGCACCAATCATAACCCAACAGGGAGTCCCCGTTTCATTGTCGCAGCTTCAGGGGTTCGGCACACTTATACAGTTTTACATTTTTCATCTGCTGCTTTCATGGACACGTATATCATCCTGTGTCTCCTTGGCTGCAACCCGAAAGCAAGCCGGCTTGCTTTCGGGTTGCAGCCAAGGAGACACAGGATGATATACGTGTCCATGAAAAGCAGCAGATGAAAAATTTAAAACTGTATAAGTGTGCCGAACCCCTGAAGCTGCGACAGTGAAATGGGGTTTCCCTGTTGGGTTATGATTGATGCTACTGTATGTGGTGAACATAAGACCAAAAATAAATCCTAATAAATACATAAATAAATGAATTCTTTGCTATTGAATTTAAGGAAGAAGATGTAAGAGATATGCCTGTACCAGAAATGGTTTTCAAGGGTGACGATGCAGAGGAACTGAAAGAAATCTTGCTGATCATGCAAGATGTACTGAGAAAAATTGACAAATTAAAGAGTAGTAAATCACCTGAACCAGATGGCATTCATCCAAGGGTACTCAAAGAACTCTGAATTTTAAAAAGTGTTCTAGTGGGTGATCAAGGAAATTACAGACTGATATGCCTAACATCAGCGCTGGGCAAAATAGTGGAAACTATTATAAAGAATAAAATTATGGAACATAAACAAACATAGTTTAATGGGACAGAGTCAGCATGAGTTTAGCTGAGGGAAGTCTTGCATCACCAATCTGCTTCATTTTTTGAAGGTGTGAATACATGGATAAAGGTGAGACAGTAGATGTAGAGTATCTCTTTTTTCAGAAAGCTTTTGATAAAATTCCTCATGAGAGACTCCTGAGAAAATTAAGGAGTCAGAGGAAAGGAGGCAAGGTTCTGGTGTGATTAGAAACTGGTTACTATTCAAAAAACAGAGGGTAGGGTTAAATGGTCATTTCTCTCAATGGAAGAGGGTGGAGTACCCTGGGGATCAGTATTGGGACCAGTGCTAGTTAACATATTTATAAATGATATGGAAATAGGAACGATGGGTGAGGTGGTTAAATTTGCAGATGACACAAATCTATTCAAAACACATGCGGACTGTAAAATATTGCAGGAAGACCTTAGGAAATTGGAAGACTGGGCATCCAAATGGCAGATGAAATTTAATGTGGACAAATGCAAGGTGATGTACATTGGGAAAGAATAATCTGAATCATAGTTACGTGATGCTAGGGTCCACCTTGGGTTCAGCACTCAAGAAAAATATCTAGGTGTTGTTGTAGATAGTACGCTGAAATCTTCTGCTCAATGTGCAGTGGCAGCCAAAAAGGCAAACAGGATGCTAGGAATTATTAGGAAAGTGATGATGAATAAGACCAAAAATATATAATGCTACTGTATCACTCCATGGTGTGACCGCACCTTGAGTATTACATTCAGTTCTGGTCGCCATATCTCAAAAAAGATCTAGTGGAATTAGAAAAGGTTCAAAGAAGAATGACTAAAATGATAAAGGGGATGGATCTCCTCTTGTATGAGAATGTATATAAGTGAAAACATTCAAGCATTACTATGACAGTCTCACAGGGTGGGAGGATGGGGGTGGGTCAGAGGTATGCATGGGGACATCAAAGCATATCATTGATATTCTAACAGGATGGGTGTGGATAATTGAGGGGTGGGGTGATCAACAGAGAAATACAGCTTTATGGTTTATAATGGGCTAGGAACCCCAGATCCTTGTTAAGTCCTTTCTGTTGGGTGTTAAAATATTCAATCATTCTGACATCAAAGGTCTTACGTTCTTGTATGGTTTTAAAATTACCTTTCAGGATTCTCACTGTGAAGTCACTGGTACAGTGTCCTGGTCCTGTAAAATGTTGACCAACAGGCGTGGGAACCCTACTGGCACCAGTATTGTTCATGTGATGTCTATGTAAATTGAATCTTGTCTTAAGCATCTGGCCTGTTTCTCCAATATAGCATCCTTCGTTACATTTTTTACACTGAATGATATATACCACATTGGAAGATGAGCAAGTGAAAGATCCCTTTATGTTGAATATCTTTCCTTTGTGGGTAACTGTGGGGTCCTGTGAAATATTTTGGCATAGTTTGCAACTGGATAAATTACAGGGAAGTGTGCCCTTCTGTTCCTTTTCAGTCTGTGATGTTTACTTCTGATTAGCTTGTGTTTTAAGTTGGGTGGTTGTCGGAAGGCCAGTACTGGTGGGGATGGGAATATCTCTTTCAGTAATTCATCCTCCTGGAGTATAGGTTGTAGATCTCGTATGATTTTCCTCAGTTTTTCCAGCTCTGGATTGTATGTCACTACAAGGGGAATTCTGTCTGTGGATTTTTTTCTCCTTGTACTGTAGCAGATTCTCCCTGGGTGTTTTAAGGGAGGAGGCAATATTCTTGGAGATTATTTTGGGGTTGTAGCCTTTCTGTTTGAAGGATGCACTCAGGCTTTTAAGGTGTCTGTCTCTGTCCCCTGGGTCAGAGCAGATATGGTGGTATCTTGTGGCGCTAGTGACTGCCGGTGCGGGAATGCCAACAAAGCCCATTCAAAGTGAATGGACTGTGTTGGCATTGCCGCACAGCTTTGCAAAAGGATGTGTGTATGTGAGTGTTTGGGGGGGGGGGGGGGGGGATATATGTAGAAAGTAATTTTACAACAGGTTGGAAGTCCAGGAAGACACTTATTTTAAGATATTTTCTATTGATATATATGTGCCAAAAAATAGCCACAAATTTTGACTAAAAGACACCTGCATACATTTATACCAGCTCAGGAGCAGGTATAAATGTATGTGGATGAAGTATCCATGTACCATTTTATGAATCAAAATATTAAAAAAGTAGGAGTATAGATAATATAGTGAGGCATTTTCAAAATGTCTAAATCCGATTTTGGATGTTTTGCTGAAAACGTCCAATAACCAAGTGGTGAACATAGCGTTTTTTGAACCAGAAAAAACGTCTTTTTGTTTCAAAAATGATCATTTGCTAGATGTTTTTGTTCTCAGTGCATCTATATTTTTGGACTATTTTCAAAAAAAAAAAAGTCCGAAGGAAGTGACGTCAGCAGCACGAATGGCTGCCTGAAACGAGAGCTCCTCAGCAACAACGCGCAGCAATAGGAAAAAAAGCGTGATTAACGACTCACACAGTAACGAATGCCTGAAATAAGAGGTGCAAAAGTGTGGGGCAGGCGAGGATGGCGTCCGGGAACACCAAAACAGCCGATTTGCAGGCATTCAGGTTCAAGCGCATGGAGGGAAAGTCGGCCCAGCCGTCGGAGAAACGGGGCGCGCGCCCGAGCGGAACACAGCACACGACCTCCAAAGTAGCATAAATATTGGGGGGATACCAGGAGAACTTACCCCAACAGGAAATGTGGGCGAAACTCTGCAACTGGATCCAGGAGATCCGTACAGATTTAAAAGACTTGAAAGAGGTGCGTCAAGATATCGCCGCCCTGGGCGTGGAGCTTAGAGGGGAGATGTCGGAGTTGGGCTCCCGCGTAGCGGAGGTGGAGTCGGGCCTGGAGGAAAATGCGGAGGCAGTGCAGGCGTTGGAACAGCGCATGCGGGAGCATAGAACTGGCACCCAATTCTTGATGGACAAAGTAGAGGATCTCGAAAATCGCAGCAGACGCTCTAATGTCCGGATAAGAGGCGTACCCGAGCTCTCGGACTATATGAATTGTGAACTAGTTGTACAACGTATAGCGGCCCAGCTCCTGTCGGAATCAGAGAAACCCCGAGAACCCAGTACTATACTGATTGAGCGAGCCCATAAAGTGCTGGGAGGTCGGAATAAGAATGCTCCTAAGGACATAGTGGCGTGCTTCATGGACTATAAAACGAAAGAAGCAGTCATGAGGAGAGCGAGAGAAATGGAGCCCATAGAGTGGGACAGTTACCCTATAGAACTGTACCACGACAAGGCGCAGTGAACTTAAACCGTTAACTACACAGCTCAGAGAAGAAGGGATTCAATATAAATGGCAACACCCATTTGCCTTGGTGTTTTATAAAGAGGGCAAGCAATGTAGAGTGGTGTCCCTAGAAGAGGCCCAAGAATACCTGGTGCAGGGGGGGCCCGCAGAGGAGTTGGGGCGGGCTCCGACGGTAGACCGCATGAGGAAGGACAGACCAAAATGGCAGCGGGTCTACCAGGGCAAAGGAAGATTGCGGAGGCAAATCTCTGATAAGAAGCTGGTGCAATCAGCAGACAAGGGCTGAGAGTGGACGGAGTCTTTGCGGAGAAACAGTACCACATTCAAGCTGAGAACGACCAGCAAGGTTGTTAAGAAGATGTGTGTTGTTATGAAAAGACTGATAATTTGTTGCTGTTGGATGGACGTGACTTCCTCCATATGGACATGTCATTTGTGGGTAAAAGGGCATGTCATGTTTGGAGGTGGGGGGGAGGTAGGGAGGGGGGAGGGAAGGGGTCAGGAGGGGAGGGATAGCACATGGTGGGGGTATAGTAAAGGGGGCAGTAATAAGCTGTTATGGTTGTACGTATGTACATGTGTAACATTTAATGTGCGAGGCCTCAATACACCCCAAAAACGTAGGCAGGTATTTAGAGAAGTAATATGCCTAAAAGCGGACGTGGTGTTTCTTCAAAAAACTCACTTACGGTGAAACCATGAATACCTGATGCACCATAGATGTTTTCCCATAGTACATGGTGCCTCAAGCTTAGATAATAAAAAAACAAGAGGGGTACTTATAGCGCTGTCTAGCTCCCTCCCCTGGGATATACATAAAACAATTAAAGATAAAGCAGGTAGATATGTGATAGTGACCGCATCACTGTATAACATATATTATACTATGGTGTGTGTGTATGCCCCCAATGAGGGGCAGGGCATATTCCTGGAGGAGCTGGAGGGGGTATTACAAAAAGTATCGCGGGCCAACTACTGGTGGGAGGAGATTTAAATCTTACGATGGCCCCCCTAGTTGACAATTCAGGGGGAAAGGTGGCCTATGCGAAAAGAGACAGGGTGGCATTGCAAGCATGGATGGCACAGTGGGGACTAGTGGACTTGTGGAGAGAGCTCCATGGCTCAGACAGAGACTACACATATTTTTCTCCCAAATACAACACATACTCTAGGATAGATTATTTGCTGGGAGATGTCATGATAAGGGAAAGAACGAGTGTGGTGCATATTGAGCCAAGAATCTGGTCTGACCACTCCCCTGTGGTGGTGTCCATGAGGGTGGATAATGAGAGCAAACAGCGGAGACAATGGCGTTTGAATGAGGCGATCTTGCTTGACCCACAGAATATCAGTGAAATCGAAAAATACATTGTAGACTATCTCCAGTTTAATGATGCGGGGGAAGTTCAACCAGCTAGTCTCTGGGAAGGATTTAAAGCAGTGCTGAGGGGGCAACTGATAGCACTACAGGCGCACCTCAATAGGAAGAGGGGGGAGCGGGAAACTTTCCTTAGGACGGAGGTGGCAGATATGGAGAGATCGCACAAAGCAGACCCGAATGATAGCAAAAAGGCAGGAGAGTTATATAACCTTAGGGCCCAGCTTAACGATATACAGATGGCAGAAATTGCGAGGCAACTCCAACAAACCCAGCAAGAGCACTTTGAGTTTGGGAACAGGGCCAGTAGGATGCTCACTCTTAACCTCAACAAGCGAGCCCAACGCAATGCCATCTCAAGTATAAAGAGCGATTCGGGGAACCAATGTAATCAAACAGAGAAAATACAGGAGGTGTTCTTGGAATTTTATAACCGATTATATCAGTCAGAGCAGGTGGCGACTCCAGAGGAGATAGCTCAATACTTGCAGAGGATGGACTTCCCGAGGGTGTCAAGGGGAGAGTTGGAGGCATTGTCGGACCCCGTGACCTTGGAGGATATAGAAAGGGCAATAGCAGACCTTCCTAATAATAAGACTCCTGATCCAGATGGATTCCCAGTCCGGTTTTACAAATTGTTTAACAAATGGATAGCGCCTTTGCTGCTGAGAGTGGTTGCCTCCATTGATGAAGCCTCAGAGTTCCCATACTCCTGGAGACTGGCAGAGATAGTCTTAATATTGAAGCTGGGAAAGGACCCCCTTCAATGTGGATCCTATAGACCGATTTCGCTGTTAAACACAGATTATAAGATTTTCACCAAAATCCTGGCTAAAAGATTACAGGGGGTAATGCCCCATTTAGCTCATGAGGATCAAGCGGGCTTCATTGCCGGGAGGCAAACCTTTGATAATATCAGATGCCTCATACATATTATACAGCAAGTCAGAGATGAGAAAACCCCTGTGATACTGTTTTCGGTTGACGCAGAGAAGGCGTTTAATCGCGTAGAATGGCCATTCTTGTTTGCAGTACTAAAACAGATAGGAATAGGGGGTAAATTTCTGGCCTGGCTCCAGCTGTTGTATACCAAACCAATGGCAGCGCTTAAGATTAATGGCTCACTCTCTAAACCTTTGGCTCTAGGTAGGGGCACAAGGCAGGGATGTGCGATCTCTCCATTACTGTTTGCACTTTTGATCGAACCACTGGCCAAGATGATTAGGGAACATGTGGAGGTACGGGGGGTGGTAAGAGACAAGTGGGAGCATAAGATCATGCTCTTTACGGATGATATTCTAATGACCTTAGCATACCCCCGACGCTCTCTGCCTCGGGTGATGGAGACCATGTCCTTGTATGGGCAAATGTCAGGCTTTAAAATCAATGCAAGTAAATCAGAGATACTTAACCTTACGACACCATTGCAGGAGGTAAGGGAGATACAAGAGACTTATCCCTTTGTTTGGGCCGAGAAATCTATCCATACAGATTACTGATAGGTTAGAGACTATGTTCCAGGCGAATTACCCTGGACAGCTAAAGAAGCTGTTTGAGGACTTGGACAGGTGGGAGGGCTTGACTCTGTCGTGGCTGGGGAGAATCCAAGCTATAAAAATGATGCTGCTGCCTAAACTACTGTATTTATTTATAGCCCTGCCGATACCGATCCCGATCCCACGCACCTTTTTTCAGCAGCTGAACAGGAAAATGTTTGCGTACATATGGCGGAAGAGGCCGCCGAGAGTGCATAGAGCAATGATGTATCAAACACCACCCAGGGGAGGCATGGGAGTCCCAAATTTCTATCTCTATTATCAAGCAGCACAACTGAGGATATTAGCCGAATGGTACCCGGAGAATACCAAGAAGTGGTTACACTGGGAGAGAGCATGGATGGGTACCCAATATTTGGGGGATATCCTTTGGTCCCAGGGGAGAGACATCTCGGCCACAGTTCGGAGGGTCCCGGTGGGGTTAAGTCATCTGCTCTCCACCTGGTTACAGCTGCGAAGGCAGGTGTTCCCAGATAGAAAGTATTTCTTGCAAATGGCTATCTGCAGAGCACCTGGGTTCCTGCTGGCTAAATCAGAGAAAGTGTATCAGAGTTGGGCATCCAAGGGGCTGTATAGGTTGGGACAGCTATGGGAAAAGGGGGAGGTGAAGGACTTTGCGGCGCTACAAGAATATAGTTTGGAGGAAAGAGATCTGGTATATTATCATTGTTTAAGGAATTACCTACGTAGGTGGGCGGGAGATGAATTGGACCTAGAGGAAACTGTCTTGGAGAGAGCAATTGGAGGGGGAGGGGGGAGAGGAAGTGTAACGAGATTATACAGAGCGCTCCTCCTGCTTACATCCCCGCAGGATTTCTATGTGAATAGATGGGAACAGGCGCTGAATAAAACATACCCGCTGGACTGTTGGCAGACCGTATACAGATATCTGTTAAAACCCTCAATTACACAGCCATTAATTGAAAATGGATATAAGATCCTATATTAGTGGTACTATACGCCGGATAGGCTTAAAAGGATATACCCACAGGCGTCAGCAGACTGCTGGCGAGAGTGTGGGGCTCAAGGGACATTTATGCATATCTGATGGGATTGTCCAAAGGTCCAAAGGTATTGGGCCCAGGTGTTATTAATGGTTCATACGATAATTAAGGTGGAATACCCCTGCCGGGCTGAGTACTGCCTGCTCCATCTCAGACCCCCGAAAATGCAGGTACAATGGCACAAATTGGCTATTCAATGCGTTGTGGCAGCCAAAATCACATTAGCTCGGGCATGGAAGCAGAGAGAAACACCAACTGTACAGATGGTGGCACACAAAGAGGGGCATAAATCGAAAGGTCGTCTAAGTACGCATTAGGACGTCCTTACGAAAACGTCCAAAATCAGGCATGTATAATCGAAAAATAGTATAGGCGTTTTTCGATAATCGATTATCCCTGTTGCAAAACGACCAAATGAGGAGCGCATAAACGTTACTAAATAGGGCGCCCTAACACGTTTGATTATCGCAGCTGAAAACGACCAAATCAGAAAGTGTGCAAAAGAATGTACATAGTTATACCGCAAGTACAGTGCATGCTGTTCTGGACATCCAGGTACGGGAAATATGAGGGACGTTCATACGCGTCAAATACAGGAAGATCATGCCGCTTGTCTTATCTGCAAGATAGGTGAGCCCTTAGGTCCCGCGAGGCCCCGAGGGACCTCAAAGGACAGCCGTGCAACCCCAAGTCTTCACCCGCGGCGACCGCCGTTCACCAAGGGTTGAGCCCCCAGCTGCAGGCGGTCAACGGGACTTCAGGAACCGCGGGGTGCCGAACTGACCCGGACAGAGACCAGGAGAGCAGAGGGCAGATGGAGAATGAGGACATCCAATGACAGGCAAAAGTTCAGGGCCAGCGGCTAGCAGCAAAGTCAAGATCAGGCAAGAGGTCGAGGCAGGCGGCTAGCAGGGAATACCAGGAACAGTCCAAAAGTCAAAACCGGAAGAACAAGGAAAACAACGGAGCACAGGAACCAACGGAGACTGGCCTCGGGAACAGAACCTGAAGCAAAGTTCTAATACAGTCTTTCCCCTTAAGTACTGCTCAGGATCAGCCGCCCCACCCCCACAGGCATGGCCGACCAACCCAGACCTGGTTCCTGACAGAGTCCTTCTGATTGGCTCTGTCTACCCAATCCGGCACCTCGGAGGCGGAGCTCCAGACCCCCACGCCCGGGAGAGACGAGGACGCCGGCCATCGCGCCTGGGCACCGCCTCCTTCAGCAGCGTCAACCCTACTCGCACAGCCGGCGACCGAGAGTCCGGCAGCCGCAATCGCCAGCCTCTGCCCTTGGCCCCGGGTCGAGCGGCCATCACCGCGGCGGGCCTCGGCTCCCCGCCGCGGCTTCCGACTCGCTGCCCCTTGCCGCAATGGACGCCGGTTCTCACCCCCCGGGGCGGAGGCGCCGGGAGGAGCAGCGGACGCGACAGTATCCCCCCCCGGATGCCCCCCTCCTCCTGGGGCCAGGTTTATGAGGATATCGCTCATGGAAGGTCCTTACCAACTCCGGGGCATGTACATTGGTAGCCGGTTCCCAGGAGTTGTCTTCGGGACCGAAATGCTTCCATGATAACAGGTAGAGCAGCCTACCCCGCCGCCTCTTGGAATCAATAATTTCTTCCACCTCGTATTCGGGATCAGGGTCAGCCTCCGGAACAACAGTCTCTCTTTCCTGTGGATGCCATTTGGACCCTCGAAAGCTCTTCAGTAGAGAAATATGGAAGGCATTATGGATCCGTAGAGTACTAGGTAACTGCAGGCGGTATGTCACGGCTCCAATCCGAGACTGGATAGCAAATGGCCTGATGTACCGTGGCCCCAACCTCCGAGAGGGTAGCCGGAGCCTTAGGTATTTCGTGCTTAACCATACTTTTTGCCCCGGTTGCAATACCGGGGCAGGCCGCCGGTGTCGGTCAGCAAACGACTTGTACTTGGCAGCCACTCTCTGTAGTTGCTCTCGGGTAATACTCCAGACTTCCTGCAGGTTCGCCAGGGTTTGAGTAACCATGGGCGCAGAGGAATCAGAGGGAATGGGCGATGGGAGCCGCGGGTGTCGTCCATATACCAAGAAGAACGGGGATTGCTCAGAGGCTGAATGTTCACTGTGGTTGTAGGCGAACTCGGCCCACGGAAGAAGGGATGCCCAGTCGTCTTGCCGTTTGTTAACAAAGGCCCGCAAGAACCCCTTCAACGTCTGGTTAATCCGTTCAACCATACCGTTGGTCTGTGGATGGTAGGCAGAAGAGAAATGAGTAGCAAACCCCAGAGCAGAACACAGGGCTCTCCAGAATCGTGAAGTGAACTGGGCTCCATGGTCACTGATGATCCTGACTGGTAGCCCATGGAGCCGGAAAATATGTTGGATGAACTGTTGGGCTAACTGTGCTGCCGATGGAAGTCCTGGCAGGGGAACGAAATGAGCCATACGGGAGAACCGGTCTACCACAACCCAGATCACGGTGTGCCCCTGGGAGCGAGGAAGGTCCGTTATGAAATCCATAGACAATTCCTCCCAGGGGACTGCAGGGACAGGCAAAGGCTGCAGCTCTCCCCAGGGGCGCCCCACCACCGACTTAGTCTGGGCACAGGTAGGGCAGGTTGTGACAAACTGAAGGATGTCTTGCCTCATATGAGGCCACTGGTACTATCGAGCAATCAAACGAAGGGTCTTTTGGAATCCAAAGTGTCCAGCCCATGCAGAGGAATGTCTCCAACGCATTACTTTCCCTCGGTCCTGTGGAGGCACAAGCTTTCGCAACGGAGTGACCCCTCCCGGGGCCGCACTGAGGCAGGCTAGATCCAACATAGGATGAGGCTCTTCAATGTCCTCTGAAGCTTCAAAGGCTCGGGAGAGGGAGTTCGCAGGGGTATTCTGGGCAGCTGACCGGAATACCAATTGAAACCGGAACCTGGCGAAGAACAGCGACCAGCGGGCTTGCCGCGGATTCAGCCTTTGGGCCTCTTGCAGATACAAGAGATTCTTATGGTCCATAATCACCATAAACCGGTGCTCTGCCCCCTCCAACAAATGTCTCCACTCTTGCAGAGCTAACTTCAAGGCTAGCAGTTCTCTGTCTCCCACAGTGTAGTTGCGTTCCGCTGGGGAGAACTTATGGGAGAAGAAGAAGCAAGGTTGACGCCGGCCCTTGGCGTTAATTTGGGAGAGGACTGCCCAGGCACCCAGAGCAGAAGCGTCCACCTCTACTACAAAAGGCTTATCAGGATCCGGAGCCTGAAGGATGGGAGCAGATTCAAAGGCTTTCTTCAATAGACCAAATGCTGCTTGCGCCTCAGCTGGCCAGTCTCGGACATCCGCATGCTTCTTAGTGAGCGCTGTCAAAGGAGCTGTCAGTTGCGAATAGTGAGGAATAAATTGACGGTAGTAATTTGCAAACCCCAGGAACCGTTGCAGCGCCTTCAGGCCCTGGGGTTGAGGCCACTCCCGGATAGCGCGAAGTTTATCTGGATCCATTTGCAGACCTCCCGGTAACAGAATGTGTCCCAGAAAAGGCAGAGACTGCTGATGAAAGGAGCATTTGCTGAGCTTGGCAAACAAGCGGAATTGTCGTAGGCGCTGAAGAACAGTTCGAACGTGGGTCACATGCTCCAGGGGATCTTTGGAAAAGATCAGGATGTCATCCAGGTAAACAATTACCGTAGCATACAGCAGGTCCTCAAGGGCGAAATTTATGAACCTCTGGAACACTGCGGGAGCGTTGCACAGGCCGAAGGGCATCACCCGATACTCGAAGTGCCCCTCATGTGTATTAAATGCAGTTTTCCATTCGTCCCCCTGCCGGATACGGACCAAGTTGTAGGCCCCACGGAGATCCAACTTGGTGAAGATCTGGGCCCCCTGCAGCCGATCAAACAACTCTGGAATAAGGGGCAGAGGGTATCGGTCCTTCACGGTGATGGCATTTAGGCTCCGGTAGTCAATACAGGGCCTCAAGGAGCCATCTTTCTTGGTCACAAAAAAGAATCCTGCCCCGGCAGGGGACGTAGAGGGACGGATGAACCCTTTCTGGAGATTCTCCCGGATATAGGCTTGCATAACCTTCGATTCCTCTCGGGACAGTGTATAGAGACGGCCCCGTGGGGGCATCCTGTCGGCCAGCAAATTAATAGCACAATCGAAGGACTGATGTGGCGGTAGCACATCCGCTTCCACGGGACTAAACACATCCGCGAACTCCCGGTACTCCTCTGGCAGAGCGGCTTGACAGGCTAACACAGTTCTAGGGGTAGCTACTACCGCGGGACAGCTGGATTCCCGGCCCTTCAAACAGGCCTCTGTGCAGGCGCCACCCCAGGCCTGAATCTACCCTAAAGTCCAATCTATTACAGGGGTGTGGCGCCATAACCAGGGCAGGCCCAGTACCACAGGATGAATGGTGCGGGGTAAGATCAGAAATTGAGCCTCCTCACAGTGATCCTCTCCCACCTGAAGCCCCAAAAATGGAGTCACCTCTGTGATAGGCTGAGGTAACGCTGTACCCTGGATGGATGTCACTTGCAGAGCAGGTCGGTAGGGCAGTGTGGGCCAAGCCATCTGCCGCAGGAGTTCCTGGCAAATAAAATTCCCCCCGGCCCCGGAATCCAAGAGGGCACGGGTGTGAACCATCGTTTCCTGCCACCACAAAGTTACCGGAAGAGTTATCAGATGGTCAGGTAGGGGAGTAGAGTGCCCCAAGACCCCTCCCCTCAGGGCGCCTTGGGAGTGGTGTTTCCCGGCCGTGCGGGGCAAGTGCGAATGAAATGACCAGCCTCGCCGCAATACAGGCAAAGACCGCCCCGCAGACATTGAGTCCTTTCCGACGGAGTCAGTTGTTGGCGGACGATAACCATAGGTTCTTCAGAGGTGTCCCTAGGTTCTCGGGAGCCACGGCGGGGGGACGGTCCCTGACTAGACCGAGGCACACCCCTGGGTCCCTTCCGCCGGTCTGCTCGGGCTCTAGCCCTCTCCTGGAAACGGGTATCTACCTGGACACAGAGCGAGATCAGGGCATCCAACTGCCCCGGGACCTCCCGGCCAGCCAGCTCATCCTTAATTCGATCCTGAAGTTCCTCCAGGAAGATTGCAGATAAGGACTCCTGATTCCAGCGCAACTCAGTTGCCAAAGTCCGAAACCGAATAGCATAATCTGCCACGGTCCCTTCGTCCTGTTGAATCCGCAGCAGCTCGGACGCGGCGGAAGACGGCCTTCCTGGAAGGTCAAACACCATGCGGAAGCGGCGTTGGAACTCCGCATAATTGTCCAAGAGTGGATCCTGTTGTTCACATAACGGGGACGCCCAGGCCAGGGCCCGTCCCGTAAGCAAGGAAATAACATAGGCCACTTTTATCTGGTCTGATGCAAAAGCCTCTGGTTGCATCTTGAAGTATAAGTTGCACTGGTTGAGGAAACCCCGGCAGCTTCCGGGAACTCCATCAAATCGTGCAGGCTCAGGGAACCGAGGTCCCGGGAAGGACCCTCCCGGACTGGGAGCCGCTGCGGCGACCTGGTGGACCACAGCGGCCTGGTTCTGTACCTGGACCGAGGATAGCTGGGAGCATACGTTCTGTAGGGCCCCCGACAGGGCGTTCAACTGCTCCTGCTGCTGGTGGAGAACTTTAGCCAGATCCCGTAGATTGGGTTGCGTAGGCGAGCTCATGGCTTCAGGTTCCTGTCTTATCTGCAAGATAGGTGAGCCCTTAGGTCCCGCAAGGCCCCGAGGGACCTCAAAGGACAGCCGTGCAACCCCAAGTCTTCACCCGTGGCGACCGCCGTTCACCAAGGGTTGAGCCCCCAGCTGCAGGCGGTCAATGGGACTTCAGGAACCGCGGGGTGCCGAACTGACCCGGACAGAGACCAGGAGAGCAGAGGGCAGATGGAGAATGAGAACATCCAATGACAAGCAAAGGTTCCGGGCCGGCGGCTAGCAGCAAAGTCAAGATCAGGCAAGAGGTCGAGGCAGGTGGCTAGCAGGGAATACCAGGAAGAGTCCAAAAGTCAAAACCGGAAGAACAAGGAAAACAACGGAGCACAGGAACCAACGGAGACTGGCCTCGGGAACAGAACCTGAAGCAAAGTTCTAATACAGTCTTTCCCCTTTAATTACTGCTCAGGATCAGCCGCCCCACCCCCGCAGGCATTGCAGACCAACCCAGACCTGGTTCCTGACAGAGTCCTTCTGATTGGCTCTGTCTACCCAATCCGGCACCTCGGAGGCGGAGCTCCAGACCCCCGCGCCCGGGAGAAACGAGGACGCCGGCCATCGCGCCTGGGCACCGCCTCCTCCAGCAGCGTCAACCCTGCCCCCACAGCCGGCGACCGAGAGGCCAGCAGCCGCAATCGCCAGCCTCTGCCCTCGGCCCCGGGTCGAGCGGCCATCACCGCGGCGGGCCTCGGCTCCCCGCCACGGCTTCCGACTCGCTGCCCCTTGCCGCAATGGATGCCGGTTCTCGCCCCCCGCGGCGGAGGCGCCGGGAGGAGCAGTGGACGCGACACCGCTCCACCGAATATTCCTCATATGTGCCCTATCTGGATGTCCGGAACTGCATGCACTGTACCTACTGAAAATGCAGCTATATGCATATTGTGTGTATGTGAAAAGGGCTGGGTGCTTCATACTCATCTATATAAGGCAAGTTCCGCACGCATGAAGGGCCCGCACGCATAACAACCAGTCATGCACGTCAGGGACGTCTATGATTACAATGGCGTCCACGTGCTGATAGGGCCATATATGGGATGGTAATTCATATATGGAGCTGTGCACGAAACGACATCCGTCACGCAAGGGTGTACATATAAGGCACTTGTTTTCCAACACCTATTCTCACTGAAAAAATGGCGCACCGACGTGAGCCAAACTTCAGCCATGCGGAGAGCCTGCTGCTGGTGCGTCTGTGCCTTAGGCACTGGCACAGGCTGTTTATCACACACCACACCTGCCCCCCAGGATCCAGGCCATGAGAGCCTGGTCCCACATCAGGGACAGGATTGACAGGTAAGTGTTTGGCCCACACCCCTCCCTCCTGTACCTACACATATAACAGCTTCGTCATCAATGTAACCAGTAACTGGAGTGTGCATGCAAGGATAATGAGTAATATGGGTACATGCACAATCACTAATAAAATGTATGTACTTGAAAGGACGACCATTCCCACATCCCTACAATAATGTATTTCGTTATTTAATTATTTCTTGCATTTGTACCCCACATTTCCCACCCCTCTTTGCAGGCTCTATGTGGCTTACAACACATCATGAATAGTGGAAACATTATACCAATTAAACGTATAGCATACTTCATAACATGGTAATGATAACACATATAAAGTAGTTTAACAAGCATAACTTATATTGCATACAAATGGGACTCTCTGGCCTCATGGCCACCTCTATGGCATAGGAACCAACTCGGTGGCTGCTGTGGGTGCTTGATCACCCCCAATATTGAATAAATTCCTTGTATGTGTCCAGGGAGGGGTGATCCCCATTGGGGTTAGCACCCCCAATAATTTAAAAAAGGTGGCTCCTATGAATCTGTACCAATGGAAGTGCCCCCCCCCCCCCCCAACAGTGTTGACCCTCTCTGCTATTTGATTGACAAATGAATGTGTGTGCAGAGGGCAAGAAGGACCATCCCCTGACTCCTGCTCTACAAACTTATATCTTACAGACGCTTTGGGGTTCACCGGGACCTTGAGTCCCTGAGGAGGAGGTTCCGCCGTGTGAGGCGGGAGAGCCCTGATCTCATCAGGGCAGTGCGACGGCACCTCAGGGCTCACCGTAAGTATTCAACAGTACTACTACTACTACTTAGCATTTCTATAACGCTGCCAGGGTTACGCAGCGCTGTACAAGTTTAACATGGGTAAGGACAGTCCCTGCTCAAGAGAGAGCTTACAATCTAAAGGTTACAAACTATGTCCTGTACAAGTCATGTACAGGACACCTGTACATGATTTGTAAATATATTTATTGAATAATGCAAATGTCCTGTACAATATCAATTTCCATGTGGCTAATAGCAGGTTGCAGGTGCCCTCCCATGACTGTGGCTGCAACTTCCAACGACCATTCCCCCCCCCCCCCCCCCCCGAGATGAATGAGATGACATGCTTCACTTTACTCTCCCCCGTTCTGGGGTGGGTGGATAGTGTGTCCTGGTAGACCTGCCTGAGGCCCTACTTTTACTGGATGTCATCGCCTCCCTCACATAAAAGTTATGTGCTAAACACCCGTACCACCGCCCCCCCCCCCCCCATTAAAAACAACAAAAACAGGTCAGCAAACCCTCGTCGCATCTCACAATGCAAACATGCTGGTCAGCAATGAGTGTGGTCTGCCAACATGTCCTGTGTGTGCTGTGTCAGAGCAGCTTCCAGGGTTCCCTGTCATGTCATCTGATGCATCTCGGTCCCCATGAGTATAGGCCACGCCTCACCACACCTTTCCCCCGCCTCAGGCCACCCAGCTACTGCAGTAAGCAAGCCATGTTGCATGTGCTGATCTGAACCACACTCTTTTTACATACACAGGGCTCCAACACCAGCAGGAGGAGCAGGCGGATGAGGAGGGCCACCTGGAGGAGGAGGAGCCAACCCAGGAGGGCCACCAGCAGGAGGAGGAGTCGGACTCGAAGGAGGGGGTCCTCATCATTGATGAGGACATTCTGGAGGACCCCTCCCCACCTGCAGCTCCATCTGAGCCATCTCCCTCCCCTCGGCCATCTCCATCCCCTGAGGCAGCTCCATCGCCTGGGCCACCTCCATCCCCTGAGGCAGCTCCATCGCCTGGGCCACCTCCATTGCCTGGGCCACGTCCAGCCGCTGGGCCAGCTGCAGTCCTGCGCCTCCTGCAGCAGGTGGTAGATGGGCAGAACCAGCTGCTGCAGGTCAGAGCACTAAGGCAGGGTAATGAGCAACTCCACGGCCCACTGAGGGTGGTGCTGCTGCTGCTCATTACCCTGCTACAGAGGGCGCTGGTAAGAGGCCGTGGCCGGCCTTGACCTACTTTGGGGGGGGGGGTGATATGTAGGGGTTGTGGGGAGTTGGGGGGGTTGGGGGAATTGTTGAAATGTGTGGGGGGGGGTGTTGGGGGGGATATGTTGTGGGGTGGGAGGAATTGTTTGAGGGGGGTTGGGGGATATGTAGGGGTGTTGGGGGTTTGTTGTGTGTGTGTGGGGGGGGGATTATGTTGGGGTTTTTACATTAATATATTTTTTTATATTTAATCTAACAGGGTGTGTGTGTGTGTCTCTCTACCTTGTGCATTACATATAACCAAATGGTGGTGTTGATGTGAGAGGAGGCAGCAATATGCATTGCATGAAATTTGAACTGTGAATGGGAAAGTTGATGCATGTCTGTGATAATGTTGCCCATACAGAAGGCCACCTGTTCATTCCAACCTGCATGGCCGTATGTGCAGGGGGGGTGGGCCGCAGAGGCTGTATGGCTATTACTGTTGAGGAACACAAATGGCCATCCAGCCTCTCTCCCTTCCCATTACCATATAGCCCCACAGCACAGAGTGGCATAAATAATAGATTTGTTGTCTAGCACTTGTGATCTGCCAAGTACAAACTTGCACATAACCCTAGGTAGCACACACATGATGTTTTCTCAGTGTGATCACCAGACACCCTTACCCACAACCATACCAAATTGGTGGGGGGAGGGGGGCCACCAAGGAGCTACAAACAGCTGCCTCGACTTTTCACATTCAGTGCATCTGCAATGGTATAAAGTGCTGAGGAGAAAAGGGAAAACAATGGGAAAACCATTAGATGGAGGCTTACTTCATCACAGTTGCAATATAATACAAGAGTTACAGAAGGGCACAAATAAATATGGTGTTCATTCACACCTTTTTCTGTAGTAAGTCAAGGTGACCTACCTTCATGTATTCTGGGTCTTTCCCTGTCCCAGGAGGACTGTAAGTTTGTATCTGAAGCAATGGAGGATTAAGTGGCTTGCTGTAGCTCACAAGGTGCAGCAGTGGGAATTGAACTGGCAACCTTGTGATTACAAGGCTGGTGATCTAACCACTAGGCCACGGCAGCCACCAGGTTGTAGCTACCTGCAGGTAATTTGGGTTAGGACTTGTAAGCACAAACCCTCTCCCTCACCATGTCTTAAGTGCTCAGTAGGCAGTACCTGTGGCCACCCTGAAACTAGTTTGCAGCCTACATGTTAGAAATGTTGTTGTTCCAGAACTATGGAGGATTGTAGGACTGTGTTCAATACTGTGCTAAAAACATGAATTGCCTATATTGTTCCCCCTCCCCCTCCTATCAAAAGTGAGAATGGGTGGTGGCCATTTCATAAATGGGGACTGGGGTTCAGCACATAAACAAGGATTGAACCTACTGGGAACCAATACAGCAGCTGCAACAGCTGGCCCACAGCATTGAGGACCTGGCAGAACCACACAGTATGGGGCTGATGGCCTCCAACCAGTGCACAGGAACCTGTGGTGAACATACAGCTAAGAGTTGACTGCAGACTACATACAGTGAATGGACACTCCTTGATGATGAGCAGAAAGAGAAGAGGTGGCAGAAAAATAAGAGCTTACCATGAACGTCTGTTTCAAGAATGTATAGTGCGCCTTCTATCTTCTGGAACATTAGCTGGAAGTCTGCCTCAGTGAAAGGACCCTTGCCGAGGGTCCTTGCTTGATTTGGTGCAATTGTAGCAATTTCTTAGCTCCCACAGACTGCCTGCTACAACCAGGCAGAGAGAATGGGAGACAGGAAGAGGCTCAAAGGATGGAAACGGAAGCGTTGTGGGCTGAGAGCAACCACAAATAACAACCCCCCAAAATACACAGGTGTACCGAAGCATTCCTTGCCAAACACAAACCTTAATATAAGTGAGGGTAAAACGTGTGAACTAATGTGAATCAGAACTGCCAAAGTCCCAGCGCATAAAATCGCGGGTTAAATGGCAATCAAGAAGGGGAAGGTAGGTGGGGACGCCCATAGTTATCTACCCATAATTGAAATCACGTGCTTCAAATCGCTACCTCAGCTGGGCACATTTAGGAATTGTGTGTATAATCGAAATTAAAGCGCCCATATCAGACACGCCTATCCCCCATCCAACATGGGCGTTCCTGGCGAAGATATAAACGCCCACTCTGTATTTTCGAAACCCCATTGGTACAATGCCGCCACGCCAGCCCCCAACCCGGAAGGGTAATTTCTCAAATGCAGAGGTGGAGCTCCTGGTGCAGGAGATAGAGCAAAGGCACGCCAATTTGTGTGCTCCCACAGGGCAGAGGCTGGCTGCGACCACAAAGCAGCGGGAATGGGAGGCGGTACGTGACAGGCTGAATGCAGTCTTCCATTGTGGGAGAGACATCGAGGACTGTAAGCGGAAGTGGCGCAAGCTGAGGAGGGATGTGAGGAGGAAGGCTGGGGCCCAGTGGCGTACCTAGGGTAGTTGACACCCGGGGCCGGTCATTTTTTAACACCCCCCCCCCCCCCAAATCCAGTACTAGGCATGCCGAGAATACAAAACACTCAGGACCTATAGAGCAATTCTACCATACCATAAGCAGTCATTTCTACGAGTCACACAAGGAAAAGGAAAGCATCTTAAACCCTACAGTGAGCACTAGAACATCAATTCACCTATTGTAAAATGAAACCAGACAGAATAGTACAGATCGTAGATCCTGCACAGTCAATGCCAACTGAAAGCCGTGTCTTTTTCACAAACACAGATACACCTTAATCCACTATAGAATAAGTAATCATAAACTTTCTATTTAGACAAAAATTAAACAACCCCCAAGATGCCAGACTCTGCATACAATGCAACACCACAGAAACAGAAAATGTCCCCTAGTACTGTGCAAAATATAAAGACAGCAGATGTAAATTTGAAAAACATGTACCAATCACCACTTTACAAATTAACAAATAGAAATAAAACAAATATAGAAAGTAAAATAATACCATTTTATTGGACTAATACATTTAGCTTTCAGAGGCCAAAACCTCCGTCCTCGGGTCAGTACAGTATAGTGCTGTTACAGTATCCTATCCTGACCTGAGGAAGGGGGTTTTGTTCTCCGAAAGTTAGTCAAAATGTATTAAAATTAGTCCAATAAAAAGATTACCTTATTTACATGTTCTATTATAAACATTTAACACATCTACAATACTTTATCCTAAAGCAAAAAAATATATATTTTATTTACAGTTTGTTGTCTCTGGTTTCTGCTTTCCTCATCTTCTTTTCACCGTCTTCTTTCCATCCAGCATCTGTCTTCACTCTCTCTCTCTGCCATTCAGTGTCTGCCCTCTCTGCCGTCCCCTCCATCCACTGTCTGCCCTCTCTCTCCTTTCCATCCACATCTGCCCTCTATCTCTGCCCCTTCCATCCACCATCTGCCCGTCTGCCCTCTCTCTCTCCCCCTTCCATCCACTGCCCTTTCTCTCTGCCCCTTCAATCCACCATTTGCCCTCCCTCTCCCATCCATCCAGGGTCTGCCCTCCCTCTCGCTCCCCCTTCCATCTAGGATCTGTCCCCTCTCTCTCTCTGCCCCTTTTTTCAGCCCCCAGTTCCAGCCCCCTTCTCCCCTCTGAACACCCCCACCCCAGTCCCCTTCTCCCCTCCCCTTCTCCTGTCTGAGACCCCCACCACAGTCCCCTTCTCCCCTCCCCTGTCTGAGACCCCCCACCCCAGTCCCCTTCTCTCCTCTGAACACCCCCACCCCAGTCCCCTTCTCCCCTCCCCTTCCCTTCTCCCCTCTGAGATCCCCACCCCAGTCCCCTTCTCCCCTCTGAGATCCCCACCCCAGTCCCCTTCTCCCCTCCCCTTTTCCCCTCTGAACACCCCCACCCCAGTCCCCTCTGAGATCCCCACCCCAGTCCCCTTCTCCCCTCCCGTCTGAGATCCCCACCCCAGTCCCCTTCTCCCCTCTGAACACCCCCACCCCAGTCCCCTTCTCCCCACCCCAGTCCCCTTCTCCCCACCCCAGTCCCCGTCTCCCCTCCCCTGTCTGAGACCCCTAACCCAGTCCCCTTCTCCCATCTGAACACCCCCACCCGAGTCCCTTTCGCCCCTCTCCTTCCCCACCTCAGTCCCGTTAAAACCGGCGAAGCAGCGTCGCAGGCAGCGCCTCGTGCCCTGCTTGTAAAAAAAAATCAAATCTCCTTCCTTCTCCTCATCTTGACGTCTTGACGTCGACTCGGGCCTTCCAATCAATTTGATTGGAAGGCCCGAGTCGACGTCAAGACGTCAAGACGAGGAGAAGGAAGGAGATTTGATTTTTTTTTTTACAAGCAGGGCACGAGGCGCTGTCTGCGATGCTGCTTCGCCGTTTTTTTTAATGTGCGGTGCCGCGGGAACGGCCACGGGAGGCGGCGGGAGCGGAGCACCCCCCCACCCACTGGCACCCGGGGCGGACCGCCCCCACCGCCTCCCCCCCCTTGGTACGCCACTGCTGGGGCCAATCCAGCATCACATGACACAGCCAACCTCACCCCCATGGAGCTGATGGTTCACGCTCTCCTACCCCAGGAGGGCATCCACGGGATCAGGTCCCTTGACACCTCGGCCCAGCCTGAGGGCTCAGGTAGGTTGTCCATTATGAGGTTGGGGTATCTGTTGTGCTGCACTACACTGTGTTATACAAGTTGGGGCCAGGGGGAGGGAGGTGAGGAGTGGGAGGGGGGCAGGAGGAGGGAGGTGGGGGGAGGAGTTTCACCAGGGTGTGTCTCAGGCTGTCTTCATATGTGGAATAAACGCCCCCCTTTATGATGGTGTCCTGACCTCCTAACCCCTACTCACTTGCTCTGTACCCTTATTCCCTATCCCTACCGTAGTCATTGGCTTCCCTCTTACTTGTCCTGTGTGTGCATCTTAATTAAATTGTAAGCTCTATTTGAGTAGTGGTAGTATTAATGTGTGTTATAGGAGCAGACTCTGTGGGTGTTTGAGCACCCCCAACATTGAGGAAATATGTAGGTGACCAGGGAGGGGTTATTTGCACTGGGCTTAGCACCCTCAATAATACTTTACACTTGGCTCCTATGGGTGTGTGTAGGTTACTACTGTGGCACAACTTTGGGGGCCTTCCTTCCTACTCCCTCCTATTTTCCCATCACCAAACTGTGCCTATTTCCTTCTGTCACCTCTGTGCTCTAGTCAGTGTGGGCCACATGCATGCAACTTAAGGAGCCTGTAATCGGGGTCATAAAGCAGTTCTAGGCAGTCTACCAAGTCAGTAGTAACACAAGACATGCTCAAATGTCCTTCACTTTAACAAATATACAACAAACAGCTTGTCCACAAAGTTGTGAGCAGTGTCCCTCTCTTGGCTGTCCGTCCACCACCTGTACCCAGCTGCCTGTGGTGCTCTCTTTCACATGGGTGTCAATTCCATTCCTCCTCACCATCTCTCTTTGCTGGGTCATGAAGCGTGGGGCAATGTATATGAATGCTGAAAGACAAAAGTGGGTTATTTTCACCAACACACTTCCTCACCCTTGTGCTATACAGGTGATGACTCTGATGAGGCTGGCCCTAGTGGCCTCCAATCCCAACAAAGGCTTACACCAGCAGGACAGCCTCAACCTCCACCATCTACACCACCAGGACAGCCTTATCCTCCACCGCCTGCAGCAGCAGTACAGCCTCTACCTCCACCGCCTACAGCACCAGCAGTACAGCCTCTGCCTCCACCACCTGCTGCAGCAGCAGCAGTAGAGGCTGTACCTCCACCACCTGCAGCAGCAGAACCAGCAGTAGAGGCTGAACCTCCACCAGCACCACCAGTAGAGGCTGGACCTCTACCACCGGTTGACTTTGCTGATGAGGAGGATGCATATAGGGGGCCAGCTCCTCGCCAGAGGCCATCCAGTCAAAGGAGGCAACTACTGCGGCTGGCCACTGATTTGCTGCGGCACAATGTATGCTTGGAAGAGTACCGGCAGCAAAAATTAGAGCTGCAGCGGGAGGCACTGCAGGCGCAGCACCAAGCCCACCAGGAGGTGCTCCAGGCACAACACCAAGCCCACCAGGAGGTGCTCCAGCAACTCCAACAGCTGCAGCACAGCATTGAAGGCCTGCGCCCTCAGGTCATAGCACCTACTCCACTGGTGGTGCTGCTGCAGCAGCAAAACCTGCCATCCACCTCCTCCAGTGGGCAGCAACCACCAGCTAAGAGGTGGGCGTTGAGATCGTCTGCCTCCGCAGCCACTAGTGCAGCATCCACCAAACCAGCTCCCCTTCTGGGTCCTGTGGCCAGGCTACAGCCAACAAGGTAGTTGGATTTCCACAGCACAGCTGAAGCCGCAGGCTGCTGTGTGGATAAGGAGGAGGACAGTGGGAGCAGCCCATCAGAGGAGTCTGAACAGACTTCCCCTGCAGCACCAGCTGCAAAGGAAGTCAGTGGGAGGGGTAAGAGGGGATGGGGGAGGGGACGGGGAAAGTGATGGCGCATGCTGGAGGGTGAGGGTTGGTAGGTGGTGGTGGGGGGTGTGATGGTACCACTTATGTGAATAATACAAATAAATGTGCACTTACTTTCACAGAAAACTTGTTTCTATGAGTCTTTGTCTGGCTCTGACGCCAAGCTGGTAAGCAGTGAGCTCTGCTCTGTGGGCTGGGGGTGGAGGGGGCTCCTCTTCCTGCTCATCTGGGGCCTCCTCTGGTGGCTGTGGCTCCTCTGGGAGGGCCTGTCCACTGTGCTGGGCCAAATTGTGCAGCATGCAGCACGCCACAAAGATCTTGGCCACCTTTTCTGGACTGTAGAGCAGCTCTCCTCCAGACCAGTCCCGACAGCGGAACCGGTTTTTCAACAAGCCAAAGGTCCGCTCAATGATTCCCTGGGTGCTCCGATGCCTCCTGTTGTAGGTTTCTTCTGCCCCTGGTTGTGGGTGCACCACGGGGGTCATAAGCCACGTCCTCTGCGGGTAGCCTCAGTCACCTTTGGAGAAAAACAGAATGAGATAGATGAGTGTGTATTGCTTGGAGCAGGTACAGGGGAGGAGGGGGGATTAGGATAGTGGGTTGTGGAGTGAGGTGGAGGAAGGCAGGGCGGAAGGTTGCCCAGTGGAGGAGGTATAGTATGGGTACATCCATGTTGCACTTACCTAGTAGCCATTCACCAGTGAACTCCCCTCGCTCAAACCTGCGGAAGATGCCCGAGTGCTGTAGGATGTAGGCATCGTGGGTGGAACCGGGGTACCTGGCACACACGTCTAATATCTCCCCCTGGGCATCACACACAATGTGCATGATCATAGAATGAAATGCCTTCCTGTTTCTGTAGGTGGCTTCGTGTGCCCGGGGGGGTCTGAGGGCTACGTGTGTGCAATCAATCACACCTATGACTGAGGGGAATCTAGCAACAGCATAGAAGGCAGCCATGTTGTTGTGCAGGGCCTGGGGGGTGGTGGGGAAAGTGATGTAGTGAGAGGCTTGAGTTAGAAAAGCATCCAGGAACTGGGTGAGACAGTGTGAAATAGAAGCCTGGGTGAGCCCTGTGTTAGCAGCTAATACAGATTGAAAACTCCCAGTGGCCAGGACAGAGAGAGAGGCAGTGATTTTGAGGTGGACAGGGATGGGGTTATTCCTACGGGTCTGGGGCTGAAGGAGGGGTTTCAGCTGCTCACACAGTTGATGAATGGTCGCCCTATCAAACCTGAACCTTGTTAGACACTGCTGGTCAGTGAGGTGTAGGAAGGTGGTGCGGGGCCTGAACACTCGGGGCCGTGAATACCTCCTGCGGTGTGTGGCCTCTTCCTCTACCATGCCAGCCCCAGTGCATTAACTGCATCCATATCCCCACCAGTGCAAGTATTAGTACTAGTAGTAAAACAAGAACAGCACACAGATCTCTCACTGCCAGCCACCACGCCCTCTGGCCACTCACTCGCCAAACAGTACAGGCAAAACAGAGACAAACGGAGGTCAGGGAATACAATATACATGTGGGAACAGTGAATGGAGAGGGATAGGGGGAGGGGAAGGGGAAGAGACCGATAGAGCAAGGAGGAGGAGTAGGGAAAGGTCAAAAGGTAAGACACAAAAGAGGCAGGTGAGGGTGACAACGTTCCGACTAGGGCAGACAGACGAACGTAACAGGTACTCCACACACTCAGCTTTCTCTGCAACCAACAATTCAGCTCTCCCAACACTGATCTCGCCACTCTCCAACTCCACACAATCGCTAATGGGTCTAAAGACGATTTCCCCCTTGCTCTGGTCGCTTTTATTTCGGGTCTAAGCAATGACGCCCATGTTCCCATCCACCCAAAATCATTTCGCTATCCGTTATACGTTGTAGACGACCACCTTGTAACACCGCCCCTAACACGCCCCGACACGCCCCTTATTTGGGCATTTGTATCTGAGCATACGAGCGAAACGGACGCACTGAAAGTTTTGTTCCATTATACTGATTTATTCGTTTTTGGGAGATAAACATCTATCTCCCGATTTGGGTCGCACTATAGGCGTTTTTCTCTTTCGATTATAAGCAGGAAAGTGGATTATATTTATCAGATGTCAAAATTAACGGCTATGAGGAAAGGACAGGTCACGATCTTTCAGAAAGTGTGGCAACCATATGAAAGTGTGAGGGAAGGATTAATATCAACACCATAGTGCTAGAGGGAGGGGTGGAGGGTGGGGGGGTTATGGGTAGGCTTCTTAAGCGCTATTAAGATGTGTTAATTGGAAAATGTAAGAAGCGTTATGGAAATGTTATGTTTGGAATTATAAAATGCTAATAAAAACAAGGTAAAAAAAAAGTGCAAGGGAAAAAATGCAAATAAAGTATTGTGATGTATTGATTCTTCATAGACTGGCCACACAGACATCCCAGCAGAGCAGTGGGGCATCCTAGGGGGCACTGCAGTGGACTTCACATAAAAGGTCCCAGGTACACATTTCACCATTAGCCCATTATATTGTATGGTAAGCCCTCCAAAACTCACCAAAAACCTACTGATCTCTGGGGGAAGTAAGTCAGAGTCATGGCTTAATCCTTCCTTCCTTGGTCATTAATTGTGACAGAAAAACATCCAAGTTTTGGGAACACCCAAATCCTGCCCCTAACACGCCCCTAACATTCGCCCTTGTGATTTGGATGAGCTGCATGTGAACTGTATAGCAAAACATCTTAACAATGGGTTTCAGAAATAGCAGTTTGGATGCTTTGGCAAGAAATAGTCCATCTGTTGCTTTGTGCTGCTTTTTAACGTTTTTCTGTTTCAAAAATGAGCACCATAATTACTCACCCTAATCAATAAATATCAAAAATAACCAAAGGTGGTCAAAACCTACAATATTATCAAAAATATTTTATTACATCTTTAAATATACTAACCGCCTCATAATCAAAAGTGAAAGACGCCTATATTTCGACCCAAATCGGGAGATGGGCGTCTTTCTCCCGTGGGCGCCCAAATCGGTATAATTGAAGCCGATTTTGGGTGTTTCCAACTGCAATCCGTCGCGGAAATGGGTAAAGTTGACGGGGGGGGGGGGGGGGTGACGGAGGCATGGTGAAGGCGGGACTGGGGCGTGGTTATTGGCCGAGGAGAGATGGGCGTCTTTAGCTGATAATCGAAAAATAGGCGTTTTTAGCGCGATTTTTGGACCCTTTTTTTCACGAACAAGTCCCAAAAAAGTGCCCCAACTGCCCAGATGACCACTGGAGGGAATCGGGGATGAGCTCCCCGGACTCCCCCAGTGGTCATTAACCCCCTCCCACCAAAAAACCCCCCACTTTATAAACTTTTTTTTCCAGCCTCTATGCCAGCCTCAAATGCAGTACCCACCTTCATGACAGCAGAATGTGTTCTATCCTCTGACAGCCTTTCCCTGGTTCTGATGTGGCTCTCGGGTGAGTGTGACACCTTTTCTGTTATGCGCACTGCAGAGTCACATCAGCAGTGCATTGTGGTGGGTGTAGGGTATTGGGCTCCGTGATTCCACTAGCTTGTGGTAAATGCTCACGATGTTGGTAGTTGGTAGGCTGTACTCCCATGGTGCTTTTCCCCCTGCTTACTGGGTCAGAGTGCGCCCTGTTTTGTTTCCGGTAGTCCATGAGGTAGTGGCCATTTTTGTAAGACACTTTTAGATCCCTTTCATGTGTTAGCCACGTTACAGAACCTAGTTCTTACCTTGAATGTTGCTGAAAGAGGGTATTGTACGGCATTCTGGCAGCTCTGACCTACTGCTAATCTCAGTACCAGTGAGACTCGTTGCCAGTGGGGCACAACCTCTGATCTGCAGTTAACTGTGAGTAAACGTGCTTATTCCAATAAAGGACGTTTTCGGAGAGATTAGTCTTCAGGTGTCAACTGGTGTGCCAAAGTTATACAGCAGCAACAAGTCCTAGAGGCCTGCGTCTATGCAGGTCCCTGGAGCACTTTTAGTGGGTACTGCAGTGCACTTCAGGCATATGGACTCAGGCCCATCCCCCCTACCTGTAACACTTGTGCTGGTAAATGGGAGGCCTCCAAAACCCACTGTACCCACATGTAGGTGCCCCCTTCACCCCTAAGAGCTATGGTAGTGTTGTACATTTGTGGGTAGTGGGTTTTGGGAGAGGGGGGGTTGGGTGCTCAGCACCCATGGTAAGGGAGCTATGCATGTGGGAGCTTTTTCTGAAGTCCACCGCACTGACCTCTAGGGTGCCCAGTTGGTGTCCTGGCATATCAGGGGGGCCAGTGTACTACGAATCCTCGCCCCTCCCATGACCAAATGGCTCGGATTAGGACGTTTTTGAGCTGGGCATTTTTAGTTTCCATTATCGCTAAAAAAAACAAACGCCCAGCTCAGAAACGAACAAATCCATGGTATTTTGTCCGTACAAACCGTATTATCGGAAAAAAAGATGGACGTCCATTTTTTTCGAAAATACGGGCTGTCCCGCCTCTTCACGTACCCGTTTTCAGACATAGACGCCCATGGAGATAGGCATTCACGTTCGATTATGCCCCTCCACGTGTTTTTGCCTCCAACACAATCTTTTTTTCGAAGTCCCTCTTAGCCTTCCTTATCAGCGCTTTGCATTTGACTTGACATTCCTTATGCTGTTTCATATTATTTTCAGTTGGTTCCTTCTTCCATTTTCTGAACAATTTTCTTTTAGCTCTTATAGCTTCCTTCACCTCACTTTTTAACCACGCCGGCTGTCATTTGCTCTTCCGTCCTCCTTTTTTAATACGCGGAATATATTTGTCCTGGGCTTCCAAGATGGTGTTTTTGAACAGCATCCACGCCTGATGTAAATTTTTGACCCTCGCAGTCACTCCTCTAAGTTTTTTTTTCACCGTTCTCCTCATTTTATCATAGTCTCCTTTTTTAAAGTTAAACGCTAATGTATTTGATTTCCTATATATACTTAGTTCAAAGCTAATATCAAATCCGGCCCCGGCACCATTACCTCCCGCACCAGATCATGCGCTCCACTAAGGACTAGGTCTATAATTTTTCCTTCTCTTGTCGGCTCCTGTACCAGCTGCTCCATAAAGCAGTCCTTGATTTCATCAAGGAATTTTACCTCCCTAGCGTGCCCCGATGTTACATTTACCCAGTCAATATCGGGGTGATTGAAATCACCCATTATTATTGTATTGTTTGCATCCCTAATTTCCTTTAACATTTCTGCAGCCATCTGTTCATCCTGGCCAGGCGGACGGTAGTACACTCCTATCACTATCCTTTTCCCCTTTACACATGGAATTTCAATCCACAGTGATTCCAAGAAGTGTTTTGTTTACTGCAGAATTTTCAATCTATTTGATTCAAGGCTCTCATTAATATACAATGCTACCCCTCCACCAATTCGATCTACCCTATCACTACTATATAATTTGTACCCTGGTATGACAGTGTCCCACTGGTTATCCTCCTTCCACCAGGTCTCAGAGATGCCTATTATATCTAATTTTTCATTTAGTGCAATATATTCTAACTCTCCCATCTTATTTCTTAGGGCTTCTGGCATTCGCATATAGACATTTCAAACTGTTTGTTGTTCCTATTTGTATTAACTTTGTATTAACTTGGCGGTTAATAGTGTGCTGAACTGGCCAATGTTGGCACATTTAGCTCATTATTCAATACTTTGTCTATGAAACAGTAGTAATAAAAAAGGCAAGTGCATTTTTATAATATACCACTGCAATCCAAAAAACAAAATGATTAAGTTCCCACATGCCATCTTTTTCTTTTGATGTAGGCATAGGAAAAAAGATGTTAAGTGCTCCCAGGTCTCAACTGTACTTATGAATAGTAAGTCTGATTGTTAAATACCTGATACTCATAATGTCTGTTTTGCTGGCCCTTTAGTAGGTGAAAACATCAGAATACAGTGAGTCCCTATAACCAGCCCCTCCAAATGACACAATGATTATGATTTAGAACTAATTACTACTCTAACCAATGAAGCCAATATTTCCTCTGTGCACATCCATATGCTGCACAAGCCAGCATGTTGAAAATATAAGCAAAAATCAAATAAAAATGCCACTAACAATAAAGAACGACAATGTGGAAAGAGATGCTCATAGATTTGCTTGCTTTGTTTGGGTAACGAGGATGATGGGTGCACGGAGGAGAGGGAAAGGGAGACTAACCTCATGGGCTTCAGCTGTCTCGATCTAACCACATGGTCAGCTCTCTCCTACTTGCTCCCTTTGTTCTGGCTCCCTGCATCGCTGCCTTCTTCAATTTTCTGGGCCACCAGCAGCGTGACTGAGGTAGGCACACTGCCTTCGGCGACCCTGGAAGTTCTTCCTCTGTTGCAGCATTCGCCTGTGCAGGACAGGATATTGCAGCAGAGGGAAAGCTTCCAGGCCATCAAAGCCAAGGCAGTGTACTTACCTCACTGATGCTGCCAGAGGCCCAGAAAATTGAAAGAAGGCAGCACTGCAGGAGCCGAAAGGGAGCAGGAGAAAGCTGATCAAGGCAGTTAAATTGAGAACAGGAGATGGCATGATGGCTGAAGCAGGGAGTGGGAGGCATCCAGTGGTGACCAAAACACAGACACTTGACTGGATACTAGGTTTGGGAGGCCCTGAGGCTGGAGTGGGGGCGGTGTCCCCAGGCCCCCTGTAGCTACACCACTGGTGTAAATCCTCGCATGGAAGTTAGGTGCGGATGCCCCAAATTCTATAATACTGTGTGCATCTTTAGTGAATGCCCCTGACCTGCCATATCCTCTTCCATAGCCATGCCCACTTTTCAGCTATACACTAAAAACAATTGTGTGCCTTTTATGGAATATTACTATATCAAGATATGTGCACAAATCCAAATTGCTGGCAATTAATGCTAGAAATTTGATTGTTAGCACCCAATTATTGGCTTTGTCTCATTACTCAATTAAATTGCACATGCAAAATAGGCATGCACCCAAATTTGTACATGCAGTTTTGAGTGCCATATATAGAATCCGGCAGAAGTGCTTTGAAATTTTAAGATAAAAGACACTATACAGGTACAACTTTTTTGTGTGTATGTGTGTGTTTTTTTTTTTTTTGTTACCTTTTGGTACAGAATTTCCCAAAGTCTCATTTATGGCTTTCAACTCTAGCAGGTTGGGAGATATGTATGTAAGTGTTGTCCAGATGTCTGAAAGGAATGGTTTGCATGCCTTTTTCTCATCTGTTGGCTCATAGAACACTGCCAAATAAAATTAAAAATCATCATATAGTTGTATAACTAGGTCAAAGGCCAAATGTCAATCAGTTTTCCACTCCTCTCATTTATAATTTACTGAAATACAGAAAAATAGCACATTTTTACATTGCTATAGTTGGGAACTTCATGTGTTCCCAGCCAAAGCAAAACAGGATATGGGCCCAATCTTGTCAGGCTACGGATTAGGGCAGGGAGCTCCATTTAGAAAAATGTTGCCACCAGAGCAAGAGGGACTGGGAATCACTCATGCCCCCGAATGGAACATCAGGGATACAGATAATGCACAGTGGGGCCCTTTTACTAAACCACGTTAGGCCCTTAACATGCATTTAGCGCAGGAAAATATGCTAAATGGGCAGACAATGGGCATGGAAGCATTAACCAATTAATTTGTTCAAATTATCACGTGCTTAATGTAGCGTTAACATGGGAGCACTTAGTGCCTCCTAAATAGGAGATGGTATAAGCTCCTGTGTTAATTTTTCCAGATATCTGAGGAGTGTGGAAATCAAAAAATAGATAATGCTCTAAAAACTTGTGTGCAAGAAAGTCCTGTGTTAGCATTTGCTAAACCCAAATTTTAGCACACTTTTATAGAAGGGCTCCATTCTGCAATTAAGCATGTGTTAATTGGTCAATAATGTGTATTACTACTATAACACAGCTTATAAGTAGACCTTTAAATTTATAGCTAATACTATAGTATAATGAAAAAGATTGTTCCTCAACTTCATATATAGTCACCATGAATCCTTGGATTGGCACTATTCCTTAAAATCTGCTTACTGTTCTTTTTCCTTTAAAATCTTATCCACTATTTATTTGACTATGAGCCCCATTTTATGTAGAATAAAAAGAATAGAATTGAGACTCCTAGATCAAGACATGTACAATTCCAATAGTATTAAAAAAAAAAAAGGATCTGCCGACACAGAGCCTTTTCTAAACTATCTGCAGGAGTGCATATATATACGACAACATATGCAAACAACCATTATACAAATATACACATTGAAAAAATGAATGGCATGAAGTTGGCAGCTTCCACATGGAGGTGTTAACACTTACACATAGAAATGTAGATTTTAAAATTTCCATATTGGAGTGGCCTAGTGGTTAGGGTGGTGGACTTTAGTCCTGAGGAACTGAGTTCAATTCCCGGCACAGGCAACTCCTTGTCACTCTGGGCAAGTCACTTAACCCTCCATTGCCTGCCACATTGAGCCTGCCATGAGTGGGAAAGCACGGGGTACAAATAAAAATATATATATATATGTAAGTGGTGCCAATTTGCAAACCTACAAATATAAGGTACAGCAGTGGTTCCCAAACCTGGTCCTGGAGGCACCTCAGTCAGTCAGGTTTTCAGGATACCCACAATGAATATTCATGAGAGAAATTTTGCATGCACTGCCTCCACTACATGCAAATCCAGCAACGATGCAGAGAGATGTAAAAAGAATTGATCCTCCACCAGCACACTGCAGGCCTTCTTTCCCCTCCCCTCCCCTTCGGGCAGAGCTACATGGCATCGGGTCTGTCTCCGTCCTGCCGCTACTTCTGCCCTCCGGCTCCGTTGTCATCTTTGTTCATTCTTCTGCTGCTTATCTGCAGCGGTTCCGGATTTGCGATTCTGCGCGCTACCAAGGCTGTCTGTATGCTGCCTGCGACTGCTTCCTCTGCGCTGGCCCCGCCTCTTCAGAAGGCGGGGCCAGCGCAGAGGAAGCAGTCGCAGCAAGTGGCATACAGATAGCCTTGGCAGCGCGCGGATCCGGAACCGCTGCAGATAAGCAGCAGAAAAACGAACAAAGATGACAACGGAGCCGGAGGGCAGAAGTAGCGGCAGGACGGAGACGGACCCGGTGCCGTGCAGCTCTGCTCAGCTGTAGTGTTAGATTGAGGCGCTGCCCGAAGGGGAGGGAGGGGAAAGAAGGCCTGCAGCCAGCGTGCCAGACTGTGGCTGGGGAAAGGGAGGGAAAAAACCTGTGTGTGTGTGTGTGTGGTGGGTGGGGGGTCGGGGAGAGACAGGAGCACTGTTGGGATGAGGGAATGACTATGAGACAGAGTAGAAGTAGGTGGGGGGAGGGACGGAGAGATGCTGCAAGGGGAAAGAGAGGGAAAATTGTTGGATATGGGTGGGATGGGGAGAGGGAGAGAAAGGGAATTAGAGAAGAAAACGTGTTGGACATGGAAGTGGAAGGGAGAGGAGAAAGAGGGAAGATGGATCCAGGGAGAGAAGATAGAAAATGGATGGTAGGGAAGAGAAAGGGAAAATGCTGGACAATGGGGGAGGGGAGAGAGATGGGACAGGAAGATGCTGGTGGTGGGAGGTAAAAGAGATAGGGAAATATCAGGCTACCAGGGTGAAGAGGGTAGAAAGAGGGAACAGATGCTGGGCTGGAAGGGTGGAGGGAGGGAGACACTGGGAATGGTAGAAAGCATGGGGGAGAGGCCCAGGGAGTGGAGATGGCAAGGAAAAAATGAGAGAATAGTGATCACAGGGGGTAGAAATATGGTAATGGTGTATAGATCGAAGATGGAAGGGAATTGAAAGCTGCGGAGAGAGATGGGGAATGGGAGAGCTAGTGGGTGAAAGGAGATAGAAATGTGATAGATATCTGAAAAGTAAAAAGAAGGAAAAGATTTAGAAAGAGGATGAAATTTTGAGTGTACAGAGGCAGAAAAGAAAAAAAAAAAAAAAAAAAAAGGAAAGAGCTAAAATGGAAGGATCAATATTTCAGAGGTAGTGAGGAAATGAAACGACAGGAGAAAAAAGACAAATGGACAACCGCTTGAAGAATTAGCAGAAGACAGACAGAAATTGGAACCAACATGATGGAAAAATAAAATGTCCAGACAACAAAGGAAGGAAAATCATTTTACTTTGAATATTTTAAATGGAATATGTTAACTTTGGGAAATGTGCATAGCGGATGTCTTTTTGTTGTGTGGAAATGTGCTTTTGTTTTGTTTTGGGTTTTTTTTCTCCAGTGTTGCAGTACATGCTGAGGTTCCCAGTTCAATTTTGTCTATATATTTTTATTTCTAATTTGTGATGGTCTGTCAGTGTGACTTTAACGGCAGATGAGGAGATTGGAGAGGAGAGGGAATTGGGGGAGGGGCTTTATTTT
Organism: Microcaecilia unicolor; assembly: GCF_901765095.1. Lineage (NCBI taxonomy): Eukaryota > Metazoa > Chordata > Amphibia > Gymnophiona > Siphonopidae > Microcaecilia > Microcaecilia unicolor. Next base: position 98,636,257 of record NC_044040.1, on the reverse strand, counting down.
CTGCCCTGGTCACCAGCATGGCTAACGGCAGCCCTGACCCTTGCTGTAGCTAGTGGGGATTCCTACTAGCTGGGGTCTCTTCTGAAGCTGGCCAGAGATGCCTTCTACTGAGCTTGGCAGATGGGGGCAGCATCCTGGAGCCATTGACAACTAAGCATGTATGGGGTGCTGGCATCAGTGGCTCGAGGAGTTGCTGCTGCCTACTGGGCTTGGTGGAGAGGAGTTCTGGCCATCTTTACTGGAGGCCTTCAGCTGACAGAGATTGGGGATCCTCATCTGCTAAAGTATTTATATTTTGAATTGGGAAGTGCTGGGAAAGAGAGAAAATTTTGTGCCCACCCACTTTGTGCTCAGGCCCACCCAAAATTGGCTGTCTGGCTACGCCACTGGACAGGAGAAGTCAGCAGAGAGGACTGTTTTGTAAACAATTCTTTTTTATAATTAGGATGATGGAGAATTAAGAATTCTATGGATCTAGGGTTGGAATTACACGTAGGGAGGTCATTCAAAGGGAGCATATAGTCAGAGGCCATACCAAAGATAATTTAGAATGCAAAGACACATAATTTGAAGGTAACCCTGACTTTGATCGGAAGCCAATGTCATGAGTAAAGGAGTGGTAATGCCTTGTTAAATCAGTGTATGTAAGTTCCTTTTTTGTAAACCCAGTTCTGAACCTTTAATAAGGGACTTAGGGGGGATTCATCAAGATGCAGTAAAAGCTTATCTTTTACCACTCCTTGATTTCCCATGGGATTCAGCAACCTGTGGGATCTGGGTACCGCAGGTTACTGAATCATGCCTTAGGAATAACACTGCTTGCGAGCCACCTCACAAGCAGTGTTATTCTAGTGGCCCGGGAGCATCAGGCCACTGAGCAGATGGTCCCCCCTCCCTCCCACAGTCAAAGCTCCCTTCAAAGGCTTTTATATGGAAAATGACCCCTAGTGGTAGTAGTCTATTATAAAAAGTAGTCAGCTTTAATCTATGTGACATTATGGGAGATGGCAGCATGGAGTAAAGCAGATGTATAAGTATATTTACTATAGAATGAGTTATGGTCTTTTGAAAGTTAGTTTCATTTATGCAGCCATGTCTTTTGATGATGTTATAGACAAGGCTGATAAAGTTTTAGGATTCAAGGTGGTCTATTTGTAAAAGATTTATAACAGTGAGTAATTGAATGGTTTACACTGTTACAAGAAATTATTTATTTTGGGGAAAATAGCTCTACAGCAACTCGGCACTGCTTATAATTTAAGAGCAGGTGCTGTATGTATAAGTTTTAGGATATTAATTTCTCCACCAATCACCAAAGGTGATAATTGCAATAAATTAAATATATATAGCTTCAATATACTCAGAACACAAAGAGACCGTATTTTTAGCTTCAAAAAGGTTGATTTAATATACAATTGCACACGAGAGGTAGGTTTTAAGAGATCTTTACAGGTAATCTGTGCTTAAAATAGAACAAAGTAGCAGGTAGGTTAACTTACAAGTCCTTGTTACAAGCATGCTGTGGTCCAGCTGATTGATGAGCACATGTTTCAGGACAGGAGGGCTTCTGCAGCTGAAGAGAATCTGAGTTGCTGGCAGTTGATGAGAATCTTGCTTGCAGTTGAAGAGAATCTGAGTCTTGGGGAAACAGCTTTTGCTTTTATATCTTGCAAGCTGCAGGAGGATATGCCATGTGGATCTTTGTTCTGATTTCCTGGTTTCCACACGACCCCTGAGCATTTGCAAAGCATTGTGGTATCTTGGTCTCATGTCTGCACACAACCCCTGAGTCCTGGTATGACATCATGAGACTTACAGTCTGGATTTTCTTTTGATGTCCTGTTCAGTCTCTGGGGCAGATACACATTACAAGTCCTTCCTTTCTGCACATGTCTGGAAGCTGATGGGAGGGGCAGGTATACCTTTGACAAGCAAATGTCCTGTTTATGCTTCTCCTGAGTTCTTTGTTTTATTCAGGTGTCCACCTTAGTCCATCTTTTGTTAGGTGGGAGGGCAGAGGAAGCTCTTTTGTGTTTGTTAAGTGTTTGTGATTCCCTGCTCTGAGAAGTTCCCAGAAAAAGGAATGGAGAGAGAGGGGCTTGAAATGAAACTATTCTCCAAAAGCTGCACAAACATATATCTTCAAAAGATACACAAATATATTGGTGTATATATAATCCAGCAAACATGCTACATATTTCAGTAATAAACTGATACCATTACAACACCATGAAATATAGTCAATTGTTGATATGATGAGAATTTTAATTGAGCTGACTGGTGAGATGTAGAGTTTGTGATACATGGGCTGATCAAGATGGGATTAATGTATATCTTTTTAATTTTGTTTTAGGCTTTTTTTGAAGGGGTATGTTGATCACGCCTGATTTTTAGGTATGTATTGATACATTATTGGATTTGATTAAATCCATTCAACGTTTTATACACTTTTATATGTTTGGAAAGTGGCTTGTCTTATCTCCTCCTCCTCCATTTTACTTTTGAATGTGTAATGCATTTATTGTACTTTATTTTATCATTTGCTGTTATGGCTTTTTATATATTTGAGAAGATTTATATATATATATATATATATATATATATATATATATATATATATATATATATATATATATATATATATATATATATATATATATATATATATATGTACATAACTTGAGATGATGTTATCACTATTTTTATGTTTTTATTTGTAGTTTTACCCCTGACACAGCCTGAGGGCGAAACGTGGCCACGTCGGGTACTGCTTTTATCTTGGTTTGAATCAGTGGCATAGCCAGACAGCCAATTTTGGGTGGGCCTGAGCACAAAGTGGGTGGGCACAAAATTTTCTCTCTTCCCCAGCACTTCCCAATTCAAAATATAAGTCCTTTAGCAGATGAGGATCTCCAATCTCTGTCAGCTGAAGGCCTCCAGTAAAGATGGCCAGAACTCCTCTCCACCAAGCCCAGTAGGCAGCAGCAACTCCTCGAGCCACTGATGCCAGCACCCCATACATTCTTAGTTGTCAGTGGCTCAAGGATGCTGCTCCCATCTGCCAAGCTCAGTAGAAGGCATCTCTGGCTAGCTTCATAAGAGACCCCAGCTAGTAGGGCTTGGGAATCCCCACTAGCTACAGCAAGGGTCAGGGCTGCCGTTAGCCATGCTGGTGACCAGGGCAGAAAATAAAGCCCCTCCCCCAATTCCCTCTCCTCTCCAATCTCATCTGCCGCTAAAGTCACACTGACAGACCCTCAAATTAGAAATAAAAATATATAGACAAAATTGAACTGGGAACCTCAGCATGTACTGCAACACTGGAGAAAAAAACCCCAAATCAAAACAAAAGCGCATTTCCTTTTCTACTTAACACAATAAAAAGACATCCGCTATGCACATTTCCCAAAGTTAACATATTCCATTTAAAATATTCAAAGTAAAATGATTTTCCTACTTTGCTGTCTGGACATTTTATTTTTCCATCATGTTGGTTCCAATTTCTGTCTGTATTCTGCTAATTCTTCAAGCGGTTGTCCATTTGTCATTTTTCTCCTGTCGTTTAATTTCCTCACTACACCTACCTCTGAAATTTTGATCCTTCCATTTTAGCTCTTTCCTTCCTTTTTTTCTTTTCTGCCTCTGTACACTCAAATTTCATCCGCTTCTTAAATCTTTTCCTTCTTTTTTACTTTTCAGATATCTATCACATTTCCATCTCCTTTCACCCACTAGCTCTCCCATTCCCTCATCTCTCTCCTTCTCAGCCTTCCATTCCCTTCTATCTTCGATCTACGCGCCATTACCATATTTCTACCCCCTGTGATCACTATTCTCTCATTTTTTCCTTGCCATCTCTCCACTCCCTGGGCCTCTCCCCCATGCTTTCCACCATTCCCAGTGTCTCCTTCCCTCCACCCTTCCAGCCCAGCATCTGTTCCCTCTTTCTACCCTGTAGCCTGATATTTCCCTATCCCTTTTACCTCCCACCACCAGCATCTTCCTGTCCCATCTCTCTCCCCTCCCCCATTGTCCAGCATTTTCCCTTTCTCTTCCCTACCATCCACTGTCTATCTTCTCTCCCTGGATCCATCTTCCCTCTTTCTCCCCTCCCTCACTTGTGCATCTCTCCTTTCCTCTCCTCTTCTCCACCTTCATGTCCAACTTTTCTCCCTCTCCCTGCCTTGAGCCCCTGGTTTGACATCTCTCTCTGCACCCCACCCCCCATCATCATCTCTCCATCCTTCCTTTCCCTCACTGCCATGTTCAACATTTCCCCTCTCACCTCTCCCTTCCACTTCCATGTCCAAAATGTTTTTTACTCTCATGCCCTTTTTCTCCCTCTCCCCATCCCACCCATATCCAACAATTCTCATTCTCTTTCCCCTTGCAGCATCTCTCCTTCCCTCCCCAGCTCTACCCTGTCTCACTCCCTCATCCCAACAGTGCTCCTGTCTCTCTCCGACCCCTCACCCACACACCACCACACACACACACACACACACACACGTTTTTCCCTCCCTTTCCCCAGCGACAGTCTGGCACCTGGCTGCAGGCCAGCTTTGCTCAGCTTTGCTCAGCTGTAGCGATAGACTGCGGCGCTGCCCGAAGGGGAGGGAGGGAGGGGAAAGAAGGCCTGCGTGCCGGCAGGGAATCAATTCTTTTGTCGTCGCTCGCTCTGCATCGTCGCTGGGTGGGCCTGAGCCCAAAGTGGGTGGGCCCAGGCCCACCCGTGGCTACGCCCCTGGTTTGAATAAATTATTTCTTTCTTTTTATATATGTGTATCGGTCTACTTTTTATAATAGACTTTTATGTAGCAAGTAGACTGTTGCCTTTTTTGTTTTTCTTTTTCCCTAGTGGTAGTAGCACAATACTGGCACTAGGGGCGCCATTTTGTGAGCAGTGCTGGACAGTGCAGGGGCAACTGGGCTTTGACCAGGAGGGGGCCTTCTTCTCAGTACTCCGGGAGCATCTGGCCACTGTTTTGAGGCCTGATGCTCCCGGAAGGTAAAATAACACCAGCTTTTATTTTAATGTGAATCTTGCAACTTGCAGTATATCATTGCAAGTCGCGTTAGAGCATTTGTATTGTAATGAGGTACAAAACATGCATCTGCATATTTTGCATCCATTACTCCTTAATGCACTATTTTTGGAAAAGCAGTGTTAGGGCTGTTTAAGTCACATTAAGAGACAATTAACGCAACTTAAAGCCCTAACACTGCTTGATGAATTCCCCCCTTAGTGGGATAGAAAACCCTTAGTAGTACAGTATAGTATAATATAATATAGTATAACATGCCTTTGAGCTGGCGTAAAACCCAAAATCGAAAATTGTCCCCATACATATAAGAACATTAGGATATTAGAGTTCTCCTACTGGGTCAGACCCAGAGTTCATCTAGCCCAGTATCCTGTTTCCAACAGCAACCAGTCTAGGTTACAAGTATCTGGCAAACTCCCACAAAGTTGCAAAATTCCATGCCACGTAATCCCAAGGATAAATATGGGGGCATAATCGAACGGGGCCGGCCATCTATAAGGGCGGCCATCTATAATGACGGCCCCGTAAAGCAGTATACCCGACTGTATTATCGAAACAAGATGGCCGGCCATCTTTCATTTCGATAATACGGTCGGGGCCGGCAAAATCTCAACATTTAGGTCAACCTTAGAGATTGAAGGCGATAAAGATGGCCACCATTGGTTTTCACCGATAATGGAAACTAATGGCGGTCATCTCAAACCCAGCTAAATCCAAGCCATTTGGTCGTGGGAGGAGCCAGCATTTGTACTGCACTGGTCCCCCTCACATGCCAGGACACCAACTGGGCACCCTAGGGGGTACTGCAGTGGACATCACAAAATGATCCCAGGTGCATAGCTCCCTTACCTTGTGTGCTGAGCCCCCCAACCCCCCCCCCCAAAACCCACTCCCCACAACTGTATACCACTACCATAGCCCTAAGGGGTGAAGGGGGGCACCTACATGTGAGTACAGCGGGTTTTGGGGGGTTCGGAGGACTCAACATTTACCACCACAAGTGTAACAGGTAGGGGGAGATGGGCCTGGGTCCACCTGCCTGAAGTGCACTGCACCCACTAAAAACTACTCCAGGGACCTGCATACTGCTGTGATGGAGCTGGGTATGACATTTGAGGCTGGCAAAAAATGTTTTAAAATTTTTTTGGGGGGTAGGAGGGGGTTGGTGACCACTGGGGGAGTAAGGGGAGGTGATCCCTGATTCCCTCCGGTGGTCATCTGGTCAGTTTGGGTACCTTTTTGAGGCTTGGTCGTGAACAAAAAGGGACCAAGTGCTCATCAGGGCCGGCCTTCTTTTTTACATTATCGGCCGAGGCCGGCCATCTGTTCCACGCCCCCGTCCTGCCTTCGGTACACTGCCGACACGCCCTCTTGAGCTTTGGCTGGCCCTGCGATGGAAAGCAGTTGAAGCCGGCCAAAATCGGCTTTCGATTATACCGATTTGGCTGGCATTAGGAGAAGGCCGGCCATCTCCCGATTTGTGTCGGAAGATGGCCGGCCTTCTCCTTCGAAAATAAGCAGGATAGTGGCTTTCCCCAGATCTACCTTAATAACGATTAATGGACTTTTGTTCCAGGAATATATCCAACCTTTAAAAAACCAACCAACCAACCAAATAAAGCAGAAGTGGCCCCACCTTAACAAAACAACATGGACACAAACACAAAAGAAAAGGGGGTAAACCAGTGTAGTTCCAAAACAGGTGGTTTATTGACTAAAAATGACTCAACGCAAAACTGTGTTTCAGCACCACAAGTGCCTGCCTCAGGAGTCAATAGTACAGTCTCTACCAAACAACATAAAAATAGATATAGTAAATAACACTTATAATCTCAAAAAATGAAACAATAAAAAAGCTACAAATATTAAAAAATTTTTGAATACGAATGGAAAATAGATATATCTCACTATACATATACTCCTGGATTCTATATATCGCACCTAGTGTTCCACGCCGAACTCTAAAAATATTCCATAACAATGCCCTTAACTTAATTGGCTTAACAATATAATCAGCATTGATAACAGCACTTAATAATGAGCACTAATTGGCAATAATTAGAATGTATGCGTACAACTTGCTAAGCGTATTCTGTAATGAACTGTGCCTAAGTTCTAAACAATGCAGTTCAAAAGGGGCATGGCTATGGGTGGGAAAATGGGCATTTCGTAGACATAAGGTAATGCCACACTGGGAAAAGACCAAGGGTCCAGCGAGCCCAGCATCCTGTCCACGACAGCGGCCAATCCAGGCCAAGGGCACCTGGCAAGCTTCCCAAACGTACAAACATTCTATACATGTTATTCCCGGAATTGTGGATTTTTCCCAAGTCCATTTAGTAGCGGTTGATGGACTTGTCCTTTAGGAAACCGTCTAACCCTTTTTTAAACTCTGCCAAGCTAACCGCCTTCACCACGTTCTCCGGCAACGAATTCCAGAGTTTAATTACGCGTTGGGTGAAGAAAAATTTTCCAATTTGTTTTAAATTTACAACACTGTAGTTTAATCGCATGCCCCCTAGTCCTAGTATTTTTGGAAAGCGTGAACAGACGCTTCACATCCACCTGTTCCACTCCACTCATTATTTTATATACCTCTATCATGTCTCCCCTCAGCCATCTCTTCTCCAAGCTGAAAAGCCCTAGCCTCCTTATTCTTTCTTCATAGGGAAGTCGTCCCATCCCCACTATCATTTTAGTTGCCCTTCGCTGCACCTTTTCCAATTCCACTATACGGCGACCAGAATTGAACACAATACTCGAGGTGCGGTCGCACCATGGAGCGATATAACGGCATTATAACATCCTCACACCTGTTTTCCATACCTTTCCTAATAATACCCAGCAGAAGGTTTCAGTGTATTATCGACGACGACACCCAGATCCCTTTCTTGGTCCGTAACTCCTAACGTGGAACCTTGCATGACGTAGCTATAATTCGGGTTCTTTTTTCCCACATGCATCACCTTGCACTTGCTCACATTAAACGTCATCTGCCATTTAGCTGCCCAGTCTCCCACTCTCATAAGGTCCTTCTGTAATTTTTCACAATCCTGTCGTGAGTTAACGACTTTGAATAACTTTGTGTCATCAGCAAATTTAATTACCTCGCTAGTTACTCCCATCTCTAAATCATTTATAAATATATTAAAAAGCAGCGGTCCTAGCACAGACCCCTGAGGAACCCCACTAACTACCCTTCTCCATTGTGAATACTGCCCATTTAACCCCACTCTCTGTTTCCTATCCTTCAACCAGTTTTTAATCCACAATAGGACTTTTCCTCCTATCCCATGACCCTCCAATTTCCTCTATAGCCTTTCATGTGGTACCTTGTCAAACGCCTTTTGAAAATCCAGATACACAATATCAACTGGCTCCCCTTTGTCCACATGTTTGTTTACTCCTTCAAAGAATTGAAGTAAATTGGTCAGGCAAGATTTCCCCACACAAAAGCCGTGCTGACTTGGTCTCAGTAATCCATGTCCTCGGATGTGCTCTGTAATTTTGTTTTTAATAATAGCCTCTACCATTTTCCCCGGCACCGACGTCAGACTCACCGGTCTATAATTTCCCGGATCTTCCCTGGAACCTTTTTTAAAAATGGGCGTTACATTGGCCACCCTCCAATCTTCTGGTACCACGCTCGATTTTAAGGATAAATTGCATATCACTAGCAGTAGCTCCGCAAGCTCATTTTTCAGTTCTATCAGTACTCTAGGATGAATACCATCCGGTCCAGGAGATTTGCTACTCTTCAGTTTGCTGAACTGCCCCATTACGTCCTCCAGGTTTACCATGAAATCAGAAAGTTTCTCTGACTCGTCCGCTTGAAATACCATTTCCGACACCAGTATCCCACCCAAATCTTCCTCGGTGAAGACCGAAACAAAGAATTCATTCAATCTCTCCGCTATGTCTTTGTCTTCTTTGATCGCCCCTTTTACCCCTCGGTCATCCAGCGGTCCAACCGATTCTTTTGCTGGCTTCCTGCTTTCAATATACCGAAAAAATTTTTACTATGTTTTTTTGCCTCTAATACTATCTTTTTTTCGTAATCCCTCTTGGCCTTCTTTATCTGCGCCTTGCATTTGCTTTGACACTCCTTATGCTGCTTCTTGTTATTTTCAGACGGTTCCTTCTTCCATTTTCTGAAGGCATTTCTTTTAGCCCTAATAGCTTCCTTCACCTCACTTTCAACCAGGCCGGCTGTCTTTTGGAGTTTCATCTTTCTTTTCTAATTTGTGGAATATGTTTGGCCTGGGCCTCCAGGATGGTATTTTTTAACAGTGTCCATGCCTGTTGTACAGTTTTTACCCTCTCAGTTGTCCCCCTAAGTTTTTTTTCCACCATTCTTCTCATTTTATCATAGTCTCCTTTTTTAAAATTAAACGCTAACGTATTTGACTTCCTGTGGTCGATATCAAAACTGATCATATTATGATCACTGTTATCAAGCGGCCCCAGTACCATAACGTCCCTCACCAGATCATGCGCTCCACTAAGGACCAAGTCTAGAATTTTTTCTTCTCTCGTCAGCTCCTGCACAAGTTGCTCCATAAAGCTGTCCTTGATTTCATCAAGGAATTGTACCTCTCTAGCGTGTCCCGATGTTACATTTACCCAGTCTATATTTGGATAATTGAAGTCACCCATTATTATCACATTGCCTATTTTGTTTGCGTCTCTGATTTCTTTTATCATGTCTGCGTCTACCTGCTCATCCTGGCGAGGCAGACGGTAGTACACTCCTATCACCGTCCTTTTCCCTTTTATACATGGAATTTCAACCCACAATGATTCAAGGGTGTGATTTGTGTCCTGCTGAATTTGTAATCTATGCTACCCCTCCACCAGTCCGGTCCACCCTATCACTACGATATACTTTGTACCCCGGTATGACAGTGTACCACTGGTTATCCTCCTTCCACCAGGTCTCAGTAATGCCTATTATATCTAATTTTTCATTAACTGCAATATATTCCAACTCTGTTACAGAATATGGTCCAGTCCGTGTAAAAGAGCATATTTCAAAACTGAAATTGGACCAAACTACAAGGACACACAAACTTTTCCAACTCGTGAACAAATTACTAAATACTACACCGGTTACTTCTAACAGCATAGACACCCCATCAGCAGACAATCTCGCGGAACATTTCAAAGAGAAAATTGTAAAGTTATGACTCACGATACCAGTCAATACCATGGACCACGTAAAACTCCTTGACTGTCTAGACCCAATCCCAGGGGAATATCCAGCTGATCGAACATGGAATTATTTCGACACACTCTCGGTGGATAGCATCTCCCAACCACTTGAAAGATATGCTAAGTCTCACTGCAAACTAGACATATGCCCTAATAACCTCATAAAATCTGCCCCCCCCCCCCCAATTCAAAACAGACCTCACGAGGTTATGTTATGTTACAAAATGGGCTCTTCCCAAAAAACAAAGGAAATATCTTACTTACCCCCTTACCTAAAGACGCAAAGAAAAGCACAAGTGACGTAACCAACTATCGCCCAGTAGCATCTAACCCGTTAATAACCAAATTAATGGAAGGCATGGAGGGGCATAATCGAACGCAAACGCCTATCTCCATGGGCGTTTATCTCCGAGAACTGGTCCGTGAAGGGGCGGGCCGAACCATATTTTTGAAAAAATGGACGTTTTTGAGCTGGGCGTTTGTTTTTTTTAGCGATAATGGAAACTAAAAATGCCCAGCTCAAAAACATCCTAATCCGAGCCATTTGGTCATGGGAGGGGCCAGGATTCGTAGTACACTGGCCCCCCTGATATGCAGGACACCAACTGGGCACCCTAGGTCAGTGCGGTGGACTTCAGAAAAAGCTCCCACATGCATAGCTCCCCTACCAAGGGTGCTGAACACCCAACCCCCCTCCCCCAAAACCCACTACCCACAAATGTACAACACTACCATAGCTCTTAGGGGTGAAGGGGGCACCTACATGTGGGTACAGTGGGTTTTGGAGGCCTCCCATTTACCAGCACAAGTGTTACAGGTGGGGGGGGGGATGGGCCTGGGGCCACCTGGCTGAAGTGCACTGCGGTACCCACTAAAAGTGCTCCACGGACCTGCATACACGCAGGCCTCTAGGACTGGTTGCTGCTATATTTATTGGAATAACCACCTTTACTCACAGTTAACTGCAGATCAGAGGTTGTGCCCCACTGGCAACGAGTCTCCCTGGTACTGAGATTAGCAGTAGGTCAGAGCTGGCAGAACGCTGTACTATGCCCTCTTTCAGCCACATTCAAGAGAAGAACTAACTTGAAGTTGTCTAACGTGGCTAACACAGGAAAGGGAACTAAAACTGGCTTACAAAAATGGCCACTACCGCATGGACTACAACAGGAAACACAACAGGGCACACTCTGACCCAGTAGGCAGGGGGGAAAGCACCATGGGAGAAGAGCCTACCAACTACCAACATCGTGAGACTGTAACACAAGCTAAAGAAATCACGGAGCCCAATACTCTACACCCACTACAATGCAATGCTGATGTGACCCTGTACTGCACCCGAGAGCCACATCTGACCCAGGGAAAGGCTGTGACAGGATCGAACACATTCTGCTGTCATGGAGGTGGGTACGGCATTCGAGGCTGGCATACAGGCTGGGAAAAAAGTTTGTAAAGTGGGGTTTTTTTGGTGGGAGGGGGTTAGTGACCACTGGGGGAGTCCGGGGAGGTCATCCCCGATTCCCTCCAGTGGTCATCTGGGCAGTTGGAGCACTTTTTTGGGACTTGTTCATGAAAAAAAAGGGTCCAAAAAAAGTGACCCAAAATCGCGGTAAAAATGCCTTTTTTTCGATTATCAGCTAAAGACGCCCATCTCTCCTTGGCTGATAACCACGCCCCAGTTCCACCTCCACCACCCTTCCGACACGCCCCCGTCAACTTTATTCGTTTCCGCGACGGAGTACAGTTGGAAACGCCCGAAATTGGCTTTCGATTATACCGATTTGGGCTCCTTTGCGAGACAAACGTCTATCTCCCGATTTAGGTCACACTATAGGCGTTTTTCTCTTTCGAAAATAAGCTGGATAGTGACCAAGCAACTCACCAGCTACTTAAATAAATTTTCAATTCTGCACGAGTCGCAATCATGATTTCGGTCCAACCACAGTACCGAAACAGTACTAGTTACTCTCCTGACTAAATTTAAACAAACAATCGCAACTGGCAACAACATACTTCTCCTACAATTTGACATGTCAAGTGCTTTCGACATGGTCAACCATGGAATATTACTACACATCCTAGAATACTTTGGAATTGGAGGTAATGTCCTTAACTGGTTCAAAGGCTTCCTGACCAGAAGATCATACCGAGTAACAGTTAACTCAACTACATCAACCTCATGGATACCTGAATGTGGAGTCCCTCAAGGATCTCCCCTCTCGCCAACCCTCTTCAACCTAATGATGACACCATTAGCCAAGTTACTATCCAATCAGAACCTTAATCCATACATATACGCAGATGACGTCACAATTTACATCCCTTTCAAACATGATATAAAGGAAATCACCAACGATATCAACCAAAGCTTCCTAATCATGAACTCTTGGGCGGATGCATTTCAGCTGAAACTTAATGCAGAAAAAACACAATGCCTTATACTCACTTCACAACATAACACAAATAAATTCACCACTATAACCACACCAAACTTTTCCCTTCCCATTGCTGACATTTTGAAAATTCTTGGAGTTACCATTGATCGCAATCTCACATTGGAAAATCAAGTGAAGAATACAACTAAGAAGATGTTCCATTCAATGTGGAAACTTAAAAGAGTAAAACCCTTCTTCCCAAGGGCTATTTTCCGCAACCTGGTGCAGTCATTGGTGCTGAGTCAAGTGGAGGGGCATAATCGAAAACGAAAGCACATCTCCATGGGCGTCTATCTCTGAGAATGGGTACGTGAAAGGGCGGGACAAACCTTATTTTCGGAAAAAATGGGCGTCCATCTTTTTTCCGATAATACGGTTTGTGCCGGGCAAATGCATTGGATTTGTGCGGATTTGAGCTGGGCGGTTTCATTTTTCAGCGATAATGGAAACTGAAGGCGCCCAGCTCAAAAACGAACAAATACAAGGCATTTGGTCATGGGAGGGGCCAGGATTCGTAGTGCACTGGTCCCCCTCACATGCCAGGACACCAACCGGGCACCCTAGGGGGCACTTGTAACAATTAAAAAAAAGTTAACTACCTCTGAAGTCCATAGTTCCCTTTCCTTGGGTGCTGAGCCCCCCATATCCCCCCCCAAAAAACCCACTGCCCACAACTCTACACCATTACCATAGCACTTATGGCTGAAGGGGGGCACCTAGATGTGGGTACAGTGGGTTTTGGGGGCGGTTTAGAGGGCTCCCATTTACCATCACAAGTGTAACAGGTAGGGGGGGATGGACCTGGGTCTGCCTGCCTGAAGTGCATGCACCCACTAACAACTGTTCCAGGGACCTGCATACCGTTGTGATGAAGCTGGGTATGACATTTGAGGATGGCAAACAGGCTGGAAAAAAAAAGTTTTTAAAGTTGGTTTTTTTTTGGGTGGGAGGGGGTTAGTGACCACTGGGGGAGTCAGGGGTGGTCATCCCCGATTCCCTCCGGTGGTCATCTGGTCATTTAGGGCACTTTTTTGGGACTTGTTCGTGAAAAAAAAGGGACCAAAAAAGTGACCTAAATTCTCGCTAAAAACGGCTATTTTTTCCATTATCGACGAAAGCCGCCCATTTCTGTTTGTCCGATAAGCACGCCCCAGTCCTCTCTTCACCACACCTCCGACACGCCCCTGTTAACTTTGGCCGTTTCCACGACGGAGTGCAGTTGAAGATGCCCAAAATCGGCTTTCGATTATACCGATTTGGCTGCCCACGGGAGAAAGACGCCCATCTCCCGATTTGGGTCGAAATATGGGTGTCTTTCTCTTTTGAAAATAAGGCGGATAGTTTCCTATTGCCACTCTAGCTGTCAATTTTCTTTTCTTCTTATCCCCCTCCCTCTTCATCATTATACACCACCACAGATCCACTGGCAGACTTTCTCCTGTTCATACCTCTACAGCGAGTGGCAACTGAAAGCCAGTATAGGCTCTGAATCAGAGAGTGATCAGGCTACAGCGCTGACCCTGCTGGCTCTCTGTTGGAACCTGATTGTTACTATTGTTTTGGTTTTGCAGCCCTTTGCAAGATTGGATTAAGGTGAATCTATTGGTGGATTTCTTTGGTTAAATTCTTGCGGAGACAAGTGGGGAACGGGTTAAATTCTTGGGGTGGGGGGGTGGGTGGAGATGAGTAAGATTATAAGTGTTGCCATACTGGAACAGACTGAAGGTCCATCAAGCCCAGCATCCTGTTTCCAACAGTGACCAATCCAGGTTACAAGTACCTGGCAAGATCCCAACACCAGGGCCATGCCAACACGGTAAGCGAGGTAAGCATGGCAGGGGGGCGCTTCCCTCTGGGGGGCGCCGCCGCACCATGCTCACCTCGCTCGCCCTCCCGCTCCCATTGTTCAACTGCCCGCCCTCTTCTCTCCCCCCAACATTCCTTTTCTTTTTTTTTCTTTTTAAATTTACCTCCGTGGCGGTTCCGGCAGCGCAGCGTCAGTGAAGGAGGTGGCGCTCCCGACATCTCTAGCCTTCCCTTCGCTGTGTTCCGCCTTCTTCTGACGTCAAGGAAATGACGTCAGAAGAAGGCGGAACACAGCGAAGGGAAGGCTAGAGACGTCGGGAGCGCCGCCTCCTTCACTGACGCTGCGCTGCCGGAACCGCCATGGAGGTAAATTTAAAAAGAAAAAAAAAGAAAAGGGATGTTGGGGGGAGAGAAGAGGGCGGGCAGTTGAACAATGGGAGCGGAAGGGCAGGGGAGAGACGAGAGCATGGATGCGAAGGGGGAGGGGAGAAGAGGGCGAGCCAGGCCAGGCCAACTGGGACATGGGAGCGAGAGGAGAGAGAGGAGCATGGATGCGAGGGGGGGTCATGGAAGGGAGAGAGGGGAATTGCTGGATAGGGATTAATGGAGGGTGACAGAGGAGCATGGATGGGAGGGGCAGGGCTCAGGGAGAGAGGGGAATTGCTGGAAAAGGATGAATGGAGGGGGCAGGGGATAGAGGAGCATGGATGGGCATGGATTGGGAGGGGCAGGGCTCAGGGAGAAAGGGGAATTGCTGGAAAGGGATGAATGGAGGGGGCAGGGGACAGAGGAGCATAGATGGGCATGGATTGGGAGGGCAGGGCTCAGGGAGAGAGGGGAATTGCTGGATAGGGATGAATGGAGGGGGCAGGGGACAGAGGAGCATGGATGGGCATGGATTGGGAGGGCAGGGCTCAGGGAGAGAGGGGAATTGCTGGAAAAGGATGAATGGAAGGGGCAGGGGACAGAGGAGCATGGATGGGCATGGATTGGGAGGGCAGGGCTCAGGGAGAGAGGGGAATTGCTGGACATAGAGGGGAGGGAAGAGAGATGAAGGAGATGAAATGAGGGAAAAGGAAGAGAGGAGAAAAAACTGCACATGGATGAAGAAAATAGGCAGAAGCTGAGGACCAGAAATGAAGAAGAAAGGAGGAAAGGAAAGAAATAAATGGAAAGGAAGCCCTGAAAACAGAGTTAAAAGGACAGATAGCAGCAGAATCAGATACTGGGCCAGCATGATCAGAAAAAGAAAGTCACCAGACAACAAAGGTAGAAAAAAATCATTTTATTTTCATTTTAGTGTTTGGAATATGTCCACTTTGAGAATTTACATCTTATATTGCAATGTATAGCAATTTGTTTCTAAGAATATTGCTGACAATTCCTGTCAGTGTGGCAAGTGGTTAGCGATCATTTTTACGGGGGGGGGGGGGGGGAGGGCCGCCGCCGCCAACTGATAGTCTGCAGGGGGGGCGCCAGAGACCCTAGGCATGGCCCTGCCCAACACAGTACAATACATTTTATGCTGCTTATCCTAGAAAGAAGCAGTGAATGTCCCCAAGTCCATTTTACTAATGGCATATGGACTTTTCTTTTAGGAAGCTAGCCAAATCTTTTTTGAACCCCGCTAAGTTAACTGTGTTTACCACATGTTGAGTGAAGAAATATTTTCTCTGATTTGTTTTAAATTTACTACCTTGTAGCTTCATTGCATGGCTCCTAGTCCTACTATTTTTGGAAAGAGTAAACAAGTGATTCACATCTACCAATTCCACTCCACTCACTATTTTATTGATCTCTATCATATCTCCCCTCAGCTCTCTTTTCTCCAAGCTGAAGAGCCCTAGCTGCTTTAGCCTTTCCTCATAGGGAAGTCGTCCCATCCCCTTTATCATTTTTGTCGCCCTTCTCTGTACCTTTTCTAATTCCACTATATCTTTTTTGAGATGCGGTGACCAGAATTGCACACAGTATTCGAGGTGTGCTCGCACAATGGAGTGATACAAAGGCATTATAATGTCCTCATTTTTGTTATCCATTCTTTTCCTAATGTAGAACCTTGCATCACGTAACTATAATTCGAGTTCCTGTTTCCCACATGCATCACTTTGCACTTGCTCACATTAAACGTCATCTGCCATTTAGATGCCCAGTCTCCCAGTCTAATAAAGACCACTTTTAATTTTTCACAACTTTGAATAACTTTGTGCAGTCAGTAAATTTAATTACTTCACTAGTTACTCCCATCTCTAGATCATTTATAAATATGTTAAAAAGCAGCAGTTCCAGCACAGACCCCTGGGAACCCCACTACCTAACCTTCTCCATTGAAAATATTGACCATTTAATCCTACTCTCTTGTTTTCTTTTAACCAGTTTTTAATCCACAATAGAACAGTAACTCCTATCCTATGACTCTCCAGTTTCCTTTAGAGTCTTTCATGAGGTACTTTGCCAAACATCTTTTGGAAATCCAGATACACAATATCAACTGACTCACCTTTCCCCACATGTTTGTTCACCCTTTCAAAGAAAAGTAGTAGATTGGTGAGGCAAAATTTCCCTTCATTAAATCCATGTTTGCTTTGTCTCATTAATCCTTGCTTTTGAATATGTTCTGTAATTTTGTTCTTTATATAGTCTCTACCATTTTGCCATGCACTGTCTTAAGGCTAACCGGTCTATAATTTCCTGGATCACCTCTGGATCCTTTTAAAAAAAATTGACGTTACATTGGCCACCCTCCAATCTTCTGGTACCATGTTTGATTTTAAAGATAAATTACATATTACTAACAATAGTTCTGCAAGTTCATTTCTCAATTCTATTAGTACTCTGGGATGAATACCATCCAGCAATTTGCTTGTCACGGTTTTGGGTATGGTGAACCTATGTGCCGTTCCAAAAGCAGAAGCCTAGGCCAGCAGGTGTGACCTCTGTTCCAGAAGAAGCAGTCGAGAAACCCAGTTCTTCACCTGTGATGACTGCCATTCCCCAACGGTTCAGCCCTGGGGTGCTGGCGGATGACAGGACTTAGCGTAGCCAGAACAGGAATCAGGAACAGACTTGGCTTGGCACAAACAGGAGTCAGGAACAGACTTGGCTGTAGCAGGACCAGGAGTCAGGCACAGACTTACAGGATCTGGCAGGCAGCTAGCAGAAGGCAACTACCTCAAGGGAACAATTATGTAACTATCCCACCAATTACGTGGCTATGGGGGCTACTGTAGCCCCCACTATAGCCTGCTTATATATGGTGGCGTATGAAGAGATGTATATATATCTATCCTCATATACAAAATACATTCTTTGTTGGAAATGGTTTATTGATGACGTCCTGTTGATTTGGACGGGAACAAATCAACAATTGACGGAATTTCTAGAGTACATCAATCAATGTGATTCTAATATCACGTTTAATATGGAAAGAAATATGCAGACAATAGACATCCTGGATATATCTATATATATATACAGGAGAATGTATTTCATACATCGTTATATAGGAAGCAAACTGATAGAAACTCATTGTTGCACTTTAGTAGTTACCATCCGAGAAAATTAAGAGAAAGCATACCTATGGGACAATTTCTCAGGGTGAAGAGATTATGCTCAGAGCAAAATAAATTTCAAGTTCATGCAGATAATATGAAACAACGATTTTCACAGAGGAAATATCCAAAAAAAGTGATTAAAAGGGCATACAAAAGAGCTCAAAATGCCAATAGACACTGGTTGTTACATAAACAAATGAAATCAAAGGAAAATCAAGCTCTAGTATGTGTTCTCCCTTACTCTATTCATACAATGCAGTTGCGTAAAGCAATTTTACGTTATTGGAATATTGTACAAATTCACCCTGCTTTTGGTGAACAGCCTATTTTTGCATATTGCAGGAATAAGAATCTGGGAGAATTGATGTCAGTTACTAAACATATTAAAAATGCAGACCCCTCAGTAGGGTTTAAACCGTGCCATAATTGCTGTTGTTGTAAACAGGCTCTGGAGGGAGATAGAATTTATAACCAAATGATGAAAAAAAAATTTTATTTGAAACATTCAGGAGACTGTAATTCAGCAGGGGTTGTATATGTAATTGTATGCCCATGCAAGCAATAGTAGGTGGGTCAGACAAAGAGAAAGGTGAAAATTAGAATAGGGGAACATTTGAGTAATATCAGAAGAGGAAATGTTGAGGTGCCATTAGTAAAACATTGGCTAGATAAGAAACATACATTAGATGACCTAAGATTTTCTATTTTAATAAAAATAGATATGGGGATTAGAGGAGGTGATATAAGTCAGAAATTGTTAATTACTGAACAAAGAATTGTATTTACTTGGAAAACATTTGTCCAGCATGGGTTAAACAAAGGTGTTGAATGGACTGAAGTAATTTAACCTTAGGCAACAGCAATTTACTTAATGGATTGATTAGTCACAGCTGCTTTGAATGGCTTGTAAAAAAAGATTTAAAGAGGATAGAGAGTATTCAGTAGCACATGGATTTGTTTGCTTTGGATTGACCGGATGGGATGTGTAAGGGATAAATCGACTGAAGGGATCAGGTGACCCTCAGGGGGAGGAATGCTGGCTTCGGCCTAACCCCTGGTAAGCCTTTCCTCAGCTGAGAGGTGCCCAGCTCTACCACCGGCTGCCTTTCAGGTGCTGTGGAGGACTTGCAGCTCATCTGCATATCCTTACAGCCTTCTCCAGGGTGACACCCAGGTCCACTCCGATCCACTCAGGGTCTCCGCTCTAGGTGCCGCGCGCCTAACGGTGCGCGGGGCATTTTTCTCTTTACATCTAATCTTCTTCCCAGTTGCTAAAGCACCTCAGTCATTTATGGCCCCTATTCACATTCTCTTCCTAGCCCTGTCCCTTCCTAATCTTTTCCCTCACCCCCTACCTCTCTCCGCTACAGGAACTCACTGCCCATCCATCGACTTCATCACCTCACCTTCTCTCCTACCCTCTTCCTCCCTCTTGGCTTTTAAATCTCCGCCTCTTTCTTCCATCCATTTTGCCTTCCCCATTCCACCTAAATACCTCTCGCCTTCGACGCCTTCGTGGCCACACCTCTCCTACTCTCCTCCGCTCTCTTTTACTCCTTCTCTTACTCTCAGCCGGTGACATCAATCCCAATCCTGGCCCCCCTCACCAACTATTATCCCAACTCTACAGATCTCACCGCGACCTCTCTAACCTCATCTCTATTTCTCTATTCCCCTCCTCTTCTCTGCCCTTCTCTTGCGCCCTATGGAATGGTTCTATCTTTAACAAACTCGCCTATATCCAGGACCTCTTTATCTCATGTCACCTCCATCTGCTCGCCATAACAGAAACCTGGCTCTGCCCTGATGACTCTGCTTCAGTCACAGCCCTGTGCCATGGCGGTTATCTATTTTCACATACTCCTCGCCCTGCTGGCCGTGGGGGCGGTGTTGGACTACTTCTCTCTCCCTCCTCCAGATTTCAACCCCTTCTTCCACCTCAATCTCACTGTTTTTCCTCCTTTGAAGTCCACTCTATCCGCCTTTTCTCTCCTCTGCCTCTTCGAATAGCGGTCATTTATTGTCCCCCTGATAAGTCCCTTTCAACCTTTCTCAGTGACTTTGACGCCTGGCTTGCCTTCTTCCATGATCCTTCCTCCCCCTCTCTCATCCTTGGTGACTTTAATATTCCTGCTAATGATACTTCCAACTCTTATATTTCCAAGTTACTCGCTTTAACGTCCTCCTTTAATCTACAACTATGCTCCACCTCCCCCACTCATCAAAATGGTCACTGTCTTGATCTCATCTTCTCCTCCAACGGTTCACCCTCTAGTTTCCTTGCCTCTGATCTTCCCTCCTCTGATCACCATCTTATAACTTTCACACTTAAATCTCCTCCCTCCCAGTCCTGTCCTATCTTATCTAATTTATCTAGGAATCTTCACGATATTGACCCTTCATCTCTATCCTCCCATGTTTCAAACCTCCTCTCTACTGTGGCACCATCCACGTCTGTCATCGAGGCTGTTTCTTCTTACAACAATACTCTATCCTCTGCCTTAGACACTCTTGCACCTTTGATGACCCGCCCTGTAAGGCGTACAAAACCCCAACCTTGGCTGACTTCTAATATCCGCTACCTACGTTCCTGTACCCGCTCCGCCGAATGCCTCTGGCAGAAATCTCGGGCCCTTGCTGATTTCTTACACTTTAAGTTCATGCTGACCTCCTTCCAATCTGCTCTTTTACGTGCCAAACAGGATTATTATATCCAACTGACCAACTCTCTTGGCTCTAATCCTCGACTTCTCTTCACCACATTGAACTCTCTCCTCAAGGTGCCCCCTCCCCCAACTCCCCCTTCATTATCTCCTCAGACCCTTGCTGAATTCTTTCACAACAAGGTTCAAAAGATAAACCTTGCTTTCTCTACCTCACCACCTCTCCCTCCACTAGTCCGTTCCCCTCTCTCTCCTTCCCCTCATTCCCTTTCCTCCTTTCCTGAAGTTACTATTGAGGAAACTACACTTCTCCTTTCTTCCTCAAAATGTACCACCTGTTCCTCTGATCCCATTCCCACCCACCTTCACTCGACCCTATGTGTCCCTCTAATTACCGACCCATCTCCCTCTTTCCTTTTCTCTCCAAATTACTTGAGCGTGCTGTTCATCACCGCTGCCTTGATTTTCTCTCCTCACATGCTATTCTTGACCCACTACAATCTGGTTTTCGCCCTCTCCACTCAACCAAAACTGCGCTTACTAAAGTCTCCAATGACCTATTACTGGCTAAATCCAGAGGTCAATATTCTATCCTCATTCTTCTTGATCTTTCCGCTGCTTTTGACACTGTCGATCACAGCATACTTCTCGATACCCTGTCCTCACTTGGATTCCAGGGCTCTGTCCTTTCCTGGTTCTCTTCTTACCTCTCCCTCCGCACCTTTAGTGTTCACTCTGGTGGCTCCTCTTCTACTTCTATCCCTCTGCCTGTCGGCGTACCTCAGGTTCTGTTCTTGGTCCCCTCCTCCTTTCTATCTACACTTATTCCCGTGGTTCATTAATCTCATCCCATGGCTTTTCCTACCATCTCTATGCTGATGACTCCCAAATCTACCTTTCTACCCCTGATATCTCACCTTGCATCCAAACCAAAGTTTCAGCGTGCTTGTCTGACATTGCTGTCTGGATGTCTCAACGCCACCTGAAATTAAATATGACCAAAACCGAGCTTCTCATTTTCCCCCCCAAACCCACCTCCCCGCTCCCCCCGTTTTCTATTTCTGTTGATGACTCTCTCATTCTCCCTGTCTCCTCAGCTCGAAACCTTGGGGTCAGATTGCCAAGACCTGTCGTTTCTTTCTTTACAACATCCGTAAAATCCGCCCCTTTCTTTCCGAGCACTCTACCAAAACCCTCATCCACACCCTTGTCACCTCTCGTTTAGACTACTGCAATCTGCTTCTTGCTGGCCTCCCACTTAGTCACCTCTCCCCTCTCCAGTCGGTTCAAAACTCTGCTGCCCGTCTCGTCTTCCGCCAGGGTCGCTTTACTCATACAACCCCTCTCCTCAAGACCCTTTACTGGCTCCCTATCCATTTTCGCATCCTGTTCAAACTTCTTCTACTAACCTATAAATGTACTCACTCTGCTGCTCCCCAGTATCTCTCCACACTCGTCCTTCCCTACATCCCTTCCCGTGCACTCCGCTCCATGGATAAATCCTTCTTATCTGTTCCCTTCTCCACTACTGCCAACTCCAGACTTCGCGCCTTCTGTCTCGCTGCACCCTACGCCTGGAATAAACTTCCTGAGCCCCTACGTCTTGCCCCATCCTTGGCCACCTTTAAATCTAGACTGAAAGCCCACCTCTTTAACATTGCTTTTGACTCGTAACCTAACCACTCGCCGCCACCTACCCTCCTCTCTTCCTTCCCGTTCACATTAATTGATTTGATTTGCTTACTTCATTTATTTTTTGTCTATTAGATTGTAAGCTCTTTGAGCAGGGACTGTCTTTCTTCTATGTTTGTGCAGCGCTGCGTACGCCTTGTAGCGCTATAGAAATGCTAAATAGTAGTAGTAGGATCTCCTGTCTGAGAGACAGTGTCAAAAGAAGTTGGATGTAAAATCTGTTTATTGTAAGTAGTTTGATGTTTATAAGAATTAGAATGTTGAAATTTAGAGATATGAGACTCATGGTGTAACATATATTTACAGCCATTGCAGTTGTCTTATATATATATATACAATGGATGAATCAGAATGATATATCGCTGTGCTAATGCGATGTTTAGACAGCTCCTGAGGACACCGTTGGTGAAACACAGCACTGTGTAGAGCTGCAAGAAAGGAATTGTTTGTACAAAGAATTGATGGACAATGAGCTGAAACAGCATTAATGTATGTTATGAATTTTGTAAGAACATGAATACAACTGAAATGGACTATATAAAGTGTGGATTTTAAATAATGATGGAATAATTGTATTAATAAAGAGTAATTTGATAAAATTTAAAATAACATCTATTCCTATAAGGTTTTGAGCTAGCAGAAGGCAACATCAGGTTCAGGCTTACTGGTTTAGGCAGGTGGCTAGCAGAAGGCAATGTCAAGCTCAGCCTTACTGATTCGGGCAAGCAGCTAGCAGAAGGCAATGTCAGGTTCAGGTTTACTGGTTCATTCAGGCGGCTAGCAGAAGCCAATGTCAGGTTCAAGCTTACTGGTTTAGGCAGGAGGCAAGTCAAAAAGCAGGATCAGAAATGCACCAGCTCCTAAACGAAGAAGTAGCTGAGGCTCAGAGTGACGGTCCGGCTCCTCCTTAAGAGGCGAGGCTGTCTGATGTCAGTGGGGCGCCCTCACCTGGGAAGAGTCGTGCAGAGGAGAGCCAGCATCACTAGTGCAACAGCAGCTGTCTGAATTGCCTCACGGAACTCTGGGATCGTAACTGCCGCAGAAGAGGAAGAGGAGGATCATGGCAGCCATCCACGTTGCCACGCAGGACCCAAAGCCAAGCACCATGGCGGCAGCCCACATTGCCAAACAGAGCCCAGGCCCCGGAGTTGTGACAGTGCTACTCTTAAATTTATCAAATTGCGCCGTTACATCTTCCAGGTTTATAGAGATTTCATTCAGTTTCTTTGACTCGTCAGCTTTGAATACCATTTCTGGCATTTGTATCTCTCCCAAATCTTCCTTGGTGAAGACCGAAGCAAAGAATTCATTTAATCTCTCCGCTATGGCCTTGTCTTCCCCGATTGCCCCTTTCATCCCTTGGTCATCTAGTTGTCCAACTGATTCTTTTGCCAGCTTCTTGCTTTTAATATACCTAAAAAAGTTTTTATTATATGTTTTTGCCTCCAACACAATCTTTTTTCAAAGTTCTTCTTTGCCTTTCTTATCAGCGCTTTGCATTTCACTTGCTACTCTTTATGCTGTTTCTTATTATTTTCAGTTGGATCCTTCTTCCATTTTCTGAAGGTCTTTCTTTTAGCTCTAATAGCTTCCTTCACCTTTTATCAATGCTCGCTGTCACCTGGCCTTCCTTCCTCCTTTTTTAATACATGGAATATAACTGACCTGGATTTCCAGGATGGCATTTTTGAATAGCATCTATGCCTGATGTAAATTTTTGACCTTTGCAACTGCTCCTCTTAAGTTTTTTTTTCACCATTCTTCTCATTTTATCATAGTCTCCTTTCTGAAAGTTAAATGCTGTGTTTACTTACTGCAGAGTCGATGTAAAATCTAATCATATTATGATCACTGTTATCAAGCGACCCCAGAACCATTAACTCCTGCAACAGATCATGTGCTTCACTAAGGACTAGGTCTAGAATTTTTCCTCCTCTTGTTGGCTTCTGTACCAGCTGCTCCATAAAGCAGTCCTTGATTCTGTCAATGAATTTTATCTCCCTAGGATGCCCTGATGTTACAATTACCCAATCAATATTGGGGTAATTGAAATCACCCATTATTATTGTGTTGCCCAGTTTGTTAGTCTCCCTAATTTCTGATAACATTTCTACATCTGTCTGTTCATCCTGGCCAGGTGGATGGTAGTGCACTCCTATCACTATCCTTTTCCCCTTTACACATAGAATTTCAATCCACAGGGATTCTAAGACGTGTTTTGTTTCCTGCAGAATTTTCAATCTATTTGATTCAAGGCCCTCCTTAACATACAATGCTACCCCTAAACCAATTTGATCTACCTTATCATTATGATATAATTTATACCCCGGTATGACAGTGTCCCACTGGTTATCATCCTTCCACCAGGTCTCAGAGATGCCAATTATATCTAATTTTTCATTTAGTGCAATATATTCTAACTCTCCCATCTTATTTCTTAGGCTTCCGGCATTCGCATATAGACATTTCAAACTATGTTTGTTGTTCCTATTTACATCTTGTTCAGCAGTTGATAGTGATAATTTGCAATCTTTTGTCTGCTTTTTATTTAAAGACACCTGGAGGGGCATAATCGAAAGGGACGTCCAAGTTTTGATGAGGACATCCTCGCAAAACGTCCCCAATCCAGGGGCGGGGACCATATTTTTGAAACAAGGTGGACGTCCATCTTTCATTTCAATAATACGGTCAGGGACGCCCAAATCCTGAAATTTGGTTGTCCTTACAGATGGTTGTCCCTAGACTTGGTCGTTTCTGATTTTTAACGATAATGGAAACCAAAGACGTCCATCTCAGAAACGAGCAATGCAAGCCATTTGGTCATGGGAGGAGCCAGCATTTGTAGTGCACTGGTCCCCCTCACATGCCAGGACACCAACCGGGCACCCTAGGGGGCACTGCAGTAGACTTCATAAATTGCTCCCAGGTACATAGCTCCCTTAGCTTGTGTGCAGAGCCCCCCAAAAACCCACTACCCACAATTGTACACCATTACCAAAGCCCTTATGGGTGAAAGGGGCACCTAGATGTGGGTACAGTGGGTTTCTGGTGGGTTTTGGAGGGCTCGCTGGTTCCTCCACAAATGTAACAGGTAGGGGGGGATGGGCCTGGGTTTGCCAGCCTGAAGTGCACTGCACCCACTAAAACTGCTCCAGGTACCTGTATACTGCTGTGATGAAGCTGAATATGTCATCTGAGGTTGGCATAGAGGCTGGCAATCAATATTTTGAAAGATGTTTTTTGAGGGTTGGAGGGGGTTAGTGACCAGTAGGGAAGTAAGGGGAGGTCATCCCCGATTCTCTCCGGTGGTCATTTTGGGCACCTTTTTGTGCCTTGGTCGTAAGAAAAACACGACCAGGTAAAGTCGTCCAAGTGTTCGTCAGGGACATCCTTGTTTCTTTCATATTATGGGTTGAGCACCTCCTAGTGTTAGGCACGCCCAAGTCCCGACGTCGCTATGCCTCCGATACACCCCCTTGAACTTTGGCTGTCCCTGCGACATAGTGCAGTTGGGGAAGTCCAAAATTGGCTTTCGATTATACCGATTTAGATAACCCTGTGAGAAGGACGCCCATCTTCCGATTTATGTCAAAAGATGGGCGTCCTTCTCTTTCGAAAATGAGCCCACTGGTCTACTATGGTCTCTATTGCAACCTTGCTATCAGGATACCCTATCTTCCTTGTTTTGGTGATATCTTTGAAATATACCTTGTTCTGAACTATGCGATTTTTAATGACTTTTGGCAATTACATTGGATCCCAGTTACAATTGCCGGCGCAGACAGGTAAAATTCTTGCTGGACAGGCAGAGACAAGTAAGATTCAGGCAGGGATGGGTTAGATTTCTGTCCCCTTGCAACTCTGTAGTTCAGACATTCATAAAGAATGTTTTTTATTCTCAGATCATCATTGTACCAGGGAGCTCTATTCTGATGTCTACTTATTACTAGCTCCTTAGGAGCTAATTCATCTAAGACAGATTGCAAAACACTATCCCATAAATAACAACATCTTGAACATCTAAATTCTCTAATTCTCCAATTTTATTTTTCAATAAAAATTCTAACTGTGCTAATTCAATCATGGCCGTCGTTCAGTTCTACTCGTCTGATTTTCTTGTATTTTGTAGTATACATTTCAAACACAATTTAATCAGGAAATGATCAGTCCAAGAAATACTCCGAATGTCCTGAATGTATACCTGTGAAGGTGATAAATGCATATCTACAAATATAAGATCCAAATATGACCCTTAATATGTATGGGTTCATAAACAATTTGTTTCTCACTTGAGTCCAAAGAAACTAAAGACATCAGTAATAATAGGATCAGAAGAACTCTCATCAACATGAATTAGTCACCAGGAATAATAGTTGATAACGGGGAAATGATGGAACGCTAAAGGAAATGCACATGGCAACAAGTGAGGAGGGACCCGGGCAAGCAAAAAGGAAAATAACTAGCAATTTATATGGTGAGACAAGCCCTGTTTTGCATCAAAGGCTGAGGAGCAAGTCCATTTCAATGACAGTTGCTGGCTCCAATAAAGACTGTGGAGAGTGGCCAGTATCCACTGAGGTGACCCTTATCCCGGAAGTGCAACAGAGCTGCAGGGTGGAAATGTAAACCACAGAGTGGGAAATGAAGGCACTGTCATGACCAGAAAGCTTAGCAGCCTGTCTGTCACTGGCACACAGCTGGAATCAACTGGTCAAGGTCTACTGGGAAGTAGAGAATTTGAAGGACCCAGGGGCTATAGCAAAGAGTTAGCTGGACACCCTGGGCTGTGATTTCCATTGCTGGAAATTTCCCCTTGTTAACAACCATACCTGCCAGCAGATTAGACCAGAACCGCAACAGCCTGGTTGTGGCTACAACTACTACCCCAGGAGCCTCAGATCCATTAGTCTGCCAACCAAAGTCCATCTCCATCGAGTTACAAACCTGGGTTGACTTTTGGGAAGCTTCCTGGTGGGTAAAAATGAGTGAGCCAACCATGAATTATAAACTCACACAGACAATAATGCAAGCTTTTGAAACTGAGCTCACGAAACCCGTGGACCCGGATAGGTTTCTGCATTTAACCCTTGGACCAAGGACCAATGCGGAGGAGGAGGATGACATTGATTACGGATTTGATGCAGACACCCATGATTCAGACCAAGCAGCTGATGGACTGGATGATGAATACGATAAGGATGAAAGAGAAGAGAATGAAGATGAGGAGGAGATTCTACTTGGCTGCCTTCAACTGTGACTGATACCATGTGCTGGAGATCCGGATGTGTCAAAGCCATTGATGTGGTGGGGATAATGGCTATTACTACTTCTTTGCCCATCTAAGTTTTATAGTATTTTGGAGTCTTGCCTGTCTGGAGTAAGCTTCTGGGTTTATCTGGGACAGTTTTGGGAAACTTGAGTGTTAGTGGAAGACGCTCAACTGGGCGTGGTTGAGCTGAGGGGGAGGGTTTGTAAGGAGTATATAGTACTCTGTCCTTCCCCTTAAGGATGCTCCCTCACAGTGTCAGAACCATAGTTCCACCCAAGGGGGAAGTGATATGGGAGGGATGGAGCCAAAAGAGCTGGAACTAAAAGTATAAAAGCTAGGGGCACAGCCAGGTTAAGGTAGCCCACCAGGAAGCAGTGATGCCCCAGAGCATATGCTTCTACCATCTATATGTGAATTGCCATTGCTACAGACAGGTAGGCCAAACCTCACTTGGAATGTTGCAGCTTTTATATTTTGACCTGAGTACTTGAGGAACTAGGCCAGGGACAAGTAGAGTGTGCTACTGTGCTGAGAAACAGTAATGTACACAGTAGCCCTGAAGAAGCAGGCCACATGAGGACTAGTTTTACGTTGTTTTTGTATCTCTTGGGCCCTGAACTACAGCTTTAATATATGTTATTTTCATTGTCTGCAACTGCTTTGTGGTTCTGTCTTTATTTGAGTTCAGTTAGCAAAATGCTGAGCACCACCGGTTATCGACACAAATGAGTCTATGCCTCAGTGCAAGTGTATATATGTATATATGAGATCATGATGGAAGAAACTGTGTAGAGAAGGCCTTCTAAAAAATGAAAAAGTGCAAGTAGGAAAGTGAAGTTAAATATCATGAACAACAGGAGATAAAAGGCTAGATTTATGTAAATGTGTTTGCGTGACTTAGAGGCTCATTTTCAAAGAACATAGACTTACAAAGTTGCATAGGTTACTATGAGGGGCATTTCTGATATGATATCTAAGTCCATCTTTGGGCATTTTGCTCAAAATGTCCAGAATCTGAATAGTAAATATGGCCATTTTTGAAACAGCAAACATGTATCTTTTTTTTTTTTTTTTTAATAGTCACTTGCTAGATGTTTTTGTGCTCTGTGCAATAATCTTTTTGATCCGTTACAAAGAAAAACATTCAAGTGAAAAACACACAAAATCAAGCCATTGGGATGTAGGAGGAGCTAGCATTCTTAATAGATTGGCCACACAGACATCCCAGCAGAACAGTGGGGCACCCTAGGGGTCACTGCAGTGGACTTCATCTAAAAGCTCCCAGTTACACATCTCACCATTACTCCCTTATATTGTATAGTGAACCCTCCAAAACCTACCAAAAGCTTACTGTAGCCAAGTGCACACCACTACAATAGCCCTTATAGCAGCAAGTATCACCTATATGTGGGTACAGTAGATTTTTGGTGGGCTTTGGAGGGCTCACACTTTCCACCACAAATGTAACAGAGTGGATTATGGGCCTGGGTCCCCTTCTCCATAGTGCACTGCATCAACCACTAGGTTTACTCCAGGGACCTGCTTGCTGCTCTAACAGGACTGTCTGTAACATCTGAGGCTGTCATAGAGGCTGGTATGCACTGTTTCTTTTATATCTTTGGAAGGGGGAGTGGGAGGGGATCAATCACTGGAGGAGCAAGGGGGGTCATTTCTTTATTGCTTCAGTGGTCACCTGGTCATTTAGGGCACTTTGTTGTGGTTTAGTCATTATTAAAACAGGTCTAGCTCAAAATGTCTTAGTTTTTGTCCTGGACGTTTTTCAGCCATAATGGAACAAAACGTCCAGGTCTTAGGAACGCCCAAATCCCACCCTTCACATGCCCCCAACATATCCCCTTGAGATTTGGATGCACTGCAGATGAACTGTATAGAAACACGTCTGGAAAATGGATTTCGAAAATACCAATTTGGATGTTTTGGTAAGAAAAACATCCAAATGCTGCTTTATGCCAATTTTTAGACATTTTTCTCATTCAAAAATGAGCGCCTATGTAACTTTCTAAGTCTATACGCTTTGAAAATAAGTACATTGACATATATTATTTAATGCAAGCCCCATTATTGTTTTATAAATGACTGTGCACAAAAAACCTGCAACTCTCCTTGTTTGATCTGATTACGGACCCATACATTTAAGCCCAAACCTGTGACAAAGAACTTCTGCTACTGACTTCCCCTTATCGTAGATGAAGGAATTGGATGGGACTACACTCTTCCACCTTTCCAAATGACAATTTGCAAAAGTTTTATGACTCCAGTATCCCCTACCCTAAAATAGTAATGCTGCATCCTAATTTTTCACTCTATGGGCTATTCACTGATGCAGATTAGCTCAGACTCAATATTTCAGTTTACAATTTATCAGACCAGAACTGCTAAAACTCACTCTATTAACCTTAACTGTTTCTCTTTCAGGGCATATCTATCACAGCTAGAATATATTTTATTGCTGCAGATAACTTACATTATTACTGAGCAGTTCTACTACCTATTCATTATGTCAGACCTTATGTCAGACCAGAAATACTAGAATGTTTCCCCTTTTGACTGTCAACCCAATGTGAGTTCTCTAGACAATTTTTGCTGACCATCAGGTTCCACCTCACACTGTGCTGGACCAATACTACTACAAACTTAATTTACAACCAAACCTTCCCCTCTGAGCAAAACCACACTACTATAGACATTTTATTGTGGTTCCACCTCAAACTGTCCTGGACCAATACTACTACACACTGAATTTACACCCATAGCGTCCCCTCTGGTCAAAGCCACATTGCTATAGACATTGTAATGTCCACACCAGGGCATGGCACGGTCTGTATCACCAGGTCTGCTCCCTCTTACACTTTCCTTGGAAGAGGTCAGGAAAAATCCCCCTGACCCAGATCCCGCTCCGGTCCAGGCTTCCCAACTCGCCAACTCAGACGCTCATACAGCAACCAGGTTCCAAAACATAAAAAGCTTTTATTCAGCGCAAAGATTTAAATTCTATTAACAAAGTTCAGTCTCCAAAACACAGCACAAGTCCCACTGACATGTGTTTCAGGATTCAAAGGAAAAATAACACAAAATAATTCATGTAAAACTGTACAGGAAGTTTTTCTCTTTTCTTCCCCAACCCAGCTTGCATTTGAAGTCCATAGCAGTTCAAAATTCCTCATAAGTCTGAACCAGTGTTTCCAGGACACAGACTAAATCTGTGCCCTTAATTAACCTCTCTCTGACCAGGTTAATTCCCTACCTGATACCAGCCATAGGCTGGGACTGCTCAGTAACAGCCTCTGCACCTTTCACATGGCTGATCTTGACCCTCTCTCTCATCAGGCAGGTCAGAACCTGTTTCGCAACAGCATTTTCCCCGGTAAGGATAGGCCACCAGTTCTTTCTCCTAGCCACAGGCTAGGACTGCTCAGAGACATTCTTTGAACCCTTCACATGGCTGACCCTGACCCTCTCTCTCTCTCTCTCTCTCTCTCTCTCTTCAGGCTGATAAGTAATAATGCCCTGGTGAGGACCAGGCACCAGTTCTTTCTCCCAGCCACAGACTAGGAGTGCTCAGAGACAGTCTCTGCACCCTTCACATGGCTGACCCTAACCCCCCCTCTCTCTTCAGGCAGGCCAGTACCTATCTCACAACAGCATTTTCCATGGTGAAGACCAGACACCAGCTCTTTCCCCTTCTTTCATTAACCAGGCACTGCATTACTTTTAGGGTCCTCTTGCCCTGGGTTAGGTTGCCTGTTTGTTCCCTGCAGCTGGTTCTCTGTGAGGAAGGTTCCCCCTTGCCTTCGGGCAGGTTGCTCTCTCTTTCTCCATCTCTCTCTCTCTCTTCAGGCAGATCATAACAGGCTTTTTACCTCGAGTCTGCCTGAGAGAAGCAGCCCCACTTGTTTCCAAGCCTCACTTTAGCTCCCAGGGTATACTGCTTACTGAGTCATGAGCAAAGGCTGGATTTAAGTCCTGGCATGTCCCTAAGGACTGACTCATTTCCCTACAGGAAAGCACTATAGGTGTGGAACACCTCCCTTCCTGAGGCCATGCCAGGTTTTCTCCCTTCCAGTGAGAAAGACATCATTAAGCACTACCAGGGAAGGGTTTGGAACCTGAGGAATCTGCCCTTTCGGTAATTATGCTCGCCCCTCTCTTGCTGCAAGCCTTCCAGGAATGCACAGCCAGATATCCAGGTAAAATTCATCTCCCTTCTTATAGTATTTGCAGGGAATAAGATATGAAAAACAACAGGGAATCCAGGAGG
Source organism: Microcaecilia unicolor (assembly GCF_901765095.1). Lineage (NCBI taxonomy): Eukaryota > Metazoa > Chordata > Amphibia > Gymnophiona > Siphonopidae > Microcaecilia > Microcaecilia unicolor. The sequence goes on along the minus strand of NC_044040.1, from coordinate 98,604,303 downwards.
GAGTCTTATACATCACATCATCTAATTGCGGTGTAATCCTGAATTACCATTTACTATATTGGAATAGTACTGTTACATGTCATCCTTGGAACATGAATGTTTCTTCACCAGGGTAATATTTAAGGGTAAGGAAAGTTACAGCGCAACTGCCATCCTACAGAGATATTAGGTAGCAACTACTCCTCTAATGAATGCCACATTTCTACTGCCATCCTTTAAATCTCCAGGTCTTAATTACTCTACCAAGGTATTTTTTTTTATTTATATAACTGTAGACATTGTACTATATTACGCATCTGCTAACTTCTACAGCCCATCCCCCAACCTTAATGTCTTGATAGTTCTTTCTATGCAACTCTAATTAATTTTGAATTGAGGCTTTCTCCCTCTGCTGTATCAATAGGTACAGCCATTTGTTTCTTTATTGCTGGAAGCCTTTGATCTCTCAGGCCTGGTCTGAATTTACAACTTTAAAAAAGGTCTGTTCTTTTAGATTATTTAAAGCCTTAACCCTGCATTGCCAACTAGTAAGATTGCTGATCTACAGGTTGAACTCCACAGGGGGACTGCAGTGCCACCCAGTGAAATTTTGCCTAACTAGCTCCTGACACAAAAAATGTACATTGGTCCCAAAGACTATGCAAGCATCCCAGTGGTGTGTGGGAGAGGAAACTATAATCCCAACCAACCAGAGAAGGCAAAAATGCAAGAGGTCAAACACCGACATAACAGTACTTAAAAGATCACCTCATTGCTACACCAAAGCTACCCCCTAGCACCCCCAGACCACCCTTGGGAACTGTAGGACTGGTGAATGCCAGATCAGCTGCAAAGAAATCCTTGGTGATCCATGATGCCATAAATGAACAGCATCTTGACATCCTAGGAATAAGTGAAACCTGGCTAGATGAAAGTAGGGGTTTACCACTGGCTGAACTATGCCCAAGAAGTTTCAACATACAACACCAACCAAGACCAGGAAGACAGGGTGGAGGGGTAGCAGTCTTGATTCAGGATACAATCACACTGCGCAGAATATCCATCCCCCAGCTACATGAATCAGAATCTCTTTTAATCCAACTTGAAGAGGAGAAACCAATCTGGCTGGTCATGATATACCGAGCACCTCGTAACAACACATTATCTGTGCAAGAACTCCTAGACCTGATTACTCAAGTGACTCTGAATTACCCTAGGCTGGTGATCATGGGAGACTTCAATCTACAAATCGAAACCCCAGATACCACCACAGCTGCCTTTCTAGACAAGATGACAGCACTAGGATTTACATAGGTAATCAATTCTCCAACCCACGAAGAGGGTCACATACCAGACCTGGTATTCTAGAAAAGGGTAGATATCCCAGAATTCTGGGATAACAGTATTGAAATCACACCTCTATCAAAGTCAGACCATTTTCTAATTAAATTCTTCATAAGTGACCACCTGAAACAAATGGCACCTCCCAGAGTTTGGAAGGAGATCAGAGACAAAAAAAAAAAGCTGACCACTGAGAATTTCCTAGAGGCCTTGGACTATCCACATGTGGATGAAAAGACAACAACAGTAGCAGAACAAGTTGATATCTGGAATACACACTTAGCCAAAACCTTAGAGAAAACAGCACCACAAAAAAGGTCTTATGCCCGACTCACAAACGCTCACCTTGGTTTTCTCCAGAACTTCTGATCCTTAAACACGAAGGATGGAAACTGGAAAGGAGATGGCATAAATCTCACCTGGATGAAGACAGGGTAAACTGTAGGAAGCACACATCAAAGTACTGCCAAGCCTTAACAGCAACCAAAAAACAGTATTTCTCTCAATGCATTGCAGAGGCTGCCAATTCAACCAAGCAATTGTTCATTATAATAAACAGCCTACTACAACTCCCAAAACAGAACCAGTCTGCCCAGTCTAAACTGAACTGCAATGATTTTGCTGCCAACAAAATTAAGAGTCTCCACCAGGATTTACAGGCAATCCCACCCAATCCCCAACCAGTCAACCAGGGGTGCACGAACTCGCCCCCTCCTGACAGAGACAGATGGGGGACACTTTTAACCCAATAACAGAGGAAAGCCTTGACAAAATCCTAAGAGACCTTCAACCAACTATCTGCTCCCTTGACCCCTGCACATCAAAGATAGTGCAGCAAGCAAGTTTGGGCCTCATAGAAGGCTCAAAGATTGTGAACACCTTTCTTTCTAATGGACAACTACCAACAGCATTAAAAAGGGCAGTGGTTCACCTTCTGCTAAAGAAAAATAACCTTGACCAGGACAAATTTGAAAGTTACTGGCCAGTATCCAACATCCCGTTTCTAGGGAAACTCATAGAATAAACAGTCTGTGTGTTGAACTTAATGATTGGCTAGAAGAGAGAAGCTGGTTAGATTCATGTCAATCTGGATTCAGACCTGGTTATGGAACAGAAATGGTCCTTGTATCCCTACTAGATGATCTTCACAGAAATCGAGACAAGAGATTTGCCTCGGTGTTAGTACTGCTACATTTCTCAGCAGCTTTTGACACTGTGGATCATGATATCATGCTAGCATGACTGACAGAAACAGATATCAATGGAACAGTGCTTGCCTGGTTCAGATCCTATCTATCAGACAGGCAACAATCCATAACATTTGGCAGCAACTCATCACCACCATGGACACTGACTTGCAGGATACCAGAAGGATCGATACTGTCACCTATTCTGTTCAATATCTACCTCAAGCCACTAGCTGAGCTGATTCAGTCAATGGACACTCAGTTCTATATCTATGCGAATGATGTGCAGCTACTCATACCCATTGAACCTGACTTACATACAGCCTTGAATAAACTGATTACCTATCTAACATTGATTCAAGAATGGGCTAAAAACAACAAACTTTGCCTGAACCCAAGTAAAACCGAGCTTCTCTGGGGCCCTAACACAAGTGGATACATACCTGACATCAAAATCCCTTTTGGGAAGTACAAACTCTCCCTTAAATCAAACATCAGGAACCTTGGAATACAGTTAGATTCAACACTTACTCTGATTCCTCAAATCCAAGCAACCTTCAAGAGCTGCTTCTACTATTTGCAACAGCTACACTGCCTCTCTCCTTACATCGAGAAGGTAAATCTTATCCCAGTTGTGCATGCCATGATAACATCAAGACTTGATTACTGCAATGCACTATACAATGGCCTGACTACAAAGGGCCTGCACCAGCTCCAGTTGATTCAGAATGCAGCAGCAAGACTCATAGAAGATTGGCAAGCGGCGTGACTACATCACACCATTTTTACAAAAACTTCATTGGCTACCAGTACAATACAGGGCTAAATTTAAAACTCAATGTGTGATCTTTCAGGAAATCTAGACTGCCCCTATTTGACTGACTGTACATTTGTCCTTTAGATTGTAAGCTCCTTTGAGCAGGGACTGGCCTTCTATGTTAAATTGTACAGCGCTGCGTAACCCTAGTAGCGCTTTAGAAATATCAAGTAGTAGTAGTAGTAGTATCTTCAAGGCGCTTAAAGGAAATGGCCCCGAGTACATTTTATTTATTTATTTATAGTATATTTCTACCCCACATTTTCCCACACACACAGGCACAATGTGACTTACATAGGAGAATTAAAAATGACAATACAATAATAAAAAATGGTAAGAGACAAGAATAAGGCAAGGAAGGGGGTATAACAGATGCAGGGGTAAGTAAGTGGGCTATTGATTGGTAAGAGTGTGGGGGGAGTAGACCAGTCCAAATAGGTGGGTTTTCAGCAGCCTCTTAAACAGCTGGTGATCATTTTGCAGCTTTAAGCATTTCGGCAAACCATTCCAATTCTTGGCACAGAAGTATTGGAAGGAAGAAGTGAAGATCTTCTTGTATTTAACGCCTCTGCAATTTGGAAAGTGCAGGTTGAGATACGACCTTGAGGTGGCAACTGCATTTCTGGGAGGCAGGTCGATAAGGCAAAGCATATATTCCGGAGCCAACCCATATATGATTTTGTGAGTTAGGGAGCAGGTTTTGAAAGAGATACGTTCCCTCACAGGCAACCAGTGGAGAAGGAAATGTAGAGGCTGAGCATGCTCGAAACGCAATTTACCCAGGATTAGTCTCGCTGCAGTGTTTTGTGCAGTCTGGAGTTTTTGCAAAAGGTATCCAAGGCAACCTGCATAAATCCCACTGCAGTAATCCAGGTGAGATAGCACCATCCAATGAACAAGGGTGCGAAACAGGTCTCTAGTTAGGCAGTATCTGACCTGCCGAAGCCTCCACATTGCATTGAACAATCTCTTAGTGACAACTCGTACCTGGTCATCCAGATGCAAATGCTTATCCAAGGTCACCCCAAGGAGCTTTAGACTGCTGGATAGAGGGAGAACATAGTCATGTATAGTGAGGGTATCAGTAAGGGGAGTGGAGAATTAAGCACTGAGTTTTATCTTTATTTAACTTGAACCGGAACACCCTCGCCCAATGTTCCATTGTAGATTTGCTTGTAGCAATCAGGTCCGAGATTTCAGCAACCGTGTCACGGAAAGGGATGGAAATGGTGACATCATCAGCATAAATGTAAGGATTTAGGCCCAGGTTGCTGAGGGCAGTAGCAAGTGGGATCAGCATGATGTTAAACAGTGTAGGTGAGAGGGGCAAGCCCTGAGGCACCCCACAGGAGGCTCTCCAAGGAGCAGAAATGGTAGAGTTCACTTTGACCTGGTAGGATCTGGACGACAGGAACCCCTTGATCCAGTGCAAAACAATGCCGCTCACGCCAAACGTGTCAAGGAGGTGTAGAAGGAATTCATGATCCACCATATCAAAGGCACTGGACAGGTCAAACTGCAGTAAAAGGTAAAATTATGTATCATACCTGATAATTTTCTTTCCATTAATCATAGCTGATCAATCCATAGACTGGTGGGTTGTGTCCATCTACCAGCAGGTGGAGATAGAGAGCAATCCTTTTGCCTCCCTATATGTGGTCATGTGCTGCCGGAAACTCCTCAGTATGTCGATATCAAAGCTCCATCCGCAGGACTCAGCACTTAGAGAATTACACCCACAAAGGGACACTCTGCCCAGCTCACCACCGCCGAAACGGGGGAGGGGAATTAACCCAGCTCATCCCCATACAAGTGGGGGAGGGGAATCCATCCAGCTCATCCCCGCGGAGCGGGGGAGGGACACCACCCCGCTGATGCGGGGGGATCTGGCTTATCCTGCAACCGCAACCGCGGGAGGAGCTGACTGACCCTAACACCGCCAAAGCGGGAGGGGTACAAAGCTGCCCTACAGCCGCACGAAGCGGGAGGGAACGCCGGCAGAATTTAGGTCACAATCCAGCCCCGTAAAACGGAGGGGAGAGGAATGCAGCAGCTCACTGTAACACAAAATCGTCTCAACTCCTGAAGAATCCAATTGAAAAAACTTGAACATGAAGTCCTCCTGAACAGGAACTGAAGACTAAACTTGAACCTGAAATGCAACCAGGATAAAAACAGTACAGATATCTGGGAGGGGCTATGGATTGATCAGCTATGATTAATGGAAAGAAAATTATCAGGTATGATACATAATTTTACCTTCCATATCATCATGCTGATCAATCCATAGACTGGTAGGATGTACCGAAGAAGTACTCACCCAGGGCGGGACATAGAAATCCCTGACCGCAACACTGAAGCTCCAAACCGGGCCTCCGCCCGAGCAGCCACAGTCAAGCGGTAATGCCTGGAGAAGGTATGAGCCGATGCCCAAGTTGCCGCCTTGCAAATCTCTTCCAAGGAGACAGACCTGGCCTCTGCCATCGAGGCCGCCTGAGCTCTAGTGGAGTGAGCCTTCAACCGGATAGGCGGCACCTTCCCCGCGGCCACATAAGCCGCTGCAATGGCTTCCTTGACCCATCTTGCCACTGTAGGCTTAGCAGCCTGCAGACCCTTACGAGGACTTGCAAACAGGACAAACAGATGATCCGACTTCCGGAAATCATTGGTCACTTCCAAGTATCTGATGATGACTCGTCTCACATCTAGATATTTGAGAGCAGAGTACTCCTCTGGGTAGTCCTCCCTATGAAAGGATGGGAGACAGAGCTGCTGATTCACATGGAAGCGAGAAACAATCTTGGGCAGGAAGGAAGGCACTGTGCGAATAGACACTCCTTCCTCAGTGAACTACAGAAAGGGCTCTCGACATGATAGCGCCTGGAGCTCGGAAACTCTTCTGGCTGAAGTAATAGCCACCAAAAAGACTGCTTTCAACGTCAGGTCTTTCAGAGATGCCCTCGACAAGGGTTCAAAAGGCGGCTTCTGCAAGGCTCTTAGCACCAGATTCAGATTCCACGCAGGTACCACTGAGTGCAGAGGAGGGCACAGGTGATTAACTCCCTTGAGAAAGCGCACCACATCTGGCTGCGAAGCCAGGGAAGCACCCTTCAGGCGGCCCCTGAAGCAAGCCAGAGCCGCTACCTTAAGGGAACTGAGCAGGGACTGTCTTTTTTGTGTATGGTGTACAGCGCTGCGTATGCCTTGCAGCGCTATAGAAATGATAAGTAGTAGTAGTAGTAGTAGTATATGTTAGCTCTTTGGAGTATGAGGGACGTTGGTGTGATGTTGGTTCCTGGAGTTTTTTGTTTTTGTTACTGTGTGTGTGTGAGTGTGGGTGTGGGGTAGCCCTCAGTTTTGTGTGTATATTTGGGTTTGTGATTTCCTATGCAAGGGTTTTTTCCCCATGTTTCATTGTAGCTAGTCGCTAATTGTTCATGTTGGATGAATGAACAATTTTGCAGTTACAGTAATATTGTACGTTATTTATTTATTAGGATTTATTTACCACTTTTTTGAAGGAATTCACTGAAGGTGGTGTACAGTAAGAATAGATCAAACATGAGCAATAGGCAATTACAGCAGTAAAAATATTCAAATAACAATACAAAGTATGGCATGGTATACTACTTACAATGTCAACACAATACGTAATAAAACATTTTAATTGATAGTGAAGGGTAAAGCAAAGATGTAACATCAAACATATAAATGGCAAGTGACAGACTCACCTGCAAATGCGCAGTAGAGACTTCCCTCTCTGTCCCGCCCTCGCGTCAAGACGTGATGACGTCAGAGGGCGGAACAAAGAAGTCGGAGTCACTGTCGGATGCTGCCACCTGGAAACGAACATCGCACGCACCAACCTCCCCCTCCCCCCCATCCCTGCCACCTCTCCTGCCCTCCTCCACATCGGGCCCCCTGCACTGACCTGACAGCGCCTCTCACCTCTGTGTGGAAGCGCTGCAGGCAGCAGCACAGCGATCTGCTGCTGCCTGCAGCGCTTTCACACGGAGGTGAGAGGCGCTGTCAGGTCAGTGCAGGGGGCCCGGCACGGAGGGGGGAGGGAGCGGCGGCGAGGAGGGTAGCTGGAAATCTCGCCTGTTTTTTACGGGCTTAACGGCTAGTATAGATAGGTAAGAGAGTAAGAAGAGTTAGAAAGTAAGGCAACTAAATTAAAGGAAGTTGCACATGAGGTTAGAGAAATGGTTAAATATTATCTCAGCTAGGGTAGGAGTGGATAAACATGTCCTGCCGCAGTATATGCAGCCCGAGTCACTTGTGTGTGTGAGTGAGACTAACAAGTTAATTACTTCTTCCATTAAAGGCCTGGTTGAAGAGTCAAGCTTTCACCTGCTTCCTGAAGTAGAGATAGTTTTGTGTTAAGTGGAGCCTTTCAGGCAGTGCATTCCAGAGTGTGGGGGCTACTCTGGAGAAGGCTCGCCTGCGGGTATCACATTGTGTAATGTCTTTTGGAGAGGGTGTGGTTAGTGATAGTCCTTGAGAGGACCTTAGTGTCCTTTCCAGTGTGTAGAGGGTCATACAAGTATGCAATCAAGCAAGCTAAACGTACGTACTTCTCTAAACAATTGGAGTCTGTGGGAAAAGACCCCAGAAAATTGAACCAACTCCTTGCTTCCTTCCTAGACACTAGAAAGCAGGAATCTTCCAGTGGAGATCACCCCCAAGCTGACCAGTTAGCAACTTACTTCAATGATAAAATTTTAACTCTACGGTCTACCTCAGCAAGTTGTCTATCTGCAGTGGATGACTTCCTCAGCTCTTTAGTTCCATCTACTGACCAGTGCCTGGCCGACCGCATTTGGAGCACCTTTTGTGGTGTCCCGGCTGCCACGGAGTCCAAAATCCTGCGTAAGTTCTCAAGCAAGCACTGTGGCCTGGATGCTTGTCCCAATCACTTGCTGAAAAGTGCTCCATGCTGCTTTGTAGTTGACTTGACGACCCACCTCAATTATTTACTATCTATGGGCTTGTTCCCTCCAGACCATGGGCGCATACTTCTCACGCCCATACGAGAAAACACTAAGGTCAAACCTGATGTAATCTCTAATTACAACAGTCAAACTAACAGAAGCAATTAACTACCAATACCAGTGGGCTCCATCAACGCCAAATCGGTAGTAAACAAAACTTCCTAAATGAAACATGGATCAACAACAAAGAAGACCCTATTATTCTGGACCTGTGCCCGCAAGAATATAAAATTCTACACTGGACCAGAAACGGAAAGAGAGTTGGGGGGAACTGCACTGATCTACAGATCCTTTCTAATAGTAGAAGCCATAGCGGAACCTATTACACTGCAACTGGAAATCGCCTCAATTAAAATCAAGGACCAAACGCTACTCAACCAATTATGTTGCATTCTATTCTACAGACCCCCAGGAAACTAGAAAACAACCCAAACAAACTCCATGGATTTCACATCAAACACATGTGTAGCCAACCCCAACACAATATTAATAGGAGATACTAACCTACACTTAAATGACCAAAACCCAGCAACACCAAAGAATAGCACAAATTTCTCAAACTCTGGGACTTCCAGCAACCACCAGTAACCACTACCCACAGCAAAGGCCATAACATAGACCTACTAGCTTATAGATCCATACAGGAAAAAGACTTCAAAATACAAAATCGAAATGGACAGAAACACCATGAACTGACCACTTCACATTAAAACTGACCCTTTAGTGGAAAGAACACAAGAACCCACCTACACAAACATGGACACCATACAAAACATGGGGAAAGATCAATGCAACCAACTTCTGGACAACTATATATAAAGATCAATGGTCACCAATGACTAATACGGAAGAATTCGTAGCAGAATGGGATGAAAGAACCACTAACATTCTGGACGAAATAGCCCCAATGAAAACAAAAACCAAACAAAGGCGAAAAGCAGCCCCATGGTGTAATGAAGAACTGAAAAAGATAAAAACCCATTGCAGAAGACTGGAACGAACATGAACAAAAAATAAAAATGAAACAAACAAGACCGCATGGAGGGTAGTGCTAAACAGGTATAAGACCCAAATGAGACAGACAAAGAATAAATACTACAAAGAGCACATAGGATCAGACTACAGTGACACAAAGAAATTATACAAAATTATAAACAACCTAATAAACATCAAGCCTTTAATGATGACGAACAAAGACCCCCCTCCCGTTAGCAAATTAACTCGCCAGATTCTTCAAAGATAAGATCCTCAAACTAAGTAATAGCATAACACACAATGACACAAACTTTGAAACCCGATCACCCTCCAGAAGCAGCTCCAGTGGACAGGACATGGACCACCTTCACACAACTCACAAATAGAACAGTAGCACAAGCTCTAAGAAAATTCTCCTCCGTCCACTGCATGCTAGACATATGTCCCAACGACATACTAAAGTCATACCTGACCAATTCATAGACCAACTCACTTCCCATCTGATCTACATGTTCCAGGAAAGCCAATTCCCACAGGAAAAAAGCAACATAATTTTCACACCAATCCCAAAAGATGCCAAGAAAAACATCAATGATACCTTGAACTACAGACCAGTGGCATCCATACCCCTAATGACCAAAATAATGGAATATGTTCAACAAGAACCAAGACTACTACTGCTACACTAGAATAGCTAATAATAATTTAACCACATATTATTTCTTTTTATTTTCTCTTTATCTTTCTTTTTCTTAAGAGTACACTCAGCAACAACCACTGTTTTCAGGCAATTACATTTCTATTGCCCAGTGGCATAGCACTTCTTTCATCGGGCTACTCTTTTTTTCATTTAGTATACGTGCTATTACATATCAAATAGTGCTACAATTCAAAATATAAACAAATCAAAAAAAATCAAACAAATGTGAACTTATCTTTTAACGTTTTATCTGCATTCTCACTGAGTCCTTGCTTCACTTTCTCAAGGTACCACGACACCTTCCCCTGAAAACGCCCGACTCCGCGGGTTTCAGAAGTCTTTCCTCAGGGACTCAGGTTAAAGCCGTCTTCTCTTCACCAAACAATATGTGCGACATTCACCATGTTCACTGTTGTAGCTTATAAAGGCGCCCATCTTGAGGCAGGAACCAGAAATCACTCTCCTGATGTCACAACATACTGCAAAAACTTTTTTTGTGTGTGTTAAATGTTATACGACATAGTTTGTATACTAATAGTACCCATACAGACCCATCTTTATGAGCTTGTTGGAAGATACATTCATCAATAAACAACCAACAGGACTTAGAACTCTATTTAATGATTCCCCACCAGGCTACAGTCTCAAATAATAGTGTTCCACTCGATGTTCTCATTCAAACCTTGTGGGCTGATAGTCTGTAATTTATAAATCCACCCCTGTTCCCGCCGGGTTAAAACTGAAACTCGATCCCCGCCGGACAAAGTTACAGTGACATGATCTATAATAAACCACTGTAATTCAGAAAACTTGTGATTAAATTGTAAACAATGCATCACGAGATGGGGTGTAAGATTTCTTCTTGCTAGGCGACTTTTATGTTCTGTCAAACGAGTTCTCATCTTTCTTATCGTACGACCTACATAGTACAGATGGCACGGACATTGAATTACATGCACCACAAATGATGATTGACATGTAGTAAAATGACTCAAAGTAAACGTCTTCTGTGTCCCAAAGTGTGTCCATTGCTGCATGACTCTAGTTTGGGAGCAAAATTGACACTCCCCGCAAGGTTTATGTTGACCTTCCTTGGTCTGCTGATTGTACTGAACAAAAGAAGTATGAACCAAATTATCTTTCAAATTGCGACCTCATGTGTATGCAAATGCCCCAACTTAATCTCGCTAACTTCCACCCCCAATTCTGTTCTGACTTAAATACCAACCTCCCATCCTTCTCTTTCCATCTCTCCTTAATTTTATCCCTTCTTACCCTTTCTCCCAAATTACACTATCTTATCCTGTCTACCCTCTTTTATCCTAGTCATATATTATCTAGCTCAACTTATCATACACTACTAAGCCCAACTTTACATTGTTTTACTACTGTTTTATTAAAATTCTATTAACTTTGTATTTCAAATTACTATGTAAGCCACATTGAGCCTGCATTATGTGGGAAAGTGCAGGGTACAAATGTAATAATAATAATAATAATGCATGGATGTTGCATGAAAATAGGATAAAATGTAAGCACTTGCCAACATTGGCAAGTGCTTACATTTGTCTGTGTACCATAGTCGGAACGTTTTCACCCTCACGAGCCTCATTTGTGTTTTACCTTTTCAGCTTTCCCTACTCCTTATAGCCCCCAAACCCAGACACCACTACTCCTTCCTCTATCTCCCCCTATCCCTCTCCATTCACTGTCCCCAAGTTCATATTTCATTCCCTTAAATGTCTGTAGTCTCTGTTTGTCTCTTTGTCCTGTGTACTGCTGCAGCGTGTTTGTGAAGACTGCTTGGAGAGTGAGTGGCAAGAGAGTGTGGCAGGAGTGCTTGCAGTGTGGCTCTGTTGTGTGTGACTGCATTGTTTGTCGATGGTGGGAAAGTGAGTGTCAGCTTCTGTTTGCTGCTACTGTGTTTCACTAAGTTGGTAGGGAGAGGTGAGCACTAGTGGCACTGCATTGCACCTCTAGTGTGGTGAAATGGAGGCACTAAATGCACAGGTGGTTTACATGTTGGAGGAAGAGGGGAGGCACCGCAGGAGTTATGCATGCCCCAGAGTTTTCAGGCCCCGTAGCAGTTTCCTAGACCTCACTGACCTGCAGTATCTCACTAGGTACCGCTTTGATAGGGCTGCCATTCAGCACCTTTGTGACCAGCTCCAACCCCTCCTGCAGCCCAGGACCCGTAGGAACAACCCCATCCCTGTACACCTAAAGATAACTGCTTCTCTCTCTTTTCTGGCCACTGGGAGTTTCTAGTCTGTCCTAGCTGTGAACACGGGTCTCATCCAGCCTTCCATTTCTGCCTAACCCAGTTCCTTGATGCCTTCCTTACTCACACCTCTGAGTACATCACCTTCCCCACCATCCCCCAGGCCCTGCAGAACAACATGGCTGACTTCTACGCCATAACTCGCTTCCCATCGGTCATAGGCGCCATTGACTGTATACATGTTGCACTCAGACCCCCCCTCCCTCCCCCGGGCACGAGATGCCACTTATAGGAACAGGAAAGCATTCCACTCCATGAATATGCAAGTTGTGTGTGACGCCCAGGGGGAGATTCTAGACGTGTGTGCCCAATATCCAGGTTCCACCCATGATGCCTATATATTGCAGTACCCAGAAATCTTCCGCAGGTTTGAGCGAGGGGAGATCACTGGCAGATGGTTCCTAGGTAAGTGCAGCATGGATCTGCCCAAACTATACCTCCTCCAACAGGCAGCCCTCAGCACTGTCTCCCTCCAGCTCACTCCACAACCCACTACCCCCCCCCCCCCACCTCCACAAGGTACCCGCTCCAAAAAATTCACACTCATCTTTCTCATCCTTCTTCTCTCCAAAGGTGACCGAAGCTACCCACAACGGAGTTGGCTCATGACCCCCACAGTGCACCCACAAACAGGATCAGAGGAGAACTACAACAGTAGACCTAGGACCACCCGTGGCATAATTGAGCGCATCTTTGGACAACTGAAGAACGGGTTCCGATGTCTGGACCGTTCTGGAGGGGAGCTCCTGTACAGCCCCCAAAAGGTGGGAAAGATATTCCTGGCCTGCTGCATGCTACATAATTTGGCAATGCATAGAGGACAGGCCCTCCCAGAAGAGCCACAGCCACCACAGCAGCAGCCCCAGATAAACAGGATGAGGAGTCCCCTCCACTTCCCGCCCACAGAGCAGAGCAGAGTGCACACCAGCTGGGGGTCAGAGCCAGGCAAAAACTGATCGAGACAAGTTTTCTGTGAGAGTAAGTGGACATTTATTTATATCACACACAGTATTTACACACCAACACCACCACCACCCCTCCCACTACCACCACCCCTCCCACTACCATCACCCGCTCTGTGCATATTCCCCTCCCTCCAACCCTTACCCCCTAGCATGTCCCATCACTTTCCCCACCCCCTCCCCTGGCCCCGTCCCCGTCCCCTCCTACCCCTCCCACCGTGTTCCTTTGCATCTGGTGCTGCAGGGGAACTCTGTTGAGAGTCCTCTGATGAGCTCCCACTCTCCTCCTCTGTGTCCACAAGGCAGCCTGCTGCCTCTGCTGCCCTGTGGAAGTCCAGCCACCTTGCGCTCTGTAGCTTGCCCTGCAACCTGGGCACAGGACCCAGAAGGGGAGCTGGTATGGTGGCTGCTGGACCAGTGGCTGGGGAGGCTAAGGATCTCAAGCTCCACTTCATAGCAGGTGGTTGCTTTGCAGTGGTGGAAGTTGACGCCAGTTATTGTTGCTGCATCAGGGCTGTATTAGGTGCTCTCAGGTCACGGTGTAGGCCCTCGATGCTGTGTTCCAGCCGTTGGAGCTGCTTTATCACATCACGTTGGGCCTGTACTGCTTCCTGTTGCACCTGGAGCACTTCCCGTTGGGCCTGGAGTGCTTCCCGGTGCAGCTCCAATTTCTGGCACCGGTAGTCTTCCATGGGCACATTCTGGGACAGAAATTGTGTGGTGAGGCTCAGTAGCTGCCTCCTCTGGCTGGATGGCCTCTGCTGAGGAGATGCCCCCCCCCCCCTTTCTGCATCTTCTGCTTCTTCTTCAGTGCCACCATCAGCAAAGGCTGCGGGTGGTGGAGGGAGAGCCTCTGCTGCGGGTGGTGGAGGGAGAGCCTCTGCTGCAGGTGGTGGAGGGAGAGCCGGCACTGCTGCTGCTGGATCCTGTGGTTCCACCCCATGGTCCTGTGTGCTTTCTTGTGCAGGCCCACTGGTTTGGTGCTCTGTGTGCTGGGGCTGGTGGCCACTAGGGCCAGCTTCTTCCTCCGACTGGCTGTCATTTATTTATTTATTATTACATTTATATCCCACCTTTTCCCATTGATCGCAGGCTCAAAGTGGCTTACGTAAGTCTGCAGTACAAGCTACATTACAAGAAGAACAATTATACAAATTGAGGATAAAGATATAAAATAACAATTAAACAGCAGAAAAGCAGGAGATAATAACAGGTAATTATTGTCCTTGGATCTGAATTTATAGTAATATTTAATTCTAGTTAAGTTAGACCTGGGGAATAAGCCTTCTTAAACAATACTGATTTCAATAATTTTCGGAAGTTTAGGTAGTTCTGGGTAGATTTTATTTGTTTGGGTAGAGCATTCCATAATTGAGTGCCTATGTATGTAAAGTTGGTGGCGTAAATTGATTTGTATTTAAGGCCACCTGAGCAGGTAGACACAGAATTGATAAAAGAAATCAGAGACGCGAACAAAATGGGCAATGTGATAATAATGGGTGACTTCAATTATCTAAATATAGACTGGGTAAATGTAACATCGGGACACGCTACAGAGATACAATTCCTTGATGAAATCAAGGACAGCTTTATGGAGCAACTGGTGCAGGAGCTGACGAGAGAAGGAAAAATTCTAGACTTGGTCCTTAGTGGAGCGCATGATCTGGTGAGGGACGTTATGGTACTGGGGCCGCTTGATAACAGTAACCATAATATGATCAGTTTTGATATCGACCTTGAAGTAACTGTACACAAAAATTCAAATACGTTAGCGTTTAACTTTAAAAAAGGAGACTATGATAAAATGAGAAGAACGGTAAAAAAAAAACTTAGGGGGGCAACTGAGAGAGTAAAAACTGTACAACAGGCGTGGACGCTGTTCAAAAATACCATCCTGGAGGCCCAGGCCATACACATTCCGCAAATTAGAAAAGAAAGACGGAACTCCAAAAGACAGCCGGCCTGGTTGAAAAGTGAGGTGAAGGAAGCTATTAGGGCTAAAAGAAACGCCTTCAGAAAATGGAAGAAGGAACCGTCTGAAAATAACAAGAAGCAGCATAAGGAGTGTCAAAGCAAATGCAAGGCGCAGATAAAGAAGGCCAAGAGGGATTACGAAAAAAAGATAGCATTAGAGGCAAAAAAAACATAGTAAAAATATTTTTCGGTATATTAAAAGCAGGAAGCCGGCAAAAGAATCGGTTGGGCCGCTGGATGACTGAGGGGTAAAAGGGGTGATCAAGGAAGACAAAGATGTAGCGGAGAGACTGAATGAATTCTTTGCTTCGGTCTTCACTGAGGAAGATTTGGGTGGGATACCGGTGTCGGAAATGGTATTTCAAGCGGACGAGTCGGAGAAACTTACTGACTTCACGGTAAACCTGGAGGACGTAATGGGGCAGTTCGGCAAACTGAAGAGTAGCAAATCTCCTGGACCGGATGGTATTCACCCTAGAGTACTGATAGAACTGAAAAATGAGCTTGCGGAGCTACTGCTAGTGATATGCAACTTATTCTTAAAATCGAGCGTGGTACCGGAAGATTGGAGGGTGGCCAATGTAATGCCCATTTTTTAAAAAGGCTCCAGGGGAGATCCGGGAAATTATAGACCAGTGAGTCTGACGTCGGTGCCGGGGAAAATGGTAGAGGCTATTATTAAAAACAAAATTACAGAGCACATCCGAGGACATGGATTACTGAGACCGAGTCAGCACGGCTTTTGTGTGGAGAAATCTTGCCTGACCAATTTACTTCAATTCTTTGAAGGAGTAAACAAACATGTGGACAAAGGGGAGCCAGTTGATATTGTGTATCTGGATTTTCAAAAGGCGTTTGACAAGGTACTTCATGAAAGGCTACAGAGGAAATTGGAGGGTCATGGGATAGGAGGAAATGTCCTATTGTGGATTAAAAACTGGTTAAAGGATAGGAAACAGAGAGTGGGGTTAAATGGGCAGTATTCACAATGGAGAAGGGTAGTTAGTGGGGTTCCTCAGGGGTCTGTGCTAGGACCGCTGCTTTTTAATATATTTATAAATGATTTAGAGATGGGAGTAACTAGCGAAGTAATTAAATTTGCTGATGACACAAAGTTATTCAAAGTCGTTAACTCGCGACAGGATTGTGAAAAATTACAAGAGGACCTTACGAGACTGGGAGACTGGGCGGCTAAATGGCAGATAACCTTTAATGTGAGCAAGTGCAAGGTGATGCATTTGGGAAAAAAGAACCCGAATTATAGCTACGTCATGCAAGGTTCCACGTTAGGAGTTACGGACCAAGAAAGGGATCTGGGTGTCGTCGTCGATAACACACTGAAACCTTCTGCTCAGTGTGCTGCTGCGGCTAGGAAAGCGAATAGAATGTTGGGTATTATTAGGAAAGGTATGGAAAACAGGTGTGAGGATGTTATAATGCCTTTGTATCGCTCCATGGTGCGACCGCACCTTGAGTATTGTGTTCAATTCTGGTCGCCGCATCTCAAGAAAGATATAGTAGAATTGGAAAAGGTGCAGCGAAGGGCGACTAAAATGAT
This sequence comes from Microcaecilia unicolor, assembly GCF_901765095.1. Lineage (NCBI taxonomy): Eukaryota > Metazoa > Chordata > Amphibia > Gymnophiona > Siphonopidae > Microcaecilia > Microcaecilia unicolor. Next base: position 98,587,535 of record NC_044040.1, on the reverse strand, counting down.
AGTGGGGATGGGACGACTTCCCTATGAAGAAAGACTAAGGAGGCTAGGGCTATTCAGCTTGGAGAAGAGACGGCTGAGGGGAGACATGATAGAGGTATATAAAATAATGAGTGGAGTGGAACAGGTGGATGTGAAGCGTCTGTTCACGCTTTCCAAAAATACTAGGACTAGAGGGCATGCGATTAAACTACAGTGTAGTAAATTTAAAACAAATTGGAGAAAAGTTTTCTTCACCCAACGTGTAATTAAACTCTGGAATTCATTGCCGGAAAATGTGGTGAAGGCGGTTAGCTTAGCAGAGTTTAAAAAGGGGTTGGACGGTTTCCTAAAGGACAAGTCCATAAACCGCTACTAAACGGACCTGGAAAAATCCAAAATTCCAGGAATAACATGTATAGAATGTTTGTACGTTTGGGAAGCTTGCCAGGTGCCCTTGGCCTGGATTGGCCGCTGTCGTGGACAAGATGCTGGGCTCGATGGACCCTTGGTCTTTTCCCAGTATGGCATTACTTATGTACTTATGTCATCACATGCATAGCAAAAGGGGCGGAAGTGTGTTGGTCATAATAACCCGTTTTGTTTTTCAGCATTCATATACATAGCCCCACAGGCAAAGACCCAGCAAAGACGCGAGTAGTAGTAGTAGTAGCAAAGAGATGGTGAGGAATGGGATTGGCAGGCAAGCCACAGATGTCATTGTACATGCTACAGAGCTGGAGACAAGGAGCGCAGTGTACTACAAAGATTGATGTGCAAGACAGCCACACAGGTAGGTGGGTAGACATAGAACTGTGGAAGGAGTGCAGAGGACACAGTGGCTACAGCACAGAGGTGTGGGAAGGAGATGTGCCCAGTTTGGTAATGGGGAAGGCCCCCAAAGCTGTGAAACAGTGCTAACCTACACACAGTTTATTTATTTTATTTAGATTTTACATTTTATATTTTAAATATATTATTTACCTCGGTCATCTAGCAGTCCAACCGATTCTTTTGCCGGCTTCCTACTTTTAATATACCTATAAAAATTTTTACTATGTGTTTTTGCCTCCAACACAATCTTTTTTTCGAAGTCCCTCTTAGCTTTCCTTATCAGTTTTTTGCATTTGACTTGACATTCCTTATGCTGTTTCTTATTATTTTCAGTCGGTTCCTTCTTCCATTTTCTGAAGGATTTTCTTTTAGCTCTAATAGCTTCCTTCACCTCACTATTTAACAACGCCAGCTGTCGTTTGGTCTTCCATCCTCCTTTTTTAATACGCGGAATATATTTGGCCTGGGCTTCCAGGATGGTGTTTTTGAACGGCATCCACGCCTAATGTAAATTTTTGAACCTTGCAGTCGCTCCTCTAAGTTTTCTTTTCACCGTTCTCATTTTATCATAGTCTCCTTTTTTAAAGTTAAACGCTAACGTATTTGATTTCCTATGTATACTTACTTCAAAGCTAATACCAAATCCGATCATATTATGATCACTGTTATCAAGCGACCCCAGCACCATTACCTCCCGCACCAGATCATGCGCTCCACTAAGGACTAGGTCTAGAATTTTTCCTTCTCTCGTCGGTTCCTGTACCAGCTGCTCTATAAAGCTGTCCTTGATTTCATCGAGGAATTTTACCTCCCTAGCATGTCCCGATGTTACATTTACCCAGTCAATATCAGGGTAATTGAAATCACCCATTATTATTGAGTTGCCCAGTTTGTTTGCGTCCCTAATTTCAACATTTCTGCATCCGTCTGTTCATCCTGGCCAGGCGGATGGTAGTACACTCCTATCATTATCCTTTTCCCCTTTACACATGGAATTTCAATCCACAGTGATTCCAAGAAGTGTTTTGTTTCCTGCAGAATTTTCAATCTATTTGATTCAAGGCTCCCATTAATATACAATGCTACCCCTCACCAATTCGATCTACCCTATCACTACGATATAATTTGTACCCCGGTATGACAGTGTCCCACTGGTTAGCCTCCTTCCACCAGGTCTCAGAGATGCCTATTATATCTAATTTTTCATTTAGTGCAATATATTCTAACTCGCCCATCTTATTTCTTAGGCTCCTGGCATTTGCATATATTCATTTCAAATTGTGTTTGCTGCTCCTATTTACATCATGCTTAGTACTTAACAGTACTAATTTGCAATTTTTGGCTGATTATTATTTTTATTTAGGGACACCTGGAGGGGCATAATTGAACGCAAATGCCCATGTGTAAGAACGTCCATCTCCGAGAACGGGTCCGTGAAGGGGTGAGCCTAATCGTATTTTCGAAAAAGATGGACGCTTATCTTAGTTTCGAAAATACGGTTTGTGCCAGGCAAATGCATTGGATGTGGGCATTTTTGAGATGTGGGCATTTGTTTGAGCTGGGCGTTTTCGTTTTTCAGCGATAATCGAAACCGAAGCATCCCAGCTCAAAAATGACCAAATCCAAGGCTTTGGGTCGTGGGAGGGGCCAGGATTCGTAGTGCACTGGTCCCCCTCACATGCCAGGACACCAACCGGGCACCCTAGGGGGCACTTTTAAAAAATAGGAAAAAACATTAAATTACCTCCCAGGTGCATAGCTCCTTTACCTTGGGTGCTGAGACCCCCAAATCCTCCCCAAAACCCACTCCCCACAACTCAACACCATTACCATAGCATTTAATGGTGAAGGGGGGCACCTACATGTGGGTACCGTGGGTTTTGGTGGGGGGGGGGGTTAGAGGGATCCCATTTACCACCACAAGTGGTACAGGTAGGGGGGATGGGCCTGGGTCCCCCTGCCTGAAGTGCACTGCATTACCCACTAAAACTGCTCCAGGGACAGGACTTGTTGCTGCCGTATAACCTTGGCATAGCAGTTCACACCGTAAGACTAATCTGGCTGAAAACGTCCTTTATTTCAATAACCGCGTTTACTCACAGTTAACTGCAGATCAGAGGTTGTGCCCCACTGGCAACGAGTCTCCCTGGTACTAAGATTAGCAGTAGCTCAGAGCTGGCAGAATGATGTACAATGCCCCCTTTCAGCAACATTCAAGGTAAGAACTAAGTTCTGTAACGTGGCTAACACACAAAAGGGATCTAAAACGGACTTACAAAAATGGCCACTACCTCGTGGACTACCGGAAACAAAACAGGGCACACTCTGACCCAGTAGGCAGGGGGAAAAGCACCATGGGAGAAGAGCCTACCAACTACCAACATCGTGAGACTGTAACACAAGCTAGTGAAATCACAGAGCCCAATACCCTACACCCACCACAATGCAATGCTGATGTGACCCTGCAGTGCACCCGAGACCCACACCTGACCCAGGGAAAGGCTGTGAGAGGATCGAACACATTCTGCTGTCATGGAGGTGGGTACGGAATTTGAGGGTGGCACAGAGGCTAGGAAATAAGGTTTTTGCAAGTGGGTTTTTTTTGGTGGGAGGGGGTTAGTGACCACAGGGGGAGTCAGGGGAGGTGATTCCCGATTCACTCCGGTGGTCATCTGGTAATTTAGGGCACTTTTTTGGGACCTGTTCGTGAGAAAAAAGGGTAAAAAAAAGTGTCCTAAATTCTCGCTAAAAACGCCTTTCTTTTTTCCATTATCGGCCGAACGCGCCCATCTGTGCTTGGCAGATAACCACGTCTCCGACACGCCCCCATCAACTTTATTCGTTCCCACGACGGAGTGCAGTTGAAGACAACCAAAATTGGCTTTCGATTATACCGATTTGGCCGCCCCACGGGAAACGGATGCCCATCTCCCGAACATGGGCATTTTTCTCCTTTCGAAAATAAGCAGGCTGATCTACTACGGTCTCTTTTTCAACCTGACTATGAGGATACCCTATCTTCCCTGTTTTGGTGGTATCTTTGAAAGATACCTTATCCCGAACCATGCGCTTTTGAGCGACTGTCAGCCTTCCCCCCATTTCTAGTTTAAAAGCTGCTCTATCTCCTTTTTAAATGCCGATGCCAGCAGCCTGGTCCCACCCTGGTTAAGGTGGAGCCCATCCTTTCAGAATAGGCTCCCCCTTCCCCAGAATGTTGCCCAGTTCCTAACTGGGGAGGGGAAGAGGCTCTGAGAATGAATGTGTGCATCCCTCATGGTCAAGGGCTCCCCATTCTCTCTCTGTTCTCTGTATTCAAATCTTACCTCTATTTTCACCAGGTTCACGGGTATCCACAGCTGGTAGTTTTTCTCCCCCTTTCCACCTCATGTGTTTCCCTGCTAGGTCCTTCTTTATGTGGTGAACCCCAGTCCCCTTTTATGAAGTGCCCACCCATTCTTAAAGTTGTTGGGGGTTGGCAGGGGGGGAAGCATATATGTACTGAATGTCTTTTCCACATTATTCAACACAGTCCTACAATCCTCTATAGTTAGGGAACAACATCATTTCTAAATTCTATCCTGCAAATTAATTTCAAGGTGGCCACAGGTGTGTGCCTACCATAGCCTTGAGCCCTTAAGTCATGGTGAGGGAGAGGGGTTCTGGTTACAGTTCCTATTCTAAATTATCTGCAGGTGGCTACAGCCCGGTGCCTATACAATTCCCCTAGCCTGTGCCCTTCTGTTCCTGATGAATTACATTGCAATTGTGATGAAGTAAACATCCACCTAATGCTTTTACCCTTGTTTTCCCTTTTCTCCTGAGCACTATATACAGTGGTGTGCTGGAGCCAGCTCGCACCGGCTTGCAAGAGCCGGTTGTTAAATTTTCTTCCGACTTGCGAGCCAGTTGTTAAAAAGCGCAAGCCGGCTCTCCTCCCTCCCTCCGGATCCGGTCCCTCACCAACCTGACTCTGAGTCACCCTGCCTTGTCCTTCGAATTCTTCGGGGCAGGCAGTCTTGCCTGCTCGCTGCCAGCACTGAGTCTCTCCCCCGCTGCTGGTTCGCGCTTTAAAAATGACCGCCGAGACTTCTGCTGAAGTCTTGGAGGCCACCCTTGTAAGTCTCGGCGGTCATTTTGAAGCGCGATCCGGCAGCGAGGTAGAGTCAGTGCTGGCAGCGGGCAGGCAAGACTGCCTGCCCCGAAGAATTTGAAGGACAAGGCAGGGTGACTCAGAGTCAGGTCGGTGAGGGACCGAATCCGGAGGGAGGGAGAATTCGTTGACCAACTCGGGAGGGGGTGGCAGGGGAGAGAAGGGAGTCGCTGGGCATGGGTGGATGGAGGGGAGAGAAGGGTCGCTGGGTATGGGTGCATGCAGGGCAGGGGAGAGGAGGGTCACTGCTGGACATGGGTGAATGGAGGGCAGGGGAAAGGAGGGTCACTGGGTATGGGTACATGCAGGGCAGGGGAGAGGAGGGTCACTACTGGACATGGGTGAATGGAGGGCAGGGGAAAGGAGGGTCACTGGGTATGGGTGCATGCAGGGCAGGGGAGAGGAGGGTCGCTGGATATGGGTGCATGCAGGGCAGGGGAGAGGAGGGTCACTGCTGAACATGGGTGGATGGAGGGTAGGGGAAAGGAGGGTCACTGGGTATGGGTGCATGGAGGGCAGGGGAGAGGAGGGTCGCTGGGTATGGGTGCATGCAGGGCAGGGAGAGAGAAGGGTCGCTGTACATGGGTGGATGGAGGGCAGGGGGAGAGAAGGGTCGCTGGACATGGGTGGATGGAGGGCAGGGGAGAGAAGGGGAGGGGAGAGAGAAGAAATGCTGGACATGGGTGGAGGGGAGGGAAGTGTGAGGAAAGAGATGAGATGAGGGAAAAGGAAGAGAGGAGAAAACCTACACATGGATGAAGAAAATAGGCAGAAGCTGAGGACCAGAAATGAAGAAGAAAGGAGGAAAGGAAATAAATAAATAAATGGAAAGGAAGCCCTGGAAACGGAGTTAAGAGGACAGATAGCAGCAGAATCGGATACTGGGCCAGCATGATCAGAAAAACAGTCACCAGACAACAAAGGTAGAAAAAAAATCATTTTATTTTCATTATAGTGTTTGGAATATGTTCACTTTGAGAATCAGGTGCTCAGCATTAAAAGTTTATATTTATTTACTTATTTATGGCATTTTATCGCACATTAAACATGAATTAGATTGGAACCTGGGATCATTTAATTTTTTTTTCCTGGAGTAATGCATTGCCACCCCCCCCCCCCCCCCCCCCCGGGTTCTCTCACCAGCTATAGCCAGCTCTGCAATTTGGGGGGGGCACAGAGGGGGACCAGGGAGAGAGCCTGTTGTTAAACATTTACCAGCACACCACTGACTATATACCATTGCTGATATCTTCAATGTGAAAAGATGACCCAGCTGTTTTTAGCTGCTTCCTGGCCCTCACTAATGTGGTTTGGTTGTGGGTACGGGTGTCTGGTGATCAGAGAGCAAACATCGTCTATGCGCTACCTATGGTTATCTCCAAGTTTCTACTTGGCAGATCACTAGTGCTAGACAACATACCTATTATTTACAAAACTCTGTGCTGTGGGGCTCTATGGTAAGGGGGGAGAGGCTGGATGGGCATTTCTGTTCCTCAACAGAAATGCCTACCCAGCCTCCCCCCTTACCATACAGCCATGCAGTTTGGAAGGGACAGGTATGGCCACACTTATGACACATATGTACCAAAGTTTCTCTGTCACACTTCACGTGTCATGCAACCCAGATTGCTGCCTTCTCTCAAATCAACCCCAGCATTTGATAATATGTAGTGCACAAAGTAGAGACACACACCCTGTTATATCACAAATATGAAACTGTTAAACAGAACAAATATAACTATGTACAAATTTTTTTTTTTACAAAGGTTCTCAAGGGAGGCGTCCTTCACCCTGCATGGCCCTCTGCAGCAGGCTAATGAGCAGCACCAGGAGCAGCCTCTGCGCCCTGAAGTGCTGCTCGTTAGTCTGCCACGTTGCCGCCATCTCCAGCCTGATCGCTGACACCTCCTGCAGCAATTGATTTTGGATATTCACCAGTTGCTGCTGGGGCTGGAAATGGGGATGGGGCTGCGGCTGGGGATGGGGTGGAGAGGGCGGGCAGTGTTGGGCCCTCATCCCCCTCAAGGGGAGGCATGTCATGCCATGAGTCTGCCTCCTCCTCCTCCACCACTGAAGCAGACACTCCTGCCTCCTCCTCCTCCTGCTTCTCCTCCTGCTGCTGGCGCCCTGTGTGTGTAAAAGGATTGTTCTTGAGATCAGCACATTCAACATGACTTGCATAGTGCAGGAGCTGGCTGGCTGGCATAAGGCAGAAATGGGGAGAGGTGGGGTCAGTGGTGAGCCCTGGGCTAGACACGTGGGGTGTGAGATACATGAGATGACATGACAGGGACCCCTGGAAGCTGGTCTGAAAAAGGAATACATAGTAACATAGTAGATGACGGCAGAAAAAGACCTGCACGGTCCACCCAGTCTGCCCAACAAGATAAACTCACGTGTCATTTTTTGTGTATACCTTACCTTGATTTGTACCTGTCTTTTTCAGGGCACAGACCGTATAAGTCTGCCCAGCACTATCCCCACCTCCCAACCACCTGCCCCGCCTCCCACCACCGGCTCTGGCACAGACCGTATAAGTCTGCCCAGCACTATCCCCACCTGTGTTGGCAGGGAACACTCACTCCTCAGCAGCATGTTAGCATTTTGAGTTGTGACTATGGTAGGATGACCATTTTTTGTTTGGGGGGGAGGAGTAGGGGGGGTGGAAGCACTATTTCTTTACATTACCTTCAAATCATGCTATGACATTCACTAAGAGCAGGACATCAGGCAAGAATACCATGAAACCATATCCACCCCAGAGGAGGTTAGTTGGAAGTTGCAGCCACACTCATGGGAGGGTAGCTGCAACCTCAGGCCTTGATCTGGGCCAGAGGTGTTATGACTTACTAGTTGCCTATTAGCCACATGGAAACTGATATTGTACGTCAAGCCCTGAGGCGCCATCTCACTGCCCTGATTATGTCAGGACTCTCTCTCTTGGTTCTTCGGAACCTCCGCCAGAGGGACTCGAGGTCCCTCCGAATGCCAAATCTTCTGCAAGATATAAGTTTGTACACCAGGAGTCACGGGATGGCCCTTCTTGCCTTCAGCACACAAATTCATTTGGAAATCAAATAGAAGAGACTCACAACACTGAATGGGGGGGACAATGACATTACATTGGTACAGATGATGTCATTGAGGTGGACATGAGGACAGAGAGTACCGTTTGTATGCAGTATTGTAGGGATGTGGGAATGTTTTTGCTTTCTAGTACATAGATTCTATTAATGAATGTGCATGTGCACATATCACTGATTACCCTTGAATGCAGACTACAATTTGTGCTTACATTGCTGAGGGAGCTCTTATATGTGTAGCTACGGGAGGGGGCCCTGATAGCCCAGGAGGTGGGGAGAGAGCAAACACTTACCTCTCCAAACTGTCCCTTCGCTCAACCCAGGCTTCGATGGAGACAGTCCTGGGAGGCAGGTGGTGGTGGTGCATAAAAAGAATGCATGCAGTAGGTACATGGTTTCAGCTTTGCATGAAATTAGGCTCTCTACGCAACACCATGTTTCTCAGTGAACAAGCGTTGGAAAGCATGCATCGCCTTATATGGACACCCATGCGTGATGGATGTCCTTACGTGCACAGCTCCATATATGGATGACCATTCCATATATGGACAGGTCAATACATGCATGTCTTGGCATCTATAATGGCTCCACACATGGATGGCCGTGACGCATGGACATCCATGGACTGTCGTCACGCATGCGGGGCCTACGTGCGGAGCCTTCGTTATATGGATCATTATCAAGTGTGCGAACTTCATATACACACAATAAAATATGTATGTTCCTTATATTTCCCATAGCTGCATGTTCTGGAAGTACAGTGCATGTAGTTGCAGATATGCAGGTACGGGGAAAATATAAGGAACATTGAGAAGTATAAAGTACAGTAACAAGGACGTGTTTGTCACAGAACTGCCGAAGGGCATCCCTGTTACAGGGCCGCCGTCCTTAGGTCGGCCTAGTAAGATGAACGTTGTTCGGCAGTTCTGTGAGAAACGTGTCCTTGTTACTGTACTAAGGACGTCTTTGCAGTATTTTTCCTATACTTTGGGCTTCCCTGATTTGGGCGTCTTCAACTGCAATAATGGAATGTCTAAGGACGTCCATACTATTTTTCCATTATACCTACCTGGTTTTGGATGACTTTGTGAGGGCGTCCAAATTCAGATTTGGACGACCTTTCGAAAATGCCCCTCTTTGGGACACAGCAGATATTTACTTTGAGTCATTTTACTAAATGTCAATCATCATTTGTGGTGTATATAATTCAATGGCCATGCCATCTGTACTATGTAGGTCGTACAATAAGAAAGATGGGAACTCGTTTGACAGAACATAAAAGTCGCCTAGCAAGAAGAAATCTTACACCCCCTCTCGTGACCCATTGTTTACAATTTAATCACAAGTTTTCTGAATTACAGTGGTTTATTATAGATCATGTCCCTGTAACTTTGTCCGGCGGGGATCGAGTTTCAGTTTTAACCTGGCGGGAACAGGGGTGGATTTATAAATTACAGACTATCAGCCCACAAGGTTTGAATGAGAACATCGAGTGGAACACTATTATTTGAGACTGTAGCCTGGTGGGGAATCATTAAATAGAGTTCTAAGTCCTGTTGGTTGTTTATTGATGAATGTATCTTCCAACAAGCTCATAAAGATGGGTCTGTATGGGTACTATTAGTATACAAACTATGTCGTATAACATTTAACACACACAAAAAAAGTTTTTGCAGTATGTTGTGACGTCAGGAGAGTGATTTCTGGTTCCTGCCTCAAGATGGGCGCCTTTATAAGCTACAACAGTGAACATGGTGAATGTCGCACATATTGTTTGGTGAAGAGAAGACAGCTTTAACCTGAGTCCCTGAGGAAAGACTTCTGAAACCCGCAGAGTCGGGTGTTTTCAGGGGAAGGCATCTTTGTACCTTGAGAGAGTGAAGCAAGGACTCAGTGAGAATGCAGATAAAACGTTAAAAGATAAGTTCACATTTGTTTGATTTTTTTGATTTGTTTATATTTTGAATTGTAGCACTATTTAATATGCAATAGCACGTACACTAAATGGAAAAAAGAGTAGCCCGATGAAAGAAGTGCTATGCCACAGGGCAATAGAAATGTAATTGCCTGAAAACAGTGGTTTTTGCTGAGGGTACTCTTAAGAAAAAAAAAGTTAAAGAGAAAATAAAAAGAAATAATGTGTGGTTAAATTATTGTTAGCTATTCTAGTGTAGTAGTAGTAGTCTTGGTTCTTGTTGAGCATATTTGATTTTCTTACCAAAGACTGTGGGAGTGTTTTGTGAATATCCAAAATAATGGAAGGCATAGCAGCCAACCAACTAACTGAATACATCTGGCTTTAGACCTCATCACAGCACTGAAACAGTGATAATTACACTATTGGCCAACCACAAAAAGGAAATAACATATGGAAAAAAAAACATTCTCCTACAATTCAACATGTCAAGCACATTTGACATGGAGGGGCATAATCGAACGTCGCCGGCGAAATAGATCGCAGGCGATCTATTTTGGCGGCGGCGCAACAGCTGGCCGGAACCGTATTATCGAAAAAGATGGCTGGCCAGCTTTTTTTTCGATAATACGGTTTAGCCCAGCCAAATGCCAGAGTTCGCTGGGTTTGAGATCGCCGGTTTTGTTTTTCAGTGATAATGGAAAAAATGGCGGCCATCTCAAACCCGGCGAAATCCAAGGCATTTGGTCATGGAAGGAGCCAGCATTTGTAGTGCACTGGTCCCCCTGACATACCAGGACACCAATCGGGCACCCTAGGGGGCACTGCAGTGGACTTCATAAAATGCTCCCAGAAACATAGCTCCCTTACTTTGTCTGCTGAGCCCCCCAACCCCCCCCCCCCAAAACCCACTACCCACAACTGTACACCACTACCAGGGGTGTGCTGGTAAATTTTTAACAACAGGCTCTTTCTCCGGACGTAGCCAGCTCTGCAGTTGGAAGGGCCAGTGGTGGCGGGGGGAGGGGGGGTGGCAGGGGGGAAAAGCACTTGCCTCTCTCTCCTCCTTCCCTTCGTGCGGGCACGCTAGGCATACCTTTGCTGGCAGCCAATAAACGGACTGCTACCACTCCCAACGTCTTGCTCTGAGCAGCATGTTGGAACTTCTCTCACATGCTCGAGAAGTCCCAGCCTGCTGCTCAGAGCTGGAAACAAGGAGTGGGGAGCAGCAGCAGTCTATTTACTTGGCTGGCAGGGCTCAGCATCCCCACCAGCAAAATAAAAGAGAATTCAGCAGGAGGCCCAAACCCACATTTTGGGAGCCAGTTGTTAAAGTAGCCATGGAGGGCCCTACTTTAACAACCGGCCCCCAAAATTCTTAACAACCGGCTCTTGCGAGCCTGAGAGAGCCTGCTCCAGCACACCACTGGCCACTACCATAGTCCTTAGGGGTGAAGGGGGCACCTAGATATGGGTATAGTGGGTTTTTGGGGGGGGGGGTTTGGAGGGCTCAACATTTAGCACCACAAGTGTAACAGGTAGGGGGGGATGGACCTCTTTCTGCCTGCCTGGTGCACTGCACCCATTAAAAACTGCTCCAGGGACTTGCATACTGCTGACAGGGAGCTGGGTATGACATTTGAGGCTGGCATACAGGCTGGCAAAAAAAGGTTTTTATTTTTATTTTTTTAGTGTGGGAGGGGGTTGGTGACCACCGGGGGACTACGGGGAGGGCATCCCCCATTCCCTCCGGTGGTCATCTGGTCAGTTGGGGCACCTTTTTGAGGTTTTGTCGTGAAAATAAAAGGACCAAGTAAACCCGGCGAAATATTGATTAATGCCGCTTTTTTTTTCCATTATCCGCGAAAGCCGGCCATCTGGTAGCTACGCCCATGCCCGCCTATGTCCCACCTTTGCTACACCGCCGACACGCCCCCTTGAACTTTTGCTGGCGTGGCGACAGGAAAGCGGCAATGGTGTCAAAAAAGCCGCTTTCGTTTATACCGATTTCGCTGCTTTTGAGAGATTGCCGGCCATCTCCCGATTTATGTCAGAAGATGGCCTGCGATCACTTTCGAATATAAGCCTGATGGTCGACCATCATATACTTAAAAGAATTCTCAACAAAATTGGTATAGGAGGGAAAGTGCTGAAATCAATCCTAGGATTCCTAACAAACAGATCCTACCAAGTGAAGATAAATTCCTCTCTCTCATTACCATGGAAAGCTGAATGTGGAGTACCCCAGGGATTGTTGCTCTCATCAGTACTGTTCAACCTAATGATGGACCCCCTCACCCAAACACTATATAAACAAGGATTCAATCCTCTTATATATGCCGGCAATGTGTCACTCTACTTCCCTTTTAAAAAGAACCTGCACGAAATCTCAACCAGGATTACGGACTGCATAAATATTATGGAATCCAGGGCATCAACGTTCAAACTCAAACTGAACAAAGACAAAACACAATATCTAATAATCACATCACCACACACTACCAACCACTTTCCAAACATCTTTACCAAGGGCACATCTCTCCCAATCTCTGATAACCTAAAATTCCTAGATAATCTGATCTTGGACAAACAAATCTCAAACACTACAAAGAAAATGTTCCAAAACCATGTGGAAACTGAAACACATTAAAAACTTCTTCCCAAAAGATGTATTCCATACACTAGTCCAATCCTTGATCCTCACTCATGCTGATTACTGCAATGGAATTTATGCAGGAACAATCACTAAAGAGACTACAAACAGCATAAAACAAAGCAGCAAAGCTTATCTTCAGAAAAAATCGATTCCAAAGCACTTGGTCATTACTCCAAAACCTACACTGGCTACCAATTATGGCACGGTTATCCTTCAAAATATGCTCTATAATCTATAGAATAATCTTTGGACTCACACCGGAATACATGACAAGTGGCAGATGAAGTTCAATGTTGACAAGTGCAAAGTGATGCATGTGGGTAAGAGGAACCCGAATTATAGCTACGTCTTGCAAGGTTCCGCGTTAGGAGTTACGGATCAAGAAAGGGATCTGGGTGTCGTCGTCGATGATACGCTGAAACCTTCTGCTCAGTGTGCTGCTGCGGCTAGGAAAGCGAATAGAATGTTGGGTGTTATTAGGAAGGGTATGGAGTCCAGGTGTGCGGATGTTATAATGCCGTTGTATCGCTCCATGGTGCGACCGCACCTGGAGTATTGTGTTCAGTACTGGTCTCCGTATCTCAAAAAAGATATAGTAGAATTGGAAAAGGTACAGCGAAGGGCGACGAAAATGATAGTGGGGATGGGACGACTTTCCTATGAAGAGAGGCTGAGAAGGCTAGGGCTTTTCAGCTTGGAGAAGAGACGGCTGAGGGGAGATATGATAGAAGTGTATAAAATAATGAGTGGAATGGATCGGGTGGATGTGAAGCGACTGTTCACGCTATCCAAAAATACTAGGACTAGAGGGCATGAGTTGAAGCTACAGTGTGGTAAATTTAAAACGAATCGGAGAAAATTTTTCTTCACCCAACGTGTAATTAGACTCTGGAATTCGTTGCCGGAGAACGTGGTACGGGCGGTTAGCTTGACGGAGTTTAAAAAGGGGTTAGATAGATTCCTAAAGGACAAGTCCATAGACCGCTATTAAATGGACTTGGAAAAATTCCGCATTTTTAGGTATAACTTGTCTGGAATGTTTTTACGTTTGGGGAGCGTGCCAGGTGCCCTTGACCTGGATTGGCCACTGTCGGTGACAGGATGCTGGGCTAGATGGACCTTTGGTCTTTCCCAGTATGGCACTACTTATGTACTTATGTACTTATAATCCATTAGATCTACCTAAAGGAAATGCTATCAGAGGCGCAAGACACTACCTCACCCTCCACTTTCCCAAATGACAAGGCCTTATATACAAATCTTCATACTGCACTAACTTTACATACATTTGCCCCAAAACATAGAGCACAATACCAAAAGCCCTCAAATGCATGAACAACTACTAAACTTCTGAAAACACTTAAATACCCACTTCTTTAAAAAAAATTCTTCCCCGACGATCCCACATAATCAAACTGAACACCAACAGACACACTAAGACACTTGACCAATAACAGATGCTTAACTAGGACAAATCTATTTCTAACAGTTATATAACACTAGTAAAAAAAAGCCCATTTCTGAAAGAAATGAAACGGGCACTAGCAAGGTTGTCCTCTAATGGCAATTATGTTTTTAAGGGAACTGTTAGGAGAGAGTATGTGTGAGAGAGAGTGAATCAATATGGGTGAGAGTGAATGAGTATGTGTCAGAGAGTGAGTATGTGTCAGAGAGAGAGAGAGAGAGACAGAATGTGTGTGTGTGTGTGTGTCTGTCTGTCTGTGTGAGTGAGTGTAGTGTGTGTCCTGTGCGCACCAATTATGCTCTCTCCCCTGCATTCATCCATATGCAGCAAACGTCCTCTGTGCCCTGCCCCCTCTATCCATCGTGGTGCAGCAATTCTCCTCTGTCCCTTGCCCTCCCCCCCTACATGTGCATCAACTCTGCATTCTCCCCTGGCCTCTCCTCCATCCACCCATATCCAGGGCCCCCCTCCCTCCATCTCTCTCCCCTCTGAGTTCCAGGCCCCCTCCCTACTTCTCTCTCTCTCTGCCCTCTGAGTTCCAGGCCCCCCTCCCCTTTGAGTTCCAGGCCCCCCTCCCCTTTGAGTTCCATGGCCCCCATTCGAGTTCCACACCCCCGCGCCTCCCTCCCTCCCTCCCCTTCGACTTGCGAGACGCCCCCTCCCTCCCACCCTTCCGAGGTCCACGCCCCCCCTCTCCTCCGACTTCCACGCCCCTGCGCCTCCCTCTCTCTCTCTGCCCTCCAAGCACGACCTGTCTTCCGGCAGCCCCTCGCCTTCCTAAGTGCTGGCTGTATATTAAAAATTCTTACCTTGGGGTGCGGCGTCCACAGTGAAGGCGAGCGGCGTTTCACACTGCTTTCACATGTGTCTCAGCTCTGCCTCTAGTCCCGCCCTCATTTCCTGTTTCTGGAAGGGCGGGACCAGAGGGAGAGCTGAGACACATGCGAAGGCAGTGTGAAGTGCCGCTCGCCTTCACTGTGGACGCCGCACCCCAAAGTAAGAATTTTTAAAATACAGCCAGCACTTAGGAAGGTGAGGGGCTGCCGGAGGACAGGTCATGCTTGGAGGGAAAGAGAGAGAGGGAGGGAGGTGCGGGGGCTGGCAACTATACAGAGTTCCCTCGAGGGTGGGGCGATTACGAACCCTACGAACACTACACGGCTTCACTGCCATTCTGCCACGGAGTCAGCTTCAGAATGTTGGAGGTGCGAATTATTATATTAGATGTCTGACTAAATTAAACTGTAAGCCAAATTGAACCAACTACCTGATTGGAAAATGTGGGGTACAAATGCAGAAATAAAGAAATAAATTAAAGGGACCTATTTACTAAAAGCCTAATTGTATAAGATGCCTATGTGAGAAGTCCATAAAAGTGCCCATTTTAAGCCTATTTACCAAGGCAACATAGGTACTTATGGGGTCCTTTTACCAAGCTGCAGGAAAAAGGGCCCTGCGCTAACAGCAGGAGCTATTTTTCTCATGCACCAGGACCCTTTTTACTGCAGTGGGTAAAATAGCCCCCAGCACACATGGCCATGCGGTAAGAGATCTCTTACTGCATGGCCATGCGGCAGGGAGCCCATACCGCCACACATTGAGGTGGTAATAAGGGCTCCTGAACTAACCCAGTGGTAACTGGGCAGTGAGTGGTGATTATCGCCACACAAGCCATTTCCGGAGTTTTTCTTTTTCCTCTAGAAATGGCGCACACTCAGGCACGACTACCACCGGCGGCAGTAGTCCCGGAAGAGCAAGTGGTAAGCCCGCGTTGGGCTTACTGCCTCTCTGTAAAAGGGCCCCTATGTGCCTTGATAAAATAAGCTACCAGATTTTGCCCCAATAGCACATAAATACCGACACACACAGTTACATCTGGTCTAAGGTAGGAGTAAATGCATGCATGTTTTCTAAGTATGTACTCACATATTTTTATAAACTTTGACCCCGCTTCCTCAAACTACAGTCTTGGGAACTGCACGCAGCATGTGTATAATTATGCACCATTTTGATGGTGCATTTATTTAAACACACATATCATGCACAATTTTATAAAAGGATTTTTCTACATGTAAAACAGGCTTTATAAGTGGAAAACATTTATAAAATTACACTTTTAAGGTATAACTTGGATTTCTGCATGTTATTATACAAATTAATGCACATAAGTAAATCAGGCTCATGAATTCAAAATCATAAATTAGTATACTAGATTATCTAGATTACTTTACATTGACAGAGAAAGAAGCTATTGCTGTTTGAGAACTGAATTACAACCTGGTATATGGTGATCCCTGGAGATCTGACACACATATTGAATGGTGGATACTGGCACATTACCATCTATACACAGCATTGGTGCTTTGCAGAGGCTGCCTTTAAATTCAGAAACCTAAGGAAGAAAAGGACAACAGTATGATAATTACTGTTTTAAAACCCCATTGTGCACTTGCAAGAAATCCTGCAAAATACATTTCCAAAGGGAAACTCCACAGAGTTCCCCTTTGACAATTAAAGGCCTGGCTGCATTAGAGGTACATTAGTACATACTTTACAGCAGAGACAAATTCCTTGACTTAAATCACCTGAGTGGATTTCAAAAACAAAAATCCCTATGCCTTGATACTTTACTATTTTCAACCTCCTCTGGACCTGCACCATTTGCACATAGAGGGGGATAAGCATTTGGAGCTATGGTTTTATAGCTATTTATAAATAGCTTTGAAAATTGCCTCCTACTTGGACATATACTATTAGTATGGCTAGCAGAGTTTTTATCTAGCCAGATATGGCTAGAAGAGCCCAATGTTGCTAATATGAAAATGTGAATAGCTGACTATGCCAAGAATGAAATCCTATAGGAATTTTGCAGCTAGGTGTAGAACCAGGTAAGCAATCTAGAAGTAAGGAGCAAAACCAAGATTGATATTTTAGGATATGGCTTTGAATTAATCAACTATAACAATATTCAACAGGTGTGGATTATCAAAAGCACAAATGCAAACTCCACTCAAAGAAATCCACAATAATATTGATATAATATTTGAAGCATTTTTTTGTTTTGTGGATTTCTTTGAGTGGAGTTTGAATTAATCAAACCTGAACTAGAGCCCAGAAAGTTTTCATCAACAACGTATTTATGCAGTCAGACTCCAATAAGAAATAATGATGGAAAATATTCATAGGATCCAGTTCTGTCTGTGTGGGGAGATGTTGAACACCCCCAGTATTAAGCAAGCTCTTTCACAGTGTCCAGGTAGGGGTAATTTGTGGTTGGCACTCCTATCATTTTGAAATGTTAGTGCCTATGGATTTTTCATTTACTCAAAGGCATGAGTAACCACGTGTACAAACTGGTTCAAAAATAAATCTATAAGTGCTGATCCCACTCAATTTTGCTCATTCTCTGCCCCTTGAATTGACAATCCTCCAAATTCTGTAAATGGCGTCTAAAGTTTTGTGTGCTAATCAGTGCCGATAATTGACAATTAATAACCAATGAATGGAACTAATTGGCAATAACTGGAAGTTATGTGCACATCTCTCTATGTGTATTCTATAAAGAAATGTGCTAATTTTGGTGGATGCTTGGAATGCCCTCCCGCGGGAGGTGGTGGAGATGAAAACGGTAACGGAATTCAAACATGCATGGGATAAACATAAAGGAATCCTGTTCAGAAGGAAGGGATCCTCAGGAGCTTAGCAGAGATTAGATGGCAGAGCCGGTGCTGGGAGGCAGGGCTGGTGGTTGGGAGGCGGGGCTGGTGGTTGGGAGGTGGGGCTAGTGCTGGGCAGACTTATACAGTCTGTGCCCTGAAAAAGACAGATACAAATCAAGGTAAGGTATACACAAAAAGTAGCACATATGAGTTATCTTGTTGGGCAGACTGGATGGACCGTGCAGGTCTTTTTCTGCCGTCATCTACTATGTTACCATGTTGTAAGTCACACAGCAGAAAAAGGCATGTGATGAGGGGGTGTTATAGAATCACGCTTAAATTCACAAACTAACTGCCTACATATAGGCCTGCACTGAGCAGGCCTAACTGCTGGTGCATACATTGTACAACGCGGTTTTCAGCATTGTTTTCTCAAAACTTTCAATCGTGTTTTCATCAGCTTTAACTGTGTATTTGAGGAACTTAGGTGTGCTGGAGGGTCTAGGGTGCTGCTTGCAATTAGAGTCATCGGGCCATAGTTTACAAACAGTGGCGTAGCAAGGGGGGGGCAAGAGGGGCAGTCCGCCCCGGGTATCAACTCGGGGGGGGGGGGGTGCTCCCTGCCAGCTCCCCCCCCTCGGCGCATCAACACCCCCCCCCCGACCAATGCCTACCCTCCTCAGCTCCCTCCGACTCCAACCATCTCCCGCACCCTACCTTTAAAGAAATTTCGGAAGCCGTGGAGAGGCGAGGCGCAGTGCCTCGCGCCTGCATGTAAAAGAAGCGTGGATCCTCATCGGGTCTTCCCTCACGCTGTCTGTCCCGCCCTTGCGGAAATAGGAAGTTGCATCAGCGGAGGGCGGGACAGACAGCGTGAGGGAAGGCCCGATGACGATCCACGCTTTTTTTACATGCAGGCGCGAGGTGCTGCGCCTCGCCTCTCCACGGCTTCCGAAGTTTCTTTAAAGGTAGGGTGCGGGAGCTGGTTGGAGGGAGCTGAGGAAGGTAGGCACTGGGTCGGGGGGGGGGGTGTTGATGCGCTGAGGGGGGGGGTGTCATCGTGCTGCACCCGGGGGGGGGGTGCAACGGCGAACTGCCCTGGGTGGCAGCCCTCCTTGCTACGCCACTGTTTACACATGTACCTCACATCTCTTACTAGGGTATTTGTTTTTGGCCAAAGATCTACCCTATGCAGTGCCACGGGTCCCTCATTGGAACACTAAACCTCGTTGGAACACTAAATAGCCATTTATGGACCAGTGGCCTAGTGGCAGGGCCGCTGAGAGGGGGGAACAGGGGGGACAAAATTCCCCGGGCCCGGGCCTCTGGGAGGGGAGGCGCCCGGTGCTGCCGTCGCTCCCTGGCATTGAACTTAAGCGCCTCACCTTCGAAAGCGCAGCAAGCAGCGGCAGACCACTCCTTCCTTCCGTGTCCCGCCCTCACCTGACGTAACTTCTGCAAGGGCGGGACACGGAAGGAAGGAGTGGTCTGCCAGTGCTTGCTGCGCTTTCGAAGGTGAGGCGCTTAAGGTCAGTGCAGAGGGTCCGGGGGTGGAGAGAGGGCCCGGTGGCGGGTGGAGGGGGGGGCCCAGCGACCTAGGGTGGGGGGGCCCTGGGGGCATCCTTGTCCCGGGCCTGGCCCAGTTTCTCGGCGGCCCTGCCTAGTGGTAATGGCTCGGGACTATGAGTAAAGGTGAACAACGTTCAAATTCCACCTGAGCTACAACTGACCTACTCTCCCAACCCTGTACTAGTGTTTTGGGACTGACAACCACATCTTGAGGACAGTTGTGATCTGGAAAGAGGTGTTTAAAGTAGAATATCTGGATTGTGCAACATGACCTTTTGGTCATCTGAAGGGTCCCTTAAGTACGTAGGCAAAGTGACATCCTTGAACCTCTCCTTTACCACATAGAAGGATGTGTTTTGGACTGTTGTAGAGTAAGTTGGTTGGTCTTTCAGACTTCAAGGGAACCTCATTGTTTGTGTCTGCAGATTATAGTTACCTTTTCCCCACAGATATATGTACTTCTTCACTCAGAGATGTACATGTTCTCCTCCTAAGGCATCAGTACAGATGCCTGTGATCTACAGTGCTAGAACAAATGAGGTGACCTAATGGCTAAGACCATTGACTTGTTGTTCATGGGTGGTGGGTTCAAATCCCAAAGAAAGCAGGCGTGTTATCCATATGGAACATGCACTCTGAAGAAGTTCTTTTTGGCAAGAAAACATCAATCACTGTGCATTCTGATGATATCTGAATTCTGCATTGAAATTTGCACTTTCAACTGACGATGGCCAAGGTGAGCGGTGTGAATATTTTTGGGATTTAGATACTGTGTTGCCATGTTGTAGATGTAATTTGGAATTCAGATGTATGCATGCCTTCAGTGCACCAAATAGCCTATTCACTTGCATTCTGTCCTTGTGTAACGTTTGTGAGTCCTTGTGCCAGGACAGCGCACAGAGACAAGGATTCGACCCTGCGCTCTGCTGGGCAGCTGAGCAACCCCGAGACTTCATCTGTGATGACCGCTGTTCCCCGAGGGTTGAGCCCCCAGGTGCGGGCGGTTGACAGGACTTCCGGATGCAGGCAGGGGTCAGGGACAGACAGTAATCAGAAAGTAATCTGGGTTCAAGCAGTAGCCAGAGGCAGGCAGCAGGCAGAGTAATCCGGGTTAAGGCAGAAGTCAGGTCAGGCAGCAGGCAGAGAGTACCCAGGTTCAAGCAAAGTCAGAGGCGGGCAGCAGGCAGAGAGTAATCTGGGGTCAGGCAGTAGTCAGGTCAGGCGGAGAGTATCCGGGTTCAGGCAGTGGTCAGGTATCGAGAAGGTAACAGATAGGAAAAATACGCAGCACAAGCAATCACCTACGGGAGAAGAAGCCAAAGCCCAGAAGTGGAGAGAAACTACTCCTAAAATAGCCCCCACCATCAGGGAAAACAATCAGCTGGCAAGGAGAGCCTCCCATTGGCTTGCCAGCCGAAGGAGGGGGGAGAGCCTAGGTGCAAGGCTCCAATCCTGTAGAGCAGGAGGCGGGGCAAAGATCTCGGCGTTCCAAGAGGACTAGGCATGCCGCAACCTAGCCTCCCGGACGGAGCAGGCAGAGAGGACTCCCGGAGCGTCAGGCCCGCCAAGATGGCCGGTGCTCCGCATTGCAGGCAAGCAGAGGGAACAGAACCCCCGGGCCACCGGTAAAGAGATTTCGCAGGGATGGAGGGCTCCGGGGACAGTCGAAATGGCCTTCAGAGGGGGCTCAACTGACGAGAGGCACGTGTGGAAACAGCGGGGTCCCCAACTGCTGATCTCACTGCTGACCCAGTTGATACTGGGAGCGTGGAGGCGCAACCAGAGCAGCCCCAAAATTTTTATTTAACTATATCACCATGGTGTTCTATTACTATCAGCCGAGTATGAGATTATGGTAATGAAATGTAATTATTATTTTATATCTATTTTTATGTTTACTTGCTTTTATATTTGTTCTAATTGTTATATGATTGTTTGTTTTGTAGCCCCTGATGCAGCCCAGTGGGGCGAAACACGGCCTGTGTCGGGCTTGTTAATTTTTTATTGATCCATATCAAATAAATATTGTTTTCCACATACGTATCTGCTTCGTTTGGTGTCCATCTTGGAGTTTGCAGATCGATTACCCTGCTGTTTTCTTGGGCAATCGTATCGATACAGATTTCTTGCCAACGCAGAGTGACGGGGACCGAAATCAGGTTGTCTGGGAGAAGAGAGGATCGACCCAAGGCCACCCCCCTCACGGGGCCTGGATCCTGGCGTTTCCCAGCTTATTCGGACACGAATTCACAAAATGACCAGACTGTCCACAATATAAACAGAGTCTATTGTTCCGTCGATGGGACCTCTCCGATTCAGAGAGGCGCTGTCGCCCGATCACCATCGGTTCCTCGGAGGTCCCTGCTAGAGAACTCGTCGCTCCCCTGGGTGAAGTAGGCCATGACGTCCACGGGGCAGGCCTCTGCGGAGGATGCTGCAAGGTACGCTCCTGTGATCTCTCCTGAAATCGGATGTCAATGCGGATGCAGAGGGTGATAAGGGCATCCAAGGTAGTTGGGAGGTCCCGGCCAGCCAATTCATCCTTGATCCGACCATTCAAACCTTGCCAGAAGATGGCTGTGAGGGCATAACTCAGCAGCTAAGGTCCAGAAGCGAACTGCATATGTTCCAACGGAGCTGCTACCTTGTTGAATTCGCAGCAAATCCGCTGCCGCAGAGGAGGGCTGCCCAGGAACATCAAAATCCATCCTGAACCAGTGAAGGAACTCCCCCAGATCTGAGAGAAGCGGATCTCGTTGCTCCCAGAGAGGAAAAGCCCAGGCCAGGGCCGGTCCAGAGAGCAGTGAGATAATATAAGTGATCTTAAGGCTGTCAGAGGGAAAAGACCCGAGTTGCATCTCGAAAAGCATCTGGCATTGATTCAAAAATCCCCGACATGCAGAGGGAGTACCGTCAAACCGAGGGGGCTCTGGGAGTCACAGTCCCGGAGTAGGCAGAGCGGGCCTCGGAGCTGGGACGGCAGGTTGGCGCTGGAGGGCGGCCATCTGAGTACACACATCTTGTTTTTTTTAAAAAAATATTTTTATTGAGGTACAGGACATACACATTTCAACACATCTATGCAGATCCATGGCAATGCAAAAATACAAATACAAAGTGTAATCGTACATCATATATCAAAACTGAAAAAACCATACATGGCCTGTTATATATGTCAAAAACCCCGCCGGCCATTTTATGCAAACAAAGACGTAATCACCTATCAGTGCACATGTCCTGTCCACCTTATTTTATTTTTAACCCCCCCCCCCAATCAGCCATCTCCTAGTCCCCCCTACCTTTCCCCTCTGCCCCCCCCCCCCTCCCACTCCTGGAGAAGGTTGAGACCCTGCATACAGCACTGCATAGAGCTGCCATAGAGATCTATACGCCTGGCCACTCTTTGGCCCAGAGGGCTGAAGTCGTTCCCTCTCCCAACGAGCCATCTGTATCATCTTTACTGTTCAATGATGCACAGTCGGTGGCTCTTCTGCTACCCAATACACTAGTATAACTTTCCTAGCCAACATTAACGGCACACACACACAAAACGCGCCTGAGAGGAAGATAGCCCCTGCTCACTCAAATATGCCTCATCTCCCAAGAGCAACACTTTATAAGAAGACCATTCAACTGGAACATCTAGCATGCGCTCTAGAACCCCTAGTACTCCCAGCCAAAAAGTGTGAAGTTTCATGCATTCCAGAAAAGTATGGACAAGTGTTCCCACTTGTTGTTTACAATGCACACACTTGCTATCCTCCCAGAGCCCCATTTGCTTCCCCTTTTCCCTAGTTATAAAAGTACCGTGCAGCAGCTTAAACTGCTTTTCTTGTAAGTTAGCACAGGGAGTCACTTTGAATGCCCCCGTGAAATATTGTGACAGCATTTCCATGGTGATCTCCTCTCCCAGCTGCTCCCCCCACCACTTGGCTAGACCAGCAAAAGAAAAAAAAAAACTCCCTCTGTTCCCTGCCTATGGCATACCACACTGCTAGCTTATTGGCCTCCTTTGGAACCTGACAAAAAATCTTATCCAAATCGTGAGAAGGTCGGACCACATGTTCTCGTGGAGGATAAAGTCGTACAGTAGTGTCTCCATTGCAAAAAGGGTAAGAAGTCTGCACTTACCAAACTCCAGGTCTCCTGCACATGCTCAAAAGTAGGAAAAGAGTCCCCCCAGGCAGTGGCGTAGCCAGACCTAACATTTTGGGTGGGCCCAGAGCTAATATGGGTGGGCACTGTGTATATAGGTATGAGTAGTGTTTCTTGCTACAAAATAATGCATTAGAATGCACTTGATGATGGATTTCTAAGTAGTATGCCCAGCATCAACATATGGAAAAACCAATATTTTAAAATATAGTTTACACTAACGCACATCTTAAACTGGACCAGGCGTAAGTCTACTATAATGGCAAACATATTAACACACGACAAGATCCTACAGTATAATTTCAGAAATGATATTGAGGCAGCCATGGGCAAAGAAATTGTTAATTCTATTTTAACTCTTCAGTCCTGTAAAGTGATGGAGGAATGCCATATGGTTTTAATTACTTAGAAGTCTAGCTTTTGCTAGGCTACAGGTTAGAAAGGTCAGAGAGAGAAACTTTCTTTGACCCCTTGTGAGTGATGGATGGTTAAGGCTAGTTCATAGATATTATTTTAACACATCTGGAGGCCATTAAATCTTGAGGGGATCAGCAAAGCAAGACATACTGTAGTTTTAAAAGGATTAGTTTAAAATGCTGCTTAGAAGAAAATAGTTAGATTTTAGAAGTTCTTGATATGTAGAATTTGTCTTATAGGGAATTCTGATTTCTGCTTATTTTTGAATATGTTTTATTCTGTGTAATTAATAATTCTATGTAGAATATCTTTTCAATTCAGTGTTACATCAGTGTCTGACTTTCAAGTAAGATTGCAGTTGAAAAGGTCATCGTCTGGTTTGAATTATCCACAGTCCTAGCTAGTTCAATGTATGAAGCTAATAGGTGAAAGAGGTCAGGAAAAGTCTTGATTAATTATAGTTAAGTGAAGGAATGGTCCTGAAAGTAATAACAAACCATATCTGTATGCCATTAAGCAAGACTGGCCCCTAAATGAACCCAGTTAGTATGAAGTTAGCTGGGAATATGAGAATTTAATCATAATAAAATGCAAGAGTTCTGGTGCCCCATTGTCTAGCGTGAGAGGCCCCAGGTCATAGGTCAGTTTAGGAAATGTCTCAAACCTATGTAACTGATATTTTGGAATAAATGTATACAGATGATTGGTTCAGACAGGGTAATCAATCTATTCCTTACCATCTGGAAAGTAAGGGGGCTAGAGGGGTTTAGAACTGTATATAACTGGGAGCAGAAGCAGCTTACGTCAGAAGAAGGAGAGAAGAGAGCTGAAGAGGACAGACAGAAGCCACAAGATCCAGAGAGCTGAGAAAGAGAAGAAGAGACTTAGTGCTGATGTCCTACTTTGTTTGCTGGCAAATAAAGAAGATTTCTCCCTCATTCTGGTGTGTGCTGTTTGACTCCTGAAGTACCACAGATTCTGCTAACACTAGTGGTAATTCCTGCAACAATTTTTGGTGGCAGAGGTGGGATGCTCAACCCTGCATCAATTTCTGGCACCCAACTGACTGAGGAACATTAGCCGGGTATGTATTTTGTATTCTGTATTCTGTATTGTAATCCTAGCTAGGAAACTGTAAACCAGCCCCTCAAAAATTGAGGGAAGGGGAGTCTGATCAACTCTCAGCGAAGGCCTTAGTAGCTTCTAGTCGTGGGGACTAGTAGGGAAACCGCCTGAGCTTATCTGTATCTGAGAAATCTGAAATTGTTGGGTGGGATTTTTTGTGCAGAATGTGTGTGATGCCTGAATGTTAACTGAGTGTGGACTTCTTATAGCTGCGGTTCCAGTTAACTGGCCAGCGACGGAAGGAAGCGATTGTTGTCTGTTTACCTTTTGTCTCGGGAGTGTGGACCCCATTACCACACTTCAAAAAAAAAAATTCCCTCCCTTTTTGTGTGTTGTAACTGTAAGCATTATGGGAGGGACATCATCTAGACAAATTACTACTCCCCTAGATTGTATGCTTAAGAATTTCAAGAAAGGATTTTTAATTAATGATTATGGACAGACTTTAAGCTTAAGTACTCTAAGAACCTTGTGTGAAGTTGAGTGGCCATCTATGGGAGTGGGGTGGCCCCCTAGTGGCAGCTTAGATATTGAAGTAATCCGGAAGGTCTACAGCATAATTGTAGGAGAACCAGAATATTCTGAACAACTCCCTTATATAGATTCCTGGGACAGCCTTGTGACTGACCCTCCCTCTTGGTTGAAAACTTATATGGGATCCCCAGTGAAGTTCATGTTGGGCCGCGTTCAAAGAAAGATTATTAGACAATCTAAACTGGAAGAGGGAAAGAGCTCCAGGAAGCCTACCACCCAATCGGTGGCTTCCGCCCCTACCCTGTCCGAGAAACCCATACTCTCTGATGACCCCTCAGATCTTGAGCCACCACCTTATGGCCCATTGTTGGGGTTCCGTGCCACCCCTAGAGATCCACGGCGTCCAGCCCAAGCCTCTCCAGCACAGGCTTCTCCGGATAGTTCCTCCCCTTCTGTGCAAACCCCGCCACATCCTAGGTTGGACTTTTCACCCAGCCTCTACCCTTCTGTGCCACATCCTTCCCTGCTAACCTCCAAAGACCCGCTTTGGGCTCCACTCCCTGACTCCTCAACTCCCGATAGCCCAGCCTCTCCCTTTAGTACCCCTCCCCACTCATCAGGGGCCCAGCATCCCTTTCAATGGACTGAATCACCTGGGACCACCTCTCAGTCTATGAGTACCCCTCCTCATCCCTCAAGGGTTCAACACACCTCCCCTGAATGGGTTAGACCTGTTGCAATCACTTTTGAGCATGATAGGGGGGTAGCTCCTAGCTCTACCTCAGGTTCCATTCCCACCTCCTCGAGAGTTCTGCCCCTGCGTCAGGTAACCACCACTTGACCGGATCCTAATAATGAGGGTCAGGTTATGCAGGCACAGGCCTACCAGTATGTACCCTTCACAACCACCGATCTCCTGAATTGGAAGACATATTACCCCTCTTATACTGAAAAGCCTCAGGCAGTGGTGGACCTAGTGGCTAGCATTATGGCCACCCATAACCCAACCTGGACTGATTGTCAACAACTTCTCCTGACCCTCTTCACAACTGAGGAGAGGCGGAAGATTTTACAAAATGCTGAGGCCATCACGCGAGCGCGTGTTCCCGAGGGGATACAGGACCCAGAGGAATGGGTTAGAACTCGGTTCCCTCGCGCAGCTCCAGCTTGGGATCCAAATAATGGGCAGCACTATGAACTGTTGTCTGGCTATTGCCGGGACTTGCTGGAAGGTATGAAGAAAGGCATAAAGAGGCCCATTAATCTGGCAAAGGTCTCTGAAATTCTCCAAGGGGCAACTGAATCCCCTGGGGCCTTTTTAGAGCGACTAATTGAAGCCTACAGAACATACACCCCATTTGACCCTGAGGCACTAGAAAACCAGAGAATGGTGAATAGTGCATTGGTGGCCCAGAGTATGCCAGATATCCGGAAGAAGCTGCAGCATCAGGAGGGATTCGCAGGGATGAATACCACCCAGCTAATTGAGATCGCAACAAAGGTTTTCGTTAATAGGGATCAGGAGGTGCGCCGAGAGGCTGACCGGAAGATGCAGAAGAAGGCCGACCTTTTGGCAGCAGCCATTACTAATTCCACCCTTAACCGAGGTCGACCTCTAGCTAATGGGAAGCCAAAGTGGGATCCCGGACCACCAGCCAGGCCCCGAGATTCCTTCAATCAATCCCGGCCACGAGGGGAGAATCCCAGACCACGATTGGAGAGGGATCAGTGCGCCTACTGCAAGGAAAGAGGGCACTGGAAAGATGAATGCCCCCAGAGGCGCCAGGGACTGAGAAGGGGACCAGGAGATCGAGGAAGCCGAGGCCGAGTTCGAGAGGGAAGGTATGAGCCTCCTGAATCTGACATCATTGGGATAGCTGAGATGGCAGAATGGGATGAATAGGACAGACCGGGTTCCTACAAACTGGGCTCCCAGGAACCCATGGTCAAGCTAACCATAGGGAGCCGCTCAATTCCATTCATGATTGATACAGGAGCTGAACATTCTGTTGTGACGGAGCGATTAGTGCCTGTGTCTGGAAAAACTGTCTGAGTGGTGGGAGCCACGGGGGTGCAGAACCGGAGGCCCTTTCTGATGACCCGTAGATGCCAATTAGGCTCACACACAGTCACTCATGAATTCCTGTATATGCCAGACTGTCCAATCCCTTTGTTAGGCCGGGACCTGCTGTCCAAGCTTAGGGCCCAAATTTCCTTTGACTCTGATGGCCAGACTTCAGTCTCCTTTCGGCCCCCGATATCCAGCCCTAGGGGCATATTGAGTTTCTGCTGCCCCCTTGAAGAAGAATGGCGGCTGCATCAGTCGCAGGGCCAAGTTGACCTATCCCTGGCCGACAGCTTCCAGGTCAATGGGGTATGGGCAGAAGATAATCCCCCAGGGTTGGCCCGAAATATTCCTCCTGTCCATGTAGATTTACTTCCAAGTGCCCGGCCAATCCGTCTTCGCCAATACCCAATTCCCCGAAAGGCTCTGGAAGGGATTCAAGCACATCTGAATCGTCTGTTATCCCATGGAATTATTCGACCTTGCCAGTCTCCATGGAATACGCCACTGTTGCCAGTTCAGAAGCCAGGGACTGAGGACTACCGGCCAGTCCAAGACTTACGAGTGGTCAACAAATCCACTATTTCATTACACCCTGTAGTGCCTAATCCATATGTCCTGTTGGGATTGATACCTTCTGGAGCTACCCATTTCACAACACTGGACCTAAAAGATGCCTTCTTTTGTATTCGGGTGGCCCCCGCCAGTCAACTGCTTTTCGCCTTTCAATGGGAAAACCCAGTAACAGGACGGAAGCTTCAGTATACATGGACCCGCCTGCCACAGGGGTTCAAGAATTCCCCCACCATTTTTGGGACTGCCCTAGGACAAGACCTTAAGACTTTTAAATCTGAGCCTTCCAAGCGAGTTTTACTCCAGTATGTAGATGACCTCCTGATTGCAGCAGTGACCCAGGAAGAGTGTTTTGAGGCTACCAGAGAATTGCTGGAGCTACTCTTGGATGCAGGCTATAAGGTCTCACGCTCAAAGGCCCAACTCTGTCAGTCAGAAGTGAAGTATCTGGGCTTCTGCATTTCCCAGGGAAGTCGGAGACTGGATGTCAGTAGGAAGCAAGCGGTTGCTGCAATTCCCCAACCCAAGTCTAGAAGGGAAGTTAGGGAATTTCTGGGAGCAGCCGGATTCTGCAGAATTTGGATTCCGAATTTTGCACTGATGGCGAAACCCCTTTACCAGGCCACAAAGGGGGGTGAAAAGGAACCATTTGAATGGGGACCTATTGCTCAACAATCCTTCCTCGCCATAAAGAAAGCCCTACTCCAAGCCCCTGCGTTAGTCCTTCCTGATGTGGAGAAACCTTTCTCACTGTATGTCCACGAGCGACAGGGGGTTGCTCTGGGGGTGCTGACCCAGATGATGGGATCCTGGCAGAGGCCTGTTGCATACCTGTCTAAACAGCTGGATGGAGTGGCTAAAGGATGGCCAGCCTGCATGAGGGCTATTGCAGCAACAGCCTTACTGGTCCAGGAAGCTGATAAGTTGACCTTGGGGCAAGAACTGGTTGTTAAAGTCCCCCACACAGTTCTCACCCTCATGGAGTACAAGGGCAACCACTGGTTTACAAATAGCCGCATGGTTAAGTACCAAGCCAGCTTATGTGAGAATCCACGGATACACCTGGAAACAGTGGCTACATTCAATCCCGCCACTCTTTTGCCAGCATCTGAGGGACCACCGGATCATGACTGTATCCAAACCATGGATGAAATGTACTCCAGTCGACCAGATCTTAAAGATGTTCCTTGGAGGGACCCAGATGTAATTTATTTCACAGATGGAAGCAGTTACGTGGAGAACTCCAAGCGATTGGCAGGCTATGCTGTGGTGACAGAGGACAAGGTGATAGAAGCAAGAGCCCTGCCCCAAGGAACTTCAGCCCAGAAAGCAGAACTTGTGGCCCTCATACGAGCTCTGGAGCTAGCAGCAGGACTGGTGACCAACATTTATACTGATTCCAAGTATGCCTTCACAACTCTACATGCTCATGGAGCTTTGTATAAGGAAAAGGGACTCATAAATGCCGCAGGCCAACCTGTTAAGTATGGACCTGAAATACTGCAGTTGCTAGAGGCTGTTTGGGCCCCTAAGAAGGTAGCTGTCATTCACTGCAGGGGACACCAAAGGATAGATACTCCAGTGGCCCGAGGGAACCGCCATGCTGATCGGGTGGCCAAGGAAGTTGCTCGAGGACCTCCAGTAGGTACTGTGACCCCCCTGTTCCAAATTCGACTGCAAGAATGGACGCCTATGTACACCCAAATGGAAGAGAAATGGGCTCAAGAGGAAGGAGCAGTAAGGAGACCTGATGGTTGGTTACATCTCCCTGATACCAGAGTTCTGGTGCCACGCCACCTAGCTTGGCCTGTAGTGTCTCAAGCTCATGATCTGTCACACTTAGGGAAAACAGCACTAGCCCGCCTACTCAGTCGAGTAGTGGTCTTGGAAGGATTGGATAGTCTGGTTGCCACTGCCTCTGCCCGATGTACTCTCTGTGCCCAGAATAATGCTCGTCAGGGACCCCGTATTCCACCAGGAGTTCAGTCCAGAGGACTAACACCCTTTGAGTCCCTAGTCATAGACTTCACAGAAATGCCCAGGAGCGGTAGGCTCCGATACCTCTTGGTCATGGTCTGTACTTTCTCTGGGTGGGTGGAAGCATATCCTACAGTCACTGAGAAAGCCACAGAAGTAGCTCGAGCCCTCCTTAGGGATGTTATCCCCAGGTATGGACTGCCCCTTGCCAAAGGCTCAGATAATGGTCCCGCCTTTGTTGAAGCCACACTTCAGGCCCTGTCCCGCGCATTGCGCATTACCTGGAAATTGCATTGTGCCTACCGTCCCCAGAGTTCAGGGCAGGTTGAGCGGGCAAACAGAACCTTGAAAAATAGCCTAGCAAAGATTTGTCAGGAAACCCAACTGAAATGGCCACAGGCACTGCCACTAGCCCTCTTCCGCCTCCGATGCACCCCAACTAAAGGAACAGCCCTCTCTCCCTTTGAAATTGTGTATGGGAAGCCCCCAGCCATTTTGCAGGGAATTAAGGGAGACATAGGGACTTTAGGGTCTGCCCAGGTGCAGGAGCAGGTAGCCCTCTTGGGCAGGATAATTTCTGAGCTTCAGTCTTATGTGAGAGAAATAAACCCTGTCCCCTTCCAGGCTCAGGTACATTCCTTCCTGCCAGGGGATAGAGTTTGGGTGAAAGACTGGAGGCTCCAGCCTTTGGGGCCCCGGTGGAAAGGACCTTTTACTGTTTTGCTTTCTACCCCTACAGCTGTGAAGGTCGCAGGGATAACTCCATGGGTCCATTGGTCTCGAATCAAGTCTGCTGACCAGACTGAGCCCAGCACGGATCAGATGGAGCCTAAACAGTGGAGAGCAGAAAGTGATCCTGCGGAGCCATTGAAGTTGCGCTTGACCCGAACCAAAGAATCTATTAGCTGAAAAGAAGGGTCAACTGCATACCGCAGGAGCTGCTGGACTTTGGCTTCATACTGAGACTCTTTCTTGCCTGATTCTGGCTTTCCTGGAATTTGAGAGCTTGATCCTTGTCAGTTGAGGTTCTATCCCAACTGGTATAAGAACTCAAAGACTGAGAACATTATATTAGAGTAATCTGTGACTAGCACAGACTGTTGGAATATTATTGCTTAATTAGTTTGCTGTATTTGTTTTAGATTACGAAGAAAGAAAATGTTAGTAATTTGGGTGTTTTTGTTGTTTTCTACTCCTTGCCTCCTTTTTCCTAATACCCCAACTCGCTCCAACCTTTGGCTACATTCTGTCCAGGAACTAATTAGCCAGGCAAAGATTACTTCCCCTTGTATTGTGTGTTCCCGATTTTCTCCTTATACCACAGATGTCCCAGCTGTTCCTGTCCCTGTGCCGCTTACAGCTCTTATACCTCCCTACTTTTCGAGTTCGGGTCCTTGGAGCCAGGATTATACTTGGTGGTCCTTTTATAATGCTACCTCCCCCTCTGAATCTTCTCTAAGGCCAGTCTTTACGTCTCCCTATCCAGCTTCTGGAGTGTTTTGTTTAACAAGAAACATCTCAACTGTTCTTCCTATTTCCTGTAACTATACCAATGTTCTCCCAGAGAAGGGGAGAATCTGTGTGGGTAGTCTCTCCAGGTACTCCTATGTGCCCTACTACCGTACCTGCAGATTATGACCCAGGTGATTATCTGGCTCCTAAGCGTACCACTGAGAGGACTATAGTGTCCCGGCTTATTTTCTACTTTCATAAGTCCCCGGGGTATGAAGAGTTAATAACAAATGAGCAGCCTGTCACAATTGGGGATTGGCACCTATGGTGTGCAAAGTCTCCATTTCGTCTTCGTTCCCCCTGGGATAGGGGCTCGCACTATGGGCATCCTAAGTACCTTGTCCAGCCTGAGCCAACATTTATTGGGAACTTTCCTCACCCTCTCCTTGGCCATTACTGGCTCTGTGATAATGTCCTCCACATGATTCTTCCCCCCACGTATGATTTTTGTGTATTGGTAACCTTGAATTATTTTCCTAAAGTTATTCCTCTTCTCAGGCCACCATCCCCGCACCGCTCTAAGCGAGAGGCCTTGTCCTTACCCTCTTCCGTTGCCACAGAGGATGAGGCGATTGAATTAGCCCTCCAGTATATCAACTCTACTTATCCTCTGACTAAAAAGAGACTTGTGGCCCTTTCTGCCACGGCCTGGATTCCAATTGGGGGCCCGGTAGCGGGTATTACTGAACTAGGCATGGCTACCCGGCGACTTCAGTCCCTACCCCATGTTTTAGTTCATGAGCTAAACGTGGTAGTCAATGCATTGCAGGATCAAATTAATGAATTAAGTGTAGTTTCTCGGTATAACCGTATGGGCCTTGACTACCTCTTTGCAGCCCAGGGTGGCCTCTGCACAGTGCTAAATTCTTCAGAGTGCTGTACTATTGTCATAAATAGGACGCATGTAGTTAGGCATGCCATGGATAAAGACCTACAGTTGGCTAGCCTTAATGTGGAGGATTACCGAGGAGGATTAGACCTTACCTCCTGGTGGTGGTCATTGACCTCATGGATACGTCCCTTGTTCATTTCCCTAATAGTCTTAGTTTTAGCAGGATTGTTGTTTTGTTTCCTAGCCTCATGTGCTTCGGCAGTATGCCGTAGGACCTTAACGAGTAGGGTAATGGTGATTCACAAGCCTATTCCTAGAAGTTATGCCCCAGGAGGAGGGATGGAGTTGGCATCACTATAGTCTCCAGAGTTTGAGTTGTGAGACTTATCTCTGCATAAGCTGATTTTAGTCTCAAAGTGGGGAATGAGGCAGCCATGGGCAAAGAAATTGTTAATTCTATTTTAACTCTTCAGTCCTGTAAAGTGATGGAGGAATGCCATATGGTTTTAATTACTTAGAAGTCTAGCTTTTGCTAGGCTACAGGTTAGAAAGGTCAGAGAGAGAAACTTTCTTTGACCCCTTGTGAGTGATGGATGGTTAAGGCTAGTTCATAGATATTATTTTACCACATCTGGAGGCCATTAAATCTTGAGGGGATCAGCAAAGCAAGACATACTGTAATTTTAAAAGGATTAGTTTAAAATGCTGCTTAGAAGAAAATAGTTAGATTTTAGAAGTTCTTGATATGTAGAATTTGTCTTATAGGGAATTCTGATTTCTGCTTATTTTTGAATATGTTTTATTCTGTGTAATTAATAATTCTATGTAGAATATCTTTTCAATTCAGTGTTACATCAGTGTCTGACTTTCAAGTAAGATTGCAGTTGAAAAGGTCATCGTCTGGTTTGAATTATCCACAGTCCTAGCTAGTTCAATGTATGAAGCTAATAGGTGAAAGAGGTCAGGAAAAGTCTTGATTAATTATAGTTAAGTGAAGGAATGGTCCTGAAAGTAATAACAAACCATATCTGTATGCCATTAAGCAAGACTGGCCCCTAAATGAACCCAGTTAGTATGAAGTTAGCTGGGAATATGAGAATTTAATCATAATAAAATGCAAGAGTTCTGGTGCCCCATTGTCTAGCGTGAGAGGCCCCAGGTCATAGGTCAGTTTAGGAAATGTCTCAAACCTATGTAACTGATATTTTGGAATAAATGTATACAGATGATTGGTTCAGACAGGGTAATCAATCTATTCCTTACCATCTGGAAAGTAAGGGGGGCTAGAGGGGTTTAGAACTGTATATAACTGGGAGCAGAAGCAGCTTACGTCAGAAGAAGGAGAGAAGAGAGCTGAAGAGGACAGACAGAAGCCACAAGATCCAGAGAGCTGAGAAAGAGAAGAAGAGACTTAGTGCTGATGTCCTACTTTGTTTGCTGGCAAATAAAGAAGATTTCTCCCTCATTCTGGTGTGTGCTGTTTGACTCCTGAAGTACCACAGATTCTGCTAACACTAGTGGTAATTCCTGCAACAATATCCTTCAAACTTTGCTTCCCTACCCCTCCATCCAACCCTGTAGCCCGGCATCAGCCCTTCTCATCTGTACCCTACCCCCCCCCCCCCCCCCCCCCCACACACACAGCCAGACTCATTTGGAAAAGCGAAATATGAAAGCGCCAGTCCTATTAGAAACAAATTACATTGGCTCCCACTAACAGACCGAATTACATTCAAAATCTGCACCCTGGCTCATAAAATCATCCATGGAGAGGCCCCGACGTATATGTCAGACCTTATAGACATACCAGCAAGAAACACAAAAAGTTCCTCACGTACTTTTTTAAACCTCCATTACCCTAACTGTAAGGGACTTAAATACAAATCATTATATGCATCCAGCTTCTCCTACATCTGCACGCAACGTTGGAATGCATTGCCGATTGCCTTAAAAACAATGCACAGTCTGATAGCCTTCCGGGGGTCCCAGTGCTGTGGTCTGTCTCTTTCCTGTTCCTGTGTGCCGGGACCGGGTTATCACGTTAACGCCATCACCCGGGTCCTGACAGGAGCAGGAGAGACATAGATCTCAGCACTGGGCCCCCCTTGGAGGCTGGGCCTGGGGATTTTTGTCCCCCCCCCCCCCCCCCCTCAGCAGCTCTGG
Source organism: Microcaecilia unicolor (assembly GCF_901765095.1). NCBI lineage: Eukaryota > Metazoa > Chordata > Amphibia > Gymnophiona > Siphonopidae > Microcaecilia > Microcaecilia unicolor. Next base: position 98,552,935 of record NC_044040.1, on the reverse strand, counting down.
GCAGAGCATGGGAGTATCCAACATATCGTACACAATTTTGTAAACTATGCGCTAAAGTGCCGTATTGAGGCTTATGCACTGACATGTATAAGTGGATGCACCTAAATACAGGTCCATAATGCCAGCTTATGCTAATATTCTATCATGGAATCCCGGTGCCCAGACGGCCTAATGGAATTTGTGCTCCCACCTACGTGGAAAGATCAGTTGAAAATTGAAATGATTTACCATACATGCTTCAGTCTATTTAAACGTAATAATACTAAGCCACTCTCCCTGCCATCTCCCCTCCTATGCCGGAGACAGACAGAGAGTTAACCCCAGGGCTGTCCGTCTGACCTGATCCTCCCCTCCCCCACATCGACAACCTGCTTTTTCACTGCTGGTATCACAAAGGCTCTGGTTCTGGGTACATTCTTTGCAGCACAGGAAAAAGAAAACATGTGAAGGCAGCGCTGGCAGAAAAAAATAAATACATTCAAGAGTATAAGAAGGTCACACCACTGACTCATCCAGGTCAAGTAAAAAAAGAATTAGTCATGAATAAACTCCACAGTAACCTGCTCGATTGAAGGTAAATCACTGCCCACATGGAATTGAAATAAAACATTTCAAGTTGCAATTAGCTGTTGAGTTCATTGCCCTGATCAGCCAGAGAGCAGTTATGAGAGACTGAACCTCTTAGCCTCTAACAGTGTCATGCAAATGTGTAGGAAAATAATTCTCCAAGACACCTGCTCTCTCACCTCTGTGCCGCAGCTCCGACATGTCTATGACCCAGGAACCTAGCTCTGCTGCAGAGACTGTAGCTGCCTCCGCTCCTCCAGCACAGGTGAAACCAAGAATTTGTGGCCATTCTTCTCTCCCTCCAGACCCGTGCTGCCCGGTATCATCCCCTCTCCCTAGTCTTCCAATCCCTCCAGTCGCCCGCAGCTTCATTGAGAAAGCAGTACAAACACTGCTTTAGACCTGTCCCTGCCTGGAAGCCCTTCTCTCTCCTACAACTTCCCGCCTACACGGGAACAGGAAGTTGAAGGAGAAAGAAAGGCTTCTCGGGGTAGGTCTAAAGCACCGTGTGTACTGCTTTCTCGCTGACGCGACCGGGGGATTGGAAGGCTCAGTGGACGGGGTGTGGGGGGGTGATACCTGGTGCCGCGATGCTGGAGAACAGCTGCTCTTTCCTGTCGACTGCGGGGCTAAAGGCTGGCTGTGCACTGATTGGAGGAGCAGGGAAAACTGGGTGGGCCTGAGCTGAGATTGGGTAGGCCTGGACCCACCCAGGCCCACCCGTAGCTACGCCCCTGCTCCCAGGGCCCATGAAGTGCCCCACATACCGACATCCTTTTCACGCCCAAGCCTTAAAGCGCGTCACTCCCTGCCCCGCTGAGAACTGTGGATTATCAACTGCTGCCAAAAGGAAAGGGCCAGACACTCCCCCAACCCTCCTCTCCACCAAACCCACGCTTGCCTCAGCGGACAAAGCAGGGGATGCAATCCCCCCCTCCTCCTCGCCGGCACCTGCAAAAGAGTGAACACCGAATGTGGCAAATACCCCTCTTCCCATATAGAAAGTGGCGCAAATCGCGCAGCTCCTGTATGCATCTCATGAATCCACCGGAGCAAGGCCGCCACATTATACAAACGGATATCAGGCAACTGCAACCCTCCCCTAGCTCTTGTCTGCGTAAGTTTGACATATCCAATTCTGGCCCTCTGACCCGCCCATAAAAAGGTCCCCATCAACCCCTTGAAGTACAATTCATCCCTTTTCGTAATCCAGAGGGGCAACATCTGTAAAGGATATAATAACTTAGGCAGCATGACTATTTTGACTAGCGCCACTCTGCCGAGCAAGGAGAGTGGTAATTCTCGCCATCAATGGCATAGCGTTTTAAGGCTATCTAATTTATCCTGTATATTCCGGCGATATATCACTCTCAAGTCTCTGTGAAGGTACACCCCCAGATACTTTAAAGTGCCCGAGCACCATGCAAGAGGAAATGCTAGCATTTGCTGGCACACGCACGGTGATGAGACAGGTAAGGCCTCCGATTTGTCAAAGTTAATTCGTAACCCCGAGAAAGACCCAAACTGCAAAAGCACGTTTATCAAATTAGGCACTGACGTAGTGGCCTTATCTAAGTAGATAAGCATATCATCTGCAAATAAATTAATTTTAAATTCCTGGGATGCCACCTTGATGCCCTTCACTTGATCGGTCTGTTGGATTTTAACAGCAAAAGGTTCAAGCGATAATACAAATAGCATGGGCGAAAGCGGGCATCCCTGCCTCGTACCTTGCTCCAGCCTAAAAACCGGGGATAATGCTCCATTAATCAGAATCTGAGCTGTGGGGTTATGATACAAAGCTCTAACACCTCCAAGAAATGCTCCCATGATCCCAAATTGAGGAAGCACCCAAAACAAATAGTCATAAGTACATAAGTACATAAGTAGTGCCATACTGGGAAAGACCAAAGGTCCATCTAGCCCAGCATCCTGTCACCGACAGTGGCCAATCCAGGTCAAGGGCACCTGGCACGCTCCCCAAACGTAAAAACATTCCAGACAAGTTATACCTAAAAATGCGGAATTTTTCCAAGTCCATTTAATAGCGGTCTATGGACTTGTCCTTTAGGAATCTATCTAACCCCTTTTTAAACTCCGTCAAGCTAACCGCCCGTACCACGTTCTCCGGCAACGAATTCCAGAGTCTAATTACACGTTGGGTGAAGAAAAATTTTCTCCGATTCGTTTTAAATTTACCACACTGTAGCTTCAACTCATGCCCTCTAGTCCTAGTACTTTTGGATAGCGTGAACAGTCGCTTCACATCCACCCGATCCATTCCACTCATTATTTTATACACTTCTATCATATCTCCCCTCAGCCGTCTCTTCTCCAAGCTGAAAAGCCCTAGCCTTCTCAGCCTCTCTTCATAGGAAAGTCGTCCCATCCCCACTATCATTTTCGTCGCCCTTCGCTGTACCTTTTCCAATTCTACTATATCTTTTTTGAGATACGGAGACCAGTACTGAACACAATACTCCAGGTGCGGTCGCACCATGGAGCGATACAACGGCATTATAACATCCGCACACCTGGACTCCATACCCTTCCTAATAACACCCAACATTCTATTCGCTTTCCTAGCCGCAGCAGCACACTGAGCAGAAGGTTTCAGCGTATCATCGACGACGACACCCAGATCCCTTTCTTGATCCGTAACTCCTAACGCGGAACCTTGCAAGACGTAGCTATAATTCGGGTTCCTCTTACCCACATGCATCACTTTGCACTTGTCAACATTGAACTTCATCTGCCACTTGCACGCCCATTCTCCCAGTCTCGCAAGGTCCTCCTGTAATCGTTCACATTCCTCCTGCGACTTGACGACCCTGAATAATTTTGTGTCATCGGCGAATTTAATTACCTCACTAGTTATTCCCATCTCTAGGTCATTTATAAATACATTAAAAAGCAACGGACCCAGCACAGACCCCTGCGGGACCCCACTAACTACCCTCCTCCACTGAGAATACTGGCCACGCAATCCTACTCTCTGCTTCCTATCTTTCAACCAGTTCTTAATCCATAATAATACCCTACCTCCGATTCCATGACTCTGCAATTTCTTCAGGAGTCTTTCGTGCGGCACTTTGTCAAACGCCTTCTGAAAATCCAGATATACAATATCAACCGGCTCCCCATTGTCCACATGTTTGCTTACCCCCTCAAAAAAATGCATTAGATTGGTGAGGCAAGACTTCCCTTCACTAAATCCGTGCTGACTTTGTCTCATCAGTCCATGTTTTTGTATATGCTCTGCAATTTTATTCTTAATAATAGCCTCCACCATCTTGCCCGGCACCGACGTCAGACTCACCGGTCTATAATTTCCCGGATCTCCTCTGGAACCCTTCTTAAAAATCGGAGTAACATTGGCTACCCTCCAGTCTTCCGGTACTACACTCGATTTTAGGGACAGATTGCATATTTCTAACAGTAGCTCCGCAAGTTCATTTTTTAGTTCTGTTAATACTCTGGGATGAATACCATCAGGTCCCGGTGATTTACTACTCTTCAGCTTGCTGAACAGTGAATGATACATACCTGTAGCAGGTGTTCTCCGAGGACAGCAGGCTGATTGTTCTCACGACTGGGTGACGTCCGCGGCAGCCCCCACCAACCGGAAAAAGCTTCGCGGGACGGTCGGCACGCAGGGCACGCCCACCGCGCATGCGCGGCCGTCTTCCCGCCCGTGCGCGACCGCTCCCGCCAGTTGAATGACTAGCAAAAGATGAAACACACAACTCCAAAGGGGAGGAGGGAGGGTAGGTGAGAACAATCAGCCTGCTGTCCTCGGAGAACACCTGCTACAGGTATGTATCATTCACTTTCTCCGAGGACAAGCAGGCTGCTTGTTCTCATGACTGGGGTATCCCTAGCTCTCAGGCTCACTCAAAACAAAAACCCAGGTCAATTGAACCTCGCAACGGCGAGGGTACAACAGAAATTGACCTACGAAGAACAACTAACTGAGAGTGCAGCCTGACCAGAATAAATTCGGGTCCTGGAGGGTGGAGTTGGATTTACACCCCAAACAGATTCTGCAGCACCGACTGCCCGAACCGACTGTCGCGTCGGGTATCCTGCTGGAGGCAGTAATGAGATGTGAATGTGTGGACAGATGACCACGTCGCAGCCTTGCAGATCTCTTCAATAGTGGCTGACTTCAAGTGGGCCACCGACGCTGCCATGGCTCTGACACTATGAGCCGTGACATGACCCTCAAGAGTCAGCCCAGCCTGGGCGTAAGTGAAGGAAATGCAATCTGCTAGCCAATTGGAGATGGTGCGTTTCCCGACAGCGACCCCTAGCCTGTTAGGGTCGAAAGAAATAAACAATTGGGCGGACTGTCTGTTGGGCTGTGTCCGCTCCAAGTAGAAGGCCAATGCTCTCTTGCAGTCCAATGTGTGCAACTGACGTTCAGCAGGGCGGGTATGCGGCCTGGGAAAGAATGTTGGCAAGACAATTGACTGGTTAAGATGGAACTCCGACACCACCTTCGGCAGGAACTTTGGGTGGGTGCGGAGCACTACTCTGTTGTGATGAAATTTGGTATATGGAGCATGAGCTACTAGGGCTTGAAGCTCACTGACCCTACGAGCTGAAGTAACTGCCACCAAGAAAATGACCTTCCAGGTCAAGTACTTCAGATGGCAGGTATTCAGTGGCTCAAAAGGAGGTTTCATCAGCTGGGTGAGGACGACGTTGAGATCCCATGACACAGTAGGAGGCTTGATAGGGGGCTTTGACAAAAGCAAGCCTCTCATGAATCGAACGACTAAAGGCTCTCCAGAGATGGCTTTACCTTCCACACGATAATGGTAAGCACTAATCGCACTAAGGTGATTCCTTACTGAGTTGGTCTTGAGGCCAGACTCTGATAAGTGCAGAAGGTATTCAAGCAGGTTCTGTGCAGGGCAAGAACGAGGTTCTAGGGCCTTGCTCTCACACCACACGACAAACCTCCTCCACTTGAAAAAGTAACTCTTTTTAGTGGAATCCTTCCTAGAGGCAAGCAAGACCCGGGAGACACCCTCAGACAGACCCAACGCAGTGAAGTCTACGCCCTCAACATCCAGGCCGTGAGAGCCAGGGACTGAAGGTTGGGGTGCAGCAACGCTCCGTCGTTCTGCGAGATGAGAGTCGGAAAACACTCCAATCTCCACGGTTCCTCGGAGGACAACTCCAGAAGAAGAGGGAACCAGATCTGACGGGGCCAAAAGGGCGCTATCAGAATCATGGTGCCGCGGTCTTGCTTGAGCTTCAGTAAGGTCTTCCCCACCAAAGGTAGGGGAGGATAAGCATACAGGAGGCCGGTCCCCCAATGGAGGAGAAAGGCGTCCGCCGCTAGCCTGCCGTGTGCCTGAAGTCTGGAACAGAACAGAGGCAGCTTGTGGTTGGTCTGAGAGGCGAAAAGGTCCACCGAGGGGGTGCCCCACTCTCGGAAGATCTTGCGTACCACTCTGGCATGGAGCGACCACTCGTGCGGTTGCATGACTCTGCTCAGTCTGTCGGCCAGACTGTTGTTTACGCCTGCCAGGTACGTGGCTTGGAGGAGCATGCCGAACCGACACGCCCAACGCCACATCCCGACGGCCTCCTGACACAGGGGATGAGATCCGGTGCCCCCCTGCTTGTTGACGTAATACATTGCAACCTGATTGTCTGTCCGAATTTGGATAATTTGGCAGGACAGCCGATCTCTGAAAGCCTTCAGTGCGTTCCAGATCGCTCGGAGCTCCAGGAGGTTGATCTGCAGATCCTTTTCCTGGAGGGACCACAGACCCTGGGTGTGAAGCCCATCGACATGAGCTCCCCACCCCAGGCGAGAGGCATCCGTCGTCAGCACTTTCGTGGGCTGCGGAATTTGAAATGGACGTCCCAGTGTCAAATTGGTCCGGATGGTCAACCAGAGCAGTGAAGTGCGGCAACTGGTGGAGAGGCGGATGACATCTTCTAGATTCCCGGTGGCTTGGAACCACTGGGAAGCTAGGGTCCATTGAGCAGATCTCATGTGAAGACGGGCCATGGGAGTCACATGGACTGTGGAGGCCATATGACCCAGAAGTCTCAACATCTGCCGAGCTGTGATCTGCTGAGACGCTCTGGTCTGCGAAGCCAGGGCCAGGAGATTGGTGGCCCTCGCTTCGGGAAGATAGGCCTGAGCCGTCTGGGTATTCAGCAGAGCTCCTATGAATTCCAGAGACTGGGCTGGCTGGAGATGGGACTTTGGGTAATTTATCACAAACCCCAGCAGCTCCAGAAGCTGAATAGTGCACTGCATGGACCGGAGGGCTCCTGCCTCCGAGGTGTTCTTGACCAGCCAATCGTCGAGATATGGGAACACGTGCACTCCCAGCTTGCGTAGGTAGGCCGCTACCACCACGAGGCACTTGGTAAACACTCGTGGGGCAGAGGCGAGCCCAAAGGGCAGCACACAATACTGAAAGTGCCGTGCGCCCAGGCGGAATCTGAGATACTGTCTGTGAGCTGGCAGTATCGGTATGTGAGTATATGCGTCCTTTAAATCCAGGGAACATAGCCAATCGTTTTTCTGAATCATTGGCAGAAGGGTGCCCAAGGAAAGCATCCTGAACTTTTCTTTGACCAGGAATTTGTTCAGGCCTCTCAGGTCTAGGATGGGACGCATCCCCCCTGTTTTCTTTTCCACAAGGAAGTACCTGGAATAGAATCCCTGCCCTTCCTGCCCGGGTGGTACGGGCTCGACCGCATTGGCGCTGAGAAGGGCGGAGAGTTCCTCTGCAAGTACCTGCTTGTGATGGGAGCTGAAGGACTGAGCTCCCGGAGGACAATTTGGAGGCAGGGAGGCCAAATTCAGGGCGTATCCGCACCGCACTATTTGGAGAACCCACTGGTCGGAGGTTATGAGAGGCCACCTTTGGTGAAAAAATTTTAACCTCCCTCCGACCGGCAGGTCGTCCGGTACGGACACTTGTAGGGCGGCTATGTTCCCGTGGATCCAGTCAAAAGCCCGTCCCCGGCTTTTGCTGTGGAGGCGCAGGGGGCTGCTTAGGCGCACGCTGTTGACGAGAACGAGCGCGCTGGGGCTGTCCCTGTGCCTGACGAGGCCTTCGGGCCGGCTGGTTGTACCTACGCTTCGCAAAAGAGTAGGGTGCAGCCTGCCGGGCCCGGGAAAAACGTCCACCTGTGGAGGTGAATGCTGAAGGCGCCCGGTGGGAGAGCTTGTCGAGAGCGGTTTCCCGCTGATGCAGTTGGTCCACCATCTGCTCGACCTTCTCACCAAAAATGTTATCCCCCCGGCAAGGGACGTCAGCCAGTCTCTGCTGGGTGCGGTTGTCCAGGTCAGAGGCACCCAGCCATGAGAGCCTGCGCATCACTATACCTTGGGCCGCAGCACGAGATGCCACGTCACAGGTGTCATAGATACCCCTGGACAGGAACTTTCTGCACGCCTTCAGCTGCCTGACCACCTCCTGATAAGGCCTGGACTGCTCCGGCGGGAGCTTCTCGACCAGGTCCGCCAGTTGTTGCACATAGGTCCGCATGTGAATGCTCATATAGAGCAGGTATGACTGGATGCGGGTCACGAGCATGGAGGATTGGTAGGCCTTCCTCCCAAATGAGTCCAGAGTGCGAGACTCCCGCCCCGGGGGCGCCGAGGCGGTATCCCTCGAACTCCGTGTTTCCAAAGAGAAAAAAGCGCGATCGCGTAAACGCAATCGAAAATCCGGCGGCTGAACAAGAGAGAGCGGCGAAGCACGACTCTCTCCAGACGCGGAAAAAAAGGAACTGGCGGGAGCGGTCGCGCACGGGCGGGAAGACGGCCGCGCATGCGCGGTGGGCGTGCCCTGCGTGCCGACCGTCCCGCGAAGCTTTTTCCGGTTGGTGGGGGCTGCCGCGGACGTCACCCAGTCGTGAGAACAAGCAGCCTGCTTGTCCTCGGAGAATGACCCATTACATCCTCCAAGGTTACAGAGAATTTATTTAGTTTCTCCGACTCCCCCGCTTCAAATATTCTTTCCGGCACCGGTGTCCCCCCCAAATCCTCCTCGGTGAAGACCGAAGCAAAGAATTCATTTAATTTCTCCGCTACGGCTTTGTCCTCCTTGATCGCCCCTTTAACACCATTTTCGTCCAGCGGCCCAACCGACTCTTTGGCCGGTTTCCTGCTTTTAATGTATCTAAAAAAATTTTTACTATGTATTTTTGCTTCCAACGCTAATTTCTTCTCAAAGTCCTTTTTTGCCCTCCTTATCTCCGCTTTGCATTTGGCTTGGCATTCCTTATGATCTATCCTGTTACTTTCAGTTGGTTCTCTTCTCCACTTTCTGAAGTCCCATATGATCTTATCGAAAGCTTTCTCCGCATCTAGGTTTGTAATGATAGCATCCCCTAGAATACTGCCCAGCTTCTGCAAAACCATCAAAGCTCTAAGAACATTGGAAGAAGCATACCTGGCCGGCACAAAACTCGCTTGGTCAGCATGGATTAATGCAGGTAACACTTTCCCCAGCTGATGAGCCAGAATATTCGCAAAAAGTTTTATGTCTTGATTAAGAAGCGATATCAGGCGGTAAGACCCCAGCAACTCCTCATCTCTCCCGGGCTTGGGGAGTACCACTATGTGAGCATGCGTCATTCCTCCCCCTGCCTCACCCACAGCACATAAGTGATGACAGAGCTCCTGGAAAGGAAGACACATCTTCATACCTAAGATCTTATAAAACTCGGGCCCCAACCCATCGGGCCCAGGCGCCTTTGCTAGCTTCAAGCGCTTAATCGCCTGACCTATTTCTACCCCCTTAACAGGAGCATTTAGAACATCTCGCTGCTCCTGCAATAGCTGAGGAAGATGTATACCTTGGAAGAAGGATTCCCTCTGTTCCCTATCCATCTCACCTTTGTCATATAGTGTCTTATAAAACTTCACAAATTCGTTCTGTATACCCTCCACTGTTGTTACCGTTCTACCCTCTGATGATTTGACCTTGGTTATGATCTTCTTTGCCCCCCTGTTCCTGACTAAGGTGGCCAGTAACTTCCCTGCCTTATTACCCCATTGATAGAGATTATATTTATACATGTGAATGTCCTGTGATGCCCTGACATTCAAGAGGTCATTAATCTACCTGTGTATAGAATAGTATTCCCTTTTTGCAGCCTCATCTCTGGTAGAAATGTGTTTCCCCCTCATTTGCTGTAGTTGATTCAACAAAGTAACCAGCTGTCGCTCTCTCTCCCTACGAGTTTTCGACACATATGCCAGAATGTATCCTCGTAATACTGCCTTACCCGCCTCCCAATAAGTGATGGGGTCCACTGACTCAGGATCATTGTCTAAGAGGTAATTTTCCCACATCTACAACAAAGTGGGGTTCATGCGCCACAACCATGTTTCTCCTCTCTGCTACCAACACGCATCGACCCACACCAGACAATGATCTGAAACCGCTCCATCTGTAATATCAGCCGCAACTACCCTTGAGAGGAGGGAGGGGGGTCTAAGAGTAAATAGTCAAGTCTTGCATGTACGTTGTGCACCCGAGAGAAGAAGGTATAAGCATGAGATTCCGGATGAAATATCCTCCAAATATCTAACAGCCCCAGCTCACGCATCAAAAAATTCACCCCTCTATCCTCCCAAGCAGAAGGTTTTGCTGGTTTACAATCTATTAGAGGATCTGCTGAGATGTTAAAATCCCCTCCCACTACTAGTTGGTATCCACTAATCGACACAAGCTGCGCAAGGAGACCTAAAAAGAATGAGTGAGAATATACATTTGGTGCATAAACAGAGCAAAGAGCAAGCTTCTCTCCCAGCCACCTCTCCCAGCCATAGGACAAATCGGCCCTCTGGGTCTTGAATCAATTTATGCATGCTTACATGGTGCTTCTTATGGAACAAAATAGCAACACCCCTTTGTCTACTGTTGAAGGACGAAGACACTAAATCTCTCACCCACCCTTACTTTAATTTTTGATGTTCCACTTGTGAGAGGTGTGTCTTCTGCAGAAACAGCACATCTACTTTCATCTTAGAACAAAAGGACAGAATCTTAGTACGTTTTACAGGAGAGTGAATCCCATCGACATTCAATGACCCAAACTAGGGTTACCATATTTTGTCCTCTGAAAAAGAGGACACATGTGACGCCCCCTGTCACGGCCCTGCCCCACCCATACCATGCCCCTTTTGCATCCTCACCTCGCCCTTTCTCACTCTCACCCCGCCCCCTGTCACATATTCCCCTACCCCCGGGTCACATATCCCCCTCCCCTGCCCCCCGTCACCTCCCCTCCCCCGGGTCACATATTCCCCTCCCCTCCCCTTACTTACTATCTACTGCCCTGGTGGTCTAGTGACCTCTTAATCGGGACAGGAAAGAGCCCCCTCTTTCCTGCCCGGAGCGCTGCCCTTGCCCTGCATCCTGTTGCTGTGACTGTCTCTGGATTCAAAATGTCCACCGAGAGTTGAAGTCTCGCGAGGCCGCTTCAACTCTCGGCGGCCATTTTGAATCCCGAGACCATCACACAGCAACAGGATGCAGGCAAGGGCAGCGCTCCGGGCAGGAAAGAGGGTTTTTTTTCCTGTCCCGATTAAGAGGTCACTAGACCACCAGGGCAGTAGATAGTAAGTAAGGGAAGGGGAGGGGAGGCTAGGATAAGTCCGCCGCCCGCCCATCCGTTTGTCCAGAAATCCGGACAAACGGGTGGACTGGAAAAATCCGCCTGGACGCCCAGACATGTCCTTAAAAAGAGGACATGTCTGGGTAAATCCGGACGTATGGTAACCCTAACCCAAACCTCAAGTTACTCATACAATAAGAAGAAACCAGACACCATGCAATCCAATAGTAATTTCGAGGTGGTGTCCGAGCTCACCATCCCCCTCCTTTCCAGTCCCGAAATCTTTTCTCTTCACTTGATACATCACACAACGCTCCCCCATCTCCAGAAGGTACCTCCCCCATCCCAAAATGACTTGACCTACCATAAGCAAACATAAGCAACCCATCTATTTACCGGTTTAACTAACCATTAACAACAATGACTCAGAAAATATCTCCTATCAACCTTCCTACCCTCCATGCTCTTCCTAACTTCTCCCCTATCGCTCCACCTCCTTACCTATCCCTATCCTTTCTCTCATACCTCTTCTATCCCATTTACTCCTTGTTCATTTGTCCTATCACATAACTCCTTTACTGATTCTGATACTACAGATTGTATTCTCTTGTTACTATGTAAGCCGCATTGAGACTGTGATGAGCGGGAAAGTGCAGGGTACAAATGTAATAAATAAATAATATCTCTCCCCCGTGCACCCCCCTACCCCCAGCCCCCCCTACACAGACATCCATTATGTACAATGCACATCCCCCACACATATACCATACACCCTTCCTTCCCAACCATCCCTCCCTCCACTCACACCCGGTATTCAAATTACATCCCTCCCTCATCTTCCCCCCAAGAACACTCAGTGTTACAGTTCCCTCCAAAGAAACTACTCTCCCCGCTTCTTATCCCACCCCCAATTTGAAACCCCAACTTCAAACTCTACATTCTAACAGTTCTCATTGTCTTAACACAGCCCTCTAGGCCCATAACAATTTACAAACTGCAATACCATCATGCTGCAATGCTACAATTTTCCAAACAGGAAACATTAAAACATACTTATGTTAATGTGAGAATGCACTGGAGTGCCTACATCATTAAGGTTATACATACAGATATGAACAGGAAGACAAGCAGGACACCTGAGGGGCCCCACTTGCAACCCCCCCCCCCCCCCCCCATTCCCTAGGCCTGCAAAATGAAGGGTAGCAAAAAATAATGGGGGATATTGAGTCGTCCTCCACTCTGATGGTTGAAAGCCGTCATAACTTTTAAAGTGTCTCCACACATGGTCCTCATTCCTGCCAGACAATTGCAGCTCTCTCACAACTAAGAGATCCACTTGTGCTTGTCTGTCTGGTTCTCCCTTCACGAAGAACACACTGATGCTCCTGTCCATATAGTAAGCCTGTGTGTAGTTAGAAGTTAGCATACACTTCCATATTACAGCTGACAGTGATCTGCAGTTTTCCACATAGCACATATCACCAAGAAAATAGGGAAATAAGGAAAACGTCTCACTCCCTCCTGCGCCATATTCTCTCTTACTTCAGTTTGTCCACGAAAGAGCGAAGCTCTTTGGGGTTTTCCATGTACAAAACGTTCCCCTCATGCAATACTCGTACCCTTGCAGGGTATTGCAGCGAAATCTTTATCCCCTTATTGTATAGCTGAGAGCAGTACGGAAACAAGCGCTTACGAAGCTCCGACACTCTGGATGAAAAGTCCTGGAACAGCAATATACTTGCTCCATTGTGGACCAGATTCCTGCGCTGATGAAATTTGACCATCAGCTATGCCTTTTCTGTGTAATTAAAGATGCGGGCTATCACCGGGCACGGTCTGCCATTCTGATTCTTTAACACTCTCACACGATGTGCCCTTTCAGCTCGCAGCCTCTGTCCCTCCACCTCGAGGTCCAGCTCCTGAGGCAACCACGACTCCACTAGCTCCCACAGGTCTTTTTCTTTTACACTCTCTGGCACTGCCACCAACCTGATGTTATTTCTCCGGCTTCTATATTTTTGATCTTCAACTTTATCTTCCAAGATTCTGTACCGCTTCTCTAGTGCAATCACCTGTGAGTTCATACCGGTCGCCAAATCTTCCTGACTTTGTTTTTCTATCCATATTGGTCCGAGTCTCTGATTCTGCTGCTCTCTATCTGTTCTCTTAACTCCGTTTCCAGGGCTTCCTTTCCATTTATTTCTTTACTTTCCTCCTTTCTTCTTCATTTCTTGCCCTATATCCATAAGTAAAAGCTGTGTCATCCTCTGTGGAATTGACTGGAGGAGGTATAACTTGGATCCAGCTTTTGCCTATTTTCTCCATCCATGTGCAGTTTTTCTCCTCTCTTCCCTTTCCCTCATCTCCATCCATGTGCAGTTTTTCTCCTCTCTTCCATTTCCCTCATCTCCATCCATGTGCATCTTCTTTTTTCTTTCCTCACCTCCATCCATGTCCAGCACTTCTCCTCTCTCATCCCCTCCATCCATGTTCAGCATTTCTCCTCTCTCGTCCCTCCCCTGTATCCATATAAAGCAATAATTCTCTCTCCCCTCTCCTCCATCCAAGACCAGCATTTCTCCTCTCTCCCCGCCAACTCCTCCATCCATCCAGAGAATCTCTCTTCCTTGCCCTCCCCTCTCATCCATGTCCAACGATTCTCCTCTCTCCCTTGAACCACATAAAAGCCAGAAACTGTGCAATCTCTGCAGCACTGTTTCAGGCTTGGGCAGACCCGTGGGCCTTACAGTCATTCCCTTCTGTCATTCTCCATATCTCTCTCACCCAGACTAAGCAGTATATCATCTTTAACTACCAATAGGATGAGCAGATGCCTTTCTGCCAGGTCATAAAGAACAGAAGCCAGCGCTGAATTCTTTTTTAAGTTCTTTCTCAGAGGCACTTTCTGCACAGACATAAAAAGGTTAATAAATAAAAACAAACAAAATCCATAACCTAAAAACAAACAAAAAAAGCACTGACTCTAAAGTTTAGCAATTTCATTAAAGCAAAATGTATTTTCACATATCACAAACTCTTCCTATCCAAGCAGAATGTTTTATATTTATTTTATTTATTTATTGCATTTGTATCGCACATTTTCCCACCTCTTTGCAGGCTCAATGTGGCTTACAATACATCATGAATGGTGGAGATATATAAGAAATAAATATTTAGTAATTACACACAAAACATTTAGTAATTACACACAAAAAAAGCAATCAGATTTTCACTTACCAGCTCTTCACAGCTAAACTTCCTCTTTGAACCTACTGTTTGAACCATCAGCCAATGAAATGGCTTTTAGCTGTAGATATCTCAGGTTACCTGATAAGATAATTATGCACACATCATTGCAGTCATGCCCCAGTGGCGTAGCCAGACTGCCAATTTTGGGTGGGCCTGAACCCAAAGTGGGTGGGCACAAAATTTTCTCTCTACCCCCCTCCCCCAGCAAAATTTAGTCACACTTTTCAGTGAGCTTTCAGAGGCCAAAACCTCCTGCCTCAGGTCAGTTTAATGCTGTTACGGTATCCTCTCCTGACCTAAGGAAGGAAGTATTGGTCTCTGAAACTTTATTAACACAGGTACCATATTACTTTATCCTAAATTAAAAATAAAATTATTTTCTTTACCTTTGTTGTATGGCCATTTACTTTTTCTCATTGTGTTGCTCCCAGTCTCTAGATTCCGCTTTCCTTCGTCTTTCTCTTGCCAGGGTTTCCTGTCCATTCATCACCTATGGCTTTTCATCTTTTCCTCACCCTTGTTTGCCACATGCCCCTTCCTCTTATTCTCCAGTCTTTCCCTACTCTGTCCTCTCCCTCTTTCCATCCAGCAGCTCCCCTCTTTCTCTCCCCTCTTTCTTTTGCATCCAGCGTCTCCTTTTTCTCCCTACCCTTCCATCCAGTGTCTTCCCTCTTTCTCTCCTTATCCTTCCACTCATCTACCCTCTCTCCTGATCCTTCCATCTAATGTCTCTATCTCCCCTCTCCTTCTATCCAGTGCCTATCTCTCTACCCTTTTCTGTTCAGTCTCCTCCCTCTCTCCAAATCCTTCTAGTTTCTCCCCTTTCTCTCTGCATCCTTTCATCCATCTCCCCTCTTTCTCTCCCTATCCTCCCATGTCCAGCAGCTCTCTTCCCTCTAGTCCCTTCTTCCTCTTCCTTCCTTGTCCAGCAGCTCTCCAACCCCTTCCTCCTCTCCCTCCCATGTCCAGCAGCCCTCTCCCTTCCATCCAATCCCCTCCTCCTCTCCATCCCATGTCCAGCAGCTCTCTCCCTTCCCTCTAGTCCCTTCTTCCTCCCTTGTCCAGCAGCTCTCCAGTCCCTTCCTCCTCTCCCTCCCATGTCCAGTAGCTCTCTCCCTTCCTGCCAGTCCCTCCCATGTCCCAGCAGCTTCTCCCTTCCCTCCAGTCCCTTCTTCCTCTCCCTCCCATGTCCCAGCAGCTTCTCCCTTCCCTCCAGTCCCTTCTTCCTCTCCCTCCCATGTCCCAGCAGCTCTCTCTTCCTTCCCTTAAGTCCGTTCCTCCTCTCCCTCCTATGTCCCAGCAGCTCAGCCACTTCCCCCCCCAGGCCAGCGAATCCACATCCTTCCCGCGCTGTCGCTGCCCTTTTGTCCCGCGGAGGCAGCGTTCAGCGTTTCCTTCCTGCCCTGTCTTCTCCCCAGGCTCCGCTGCATCATCCCTGCAAGTGGAATCCTTTTCCTTTTCGGCCGTCGCGATACGCTGCCATACACATAGGCAGCTTCGCTCCTCCCCCGCCGCATCCATTCTGGCCCTCTCTGATGCACTTCCTGTTAGGGCCGGATGATCGCGGTGGGGGAGGAGCGAAGCTGCCTGTGTGTATGGCAGCGCAGCGCGACGGCCAAAAAGGATTCCACTGGGACGATGCAGCGGAGCCTGGGGAGAACACAGTACAGGAAGTAAACGCTGAACGCTGCCACCGCCGGACAAAAGGGCAGCGACAGCGTACGAAGGATGGGCAGGGCCTGGAGGGAAAATGGGTGGGCCTGGGCCCGTCCAGGCCCACCCGTGGCTACGCCCGTCATGCCCTCCTCTCAGTGTACATGCTAAAAAAAAACTTTGAACCACTTACAGATTTTAACAAACAATTACACTATTTATTTTTTATTTCTCCCCAGTCTCACTTGCACACCTCCCTCCAAACCTGTTCTCTTTAATTTGAATGTTGTTCATTTCAAGCTCATCCCGAATGAGAAGTTGTTCCCACACCAAAGACATATATAGCACTGGTTGTAGGTGTCTGCCTCAATTAGCACTGCTGGGCTGCCTTTACTTTCTGACTCGGAGAGGGAAGGGCAAGGGAGAGAGAAGAATCACAACTTCAGGTAAAAGATTTTGCAAGTGAACGGAGCGGCGCCCTCCAAAGGTCGGCGCCCTCCTGCGGTGCTTACCCCGCTTACGGTGTTGGCACAGCCCTGATGAGAATGAAACAAACAAAAAACAAACCAATATGTCCAGCACTTACTGTACTTTCCCCCTTCCAGTTCTTGACTAGGGCAGGGCTAGACCCTTTTGCCTGATGTTCCTGTGTAGTAGTCCTACAAGATCCAGAGCCCCAGAGGCTAAGGATTCCAGCTTCTTCTGGCAGGTTAAGCTCCTATCTCATTGCCAGAACCATATGTGGTAATGTGAGTGAGGTGAGCCTAGAGCCAGGACAAACTGGATCCACACATTGGTGCTATTTATTTTAAGTATTGGGTAGGGGTCCTGTTCCAGTGATAGGTGGGGGAGAGAAAATAAACACAAAAATGTTCCTTAGATGTAACAAGGTTCTCAGTGGCCTATTCCTGCAGGGCCATGGCATACTTTACTGTCTCTCAGCACGGCAGTACACTTTAATTGTCTCTGGCTTGGTTCCTCAAAGTTATCAATGTAGTCTATAGCAGTTTTTTTTAAGGTCAAAAACCAAAGTTGCAAGGTTTCAAGATGAACTAGTCCTGCCTGACTGTAGCAGTTGCAGTTCACACCTGGGTGGTGGCGGCAAAAGCAGTTTGGTATTGCAGCTTCCCTCTGGGCCTCCTCAACCTAGCTGTGCCCCAGACTTTTACACTTCCTGGACCATGCCCTCCTGGTCTCCCCCTTCTCCATCACTTTCTCCTTGGGCAGGACTTTGGATTTTAAGGTGGCTCTGACACTGTGAAGGGGGTATTCTTAAGGGAAGGTTGCAGTATCCTATAGACTTCCTCAAACAGTCCATTGTTTTGGCAAACAAAACAAAGGCAACCACCAGCTGCTCATCAAAGGAAGGAAAAACACACTTTTTATTTTTTGTAAAAGTTTTTGTAAAAAAAAAAAAAAATCCTGCTATAAGCCTTCCAAGTGTTGGGTGTTAAGGCATGCTGGAATAACTCTAAGAAGATTCCAGGAAGCACCTCTACAGGTCCACAGACATCTCCGTTGGTGCTTTATCTGCCCCAGGGGCCAGCGCTCAGAAATGAGCCCACTGAAAGCAAGAGAGAGTATTAGTAATTTTATTGAACATACCAGGGACGTTCCTATCCCCAACATCAGATTTAGCTACAAGCATCTCAAAACCACCCTAAGCAGCAGCTCCACCAATAAAGGACAATATGCGGATTGTCTATTATCAGTTTGAACTACAGCTATTTTGACAGAATACAGAAAAACTAATTGGTTAGAAAGGTACTCACCCTAAAGTATCAAAGCTATCCACAAAGGAAACAGTTCAAGCATACCCATATGTGAACACCAACCGTTGTCCTTCCACCAATCAGGCCATGCCTGAGCACACTAGGCATCCTGGGAGTAAATGCCAAAACTGTGACTTCCAGTTGCATCTGCTGGGGCCAAATCCGAGCCCCATCAAGCTGTTGCAAAAAGGTGTTGTAGAGTACCAAATTATCTCACCTACCCCCCCCCCCCCCCAAGGAAGACATGCACAATGATGCTTCTTTCACAATCCTGTTATTAACAAGGCTAAAATGGTCAGAAAAAAAAATCCTATAGGAATCACCCTTGACACAAAATTAAAACACCCAACTAAGGACTGAATTTCTTTTAAGGTCAACTTCTTCTATTTTGAATCCGCTTTGATCTCTGCTTGCAAGGTGCAAACTTTATCACTAGGCAATCTGGACTCCATACGCACTGAGTCCAGTTCCATACCCAGGAAAACTAAAACAGAGCAAGGACACTTTGATTTCTTCTCAGCCAACTGAATCCCAAGTTCAGAAGCTACACTGCAAAAACCACCATTGGCTGAGCACATTGATCAGAGTGTGCCACCCCCAAAACAGAAAATCATCTAAATAATGAACAATGAAAGATGACCCAGCTTTCTTCTCAGTAACTCAGTGCACAAATGAGGAGAATACTTCAAAATATGCACATGAGACTGAACACTCCATAGGCATACACTTGTCAAAAAAGAACAGATATTCAAAATAAAAACCCAATAAAGGAAATGACAGAAGATGCACTGGCAACAAATGGAAAGCTGCCTCAATGTCCGCCTTCCCCATCAGTGCTCCTCGGCCAAGGTGACACAACATCTCAATTGCCAGCTCAAAGGACGTATACTGGATGACACAGAAATGCAAGTCAACAAAAGAATTAAAACTGAATCGGTACAACAAATTATGAATTAGATGGAACTTACCAGGTTCCTTCTTCGAGACCACTCCCAAAGGATAAATCACCAAATTGTCAAAAGGAGGAGCTGAAATGGTCCTGCAATTCTACCTAGCAGTTATTCCTTATTCTATTTTTCTCTTATGAATACAAACCGAGCTAGCTTTGCTACAGTAATGTGCTAAACAGGGACCGTCAAAAGGAATAATAAAATCTTCTGAAAAACCATTCCATAAGAAACATGCTTCTTCCTGATTTGGATAACAAAGCAACCGGGAATGCAAAGCCTTTAAATTAATGGGAGAGAGGGCTTTTACCAAGCACAACGCCTCAGTCGGGTCACTGTTCAGACGCTGGTAAACGTCACTCACAGACAACTGGGACAAAATCTGTCCCACATAGGCATCCTTATCCAGTACAACAACTACTCCGCCCTTGTTGGACTAACCAAAAGTTGGGGGCTCCTTTGGTGTCCCATTGCAAAGAGCTACAGCACAGTTTTGATATGCTGAAGTGTTGGGTGATTGACAGTGTCGCTACCATGTACGAGAGGGAGAACGCAGTAAGAGGCTTCTGCAAATTGAACAATGCTGGATCTATCGTTTAAAATCTTTGGAACCTCATGGACTGAATTCCACTATGCACTGGACAGCATTCTTGTAGTCTGCTCGTTTTTGTTTTTATTATTTTTTTATCTTTACTTTCATGTTTATTTTGAATTTTGGTACTGTATTTTCATTTTTGAATTTCTATTGGTTGTCCTGTCATCAGCTGATTATGATGTGGCAAATTTTGATTGGGTAGTAGTTGAGTGGATGGTTTTTATAGATAACCACCCGCCCTGTTACGCTGTTTGCCAGAAGCGGGGCAGCGGGAAGTCTACCCTCCAGCGAGCCAGAGTTAGCATGAGATGAAAAGATTTTATAGTGCAAGATAAAAAACAACAACAAAATATTTGGGGGAGGGGGGGGGGGTTGATCCATGATTACTTTTTGCACTGTGTGCAGAAGAATTTTGAATTGATTGTCATAGTTGTATGAGATCTTTTTACCTCTTTGAAAAGTAATTCTTCACTGTTTGGGTTTTGATAGTATCTGCAATTGATTTCAGTGAAGTTGATCTGTGTTGTGGTTCATACTGGATATTTTCAACATACTATTGTGAAGATTGTTAACACCCATACCAAAATCTACATCCTTAGGTCTCACTCTGCCAGCTAGTTATAGACCAGAGACAAGTATTCCACTGTTTACTAAATTGGTAGAATCTATTGTGGCAAAGCAATTAACTACTTAGGTACCCATCAATTGTTGTTATCATCCCAGTTTGGTTTTAGGGCTTTACATAGTATAGAGTTTTAGTTGCTAACCCTAGTGACTAAAATAAGAACATTAATTGTGAATTGGACCCAGATTATTCTTCTCCAATATGATATGTCAGCAGCATTCAATATGGTAGGACCATGATCGATTGCTTCCTAGACTTGAACGGATAAGTATTTCAGGATTGGTATTGAATTAGTTTAAGAAATTTTTAGTCTGTCAAAGTTATGTTGTTAAGATGAAAGGGAATTTATCTGATGTTTGGCAATCTCCCTGTTGAGTGTCACATGGATCTCCTTTATTGCTGATCCTTTTTAATGTATATATGAGAACCCTCGATTCTCTTCTTCTGGCTGATGATGAAATTCTTTATTCCTATGCAGATAATATTTTTCATTCTGATACCAGTGTATGCTGATTTGATGCATACATCAAGTAAAGCAACTTTATAGAGAAGCTAAAAACTTGGGTGTCATCTTTTATATTAAAGCTAAATACAAGTAAAACCAAAGTTCTTTGGTTTACTAACCAAGTGGAATGTTTACCTGAATCAATCTGTATAGGGCAAAATGAGAAGTTGAAAGTTGAGAAATCTTCCAGGATATTAGGAGTAATCCAAGATTCTTCTCTTTCCTTTGAATTGCAGATTAATAACCTATTTAGGAAGATTTTTTTGAAATTAAACATTTACAAATTATTCAACTTGACTTTCATGAGTATCATTTTAGGTTGCTGGTCCAAAGCCTCATCCTGACTCAACTGGATTATTGTAATATGTTATGTTTGGGTATCTCAGTCAAACTAAGGGATTATCTAATATTTTGTAACAATTGGTCAACTTGCATGATTTTTAGAAGGAATAAATTTGATCACGTCTCCTTTGCTGAGGGAGTTACACTGGCTACTGATTCAGGCACAAATACTTTTTAAATCTTGCATTATTTTTTAGATTTGGTATGGTCTGACACCAGAGCAGGTTCTTCATTTTGTTTCTTATTCAACCAAACTAAGAATTACTCGAGCATTACATTGGATGGATCTGGTTGCTCCTTCTTTTAAAGGAGTTAGATATCAAAGATTTTGCAAACTTTGTTTTCTTATCAAGCTGTTCAAGTGTGGAATACTTTGCTGCCTAATATAAAATTCCAACATTCTTATTCACTATTTCGAAGAGATTTGAAAACATTCTTTTTTAAAAAGTATGTTCATTTGAGTGCTTGAACAGTTATATTGATTTATATTTGTACTTTAGTTAATTATATTAATGTATTAGGGCTCTTTTAGATTGTAAGCCACTGTGCACCTTAATAAGGAATAAGCAGGTTAAAAGTGTCATTTTAGATTAGATTAGAATCAGAGGACTCCCACACCTGCATAGGGTCTCCCACACCAATATGATGCACCCTCTATTCCCGATCAAGGCACTTCACAACGTACAAACATTTTTTATCCTTCAAATGTTTTCTTAAAGATTTACTAGCATGACCTCCAGCTCCCTTGACAGAATCTCCCCACCTTCCAGCTCTCCTCCCCCCCCCCCCAAGATCACAGCAGCCCTCCCCCCCAATTCAACCTCATCCCCACCTAACTCACCAGAATTCTTGGGCAGTGCAGAAACAGCAGAAAGTAAACTAGAGAACCCAGGCTTAAGTAGGTCCACAGTCTGACAAGCCCTACTAGCCACCTTCTGAGGGGACCCAGAAGGTGTAGGCTCAGACTCCACCACAGTGTCATAGACAACCCTGTTCTGCGATGCTGGTGCTTTTTGATGTTTTGTAGTGCTCTATACTATTCCCTTCCCAGCTGCCCGTAAGACAACTTATTTATCTTTCACTTCCCTTTGCCTCCCCCTCCCGCCCCCCCC
Source organism: Microcaecilia unicolor (assembly GCF_901765095.1). Lineage (NCBI taxonomy): Eukaryota > Metazoa > Chordata > Amphibia > Gymnophiona > Siphonopidae > Microcaecilia > Microcaecilia unicolor. Next base: position 98,530,957 of record NC_044040.1, on the reverse strand, counting down.
CCCCCCCCCAAGCAATAGCAGCCTGAGGAGCCTTGTTACTAGCTGGCACCTTTCTTGGGAGCCATGCAATACACAAAACCAAACCAAAATGAAATTCTAAAGGGGAAAAAATGTGCCGGCACTAGAGCAGGCAATGCTGTCCACAAGGACCCCCACTAACAGCACCAACAACAAAGTGGAGGTGCTGCAGAAAGATGCGAGGGGAAAACCACTGACCCTGAACACTTGCATATTTGACTATACTTTCCCCAGGTGAAGATGGGTATTTTTGCTAGTTTTCAGTAACAGGCCCTTTATCTGTAACCACTGGCCCAAGAAAACAACTATTGTATTATTTGCAGATTTGGAGACATGCTGACACTGATGTAGACAGAAGTAATATACTTTAAAGCTCAAGTTACTCTGATTCCCGAAATCCAAGCAACCTTCAAAAGCTGCTTCTACTATCTGCGACAGCTGTGCTGCCTCTCTCCTTACATCGAGAAGGTAAATCTTATCCCAGTTGTACATGCCATGATAACATCAAGACTGGATTACTGCAATGCACTATACAATGGTCCGACTACAAAGGGCCTGCACCAGCTTCAATTGATTCAGAATGCTGCAGCAAGACTCGTAAAAGGTTGCAAGCAACATGACCACATAACACCATTTTTACAAAAACTTCATTGGCTACCAGTACAAAACAAGGCTAAATTTAAAACTCAATGTGTGATCTTCAAGGCCCTTAAAGGAAATGGCCCCTAGTACTTGAAGAACAGGATGACCTTATGCACATCACCAAGGACACTAAGGCCCTCTCAAGGACTATCACTAACCACACCCTCTCCAAAAGACATTACATAATGTGATACCCACAAGCGAGCCTTCTCCAGAGTAGACCCCACACTCTGGAATGCACTGCCTGAAAGGCTCCACTTAACACAAAACTATGCCTACTTCAGGAAGCAGATGAAAGCTTGGCTCTTCAACCAGGCCTTTAATGGAAGAAGTAATTAAGTTGGTAGTCTCACTCACATACACGAGTAACTCGGGCTGCACATATTGCAGCAGGATATGTTTATCCACTCCTACCCTAGCTGATATAATATTAACAATCTCTCTGACCTCATGTGCAACTTCCTTTAATTTAGTCGCCTTACTTTCTAACTCTTCTTACTCTCTTACCTATCTAAATGTTCCATCTTCACTGTCCATTAAAATGTTCTATTATGTATTGTGCTGACATTGTAAGTAGTATACTATCCGCCTCATAATCAAAAGTTAAAGACGCCCATATTTCGACCCATATCGGGAGATGGGCATCCATTTCCCGTGGGCACCCAAATCGATATAATCAAAACCTGATTTTGGGCGTCCTCAACTGCAGTCCGTCACGGAGACGAACAAAAATCACAGGGGCATGTCGGAGGCGTGGCTATCGGCCGAGGAGATAATCGAAACAAGAAGAGCTTTTTGACGAGAATTTGGTCCGCTTTATTTGGACCCTTTTTTTTCAGGTCCAAGTCCCAAAAAAGTGCCCCAACTGACCAGATGACCACCGGAGGGAATCGGGGATCACCTCCCCTGACTCCCCCAGTGGTCGCTAACCCCCTCCCACCAAAAAAAAACCACTTTACAAACTTTTTTTGCCAGCCTGTATGCCAGCCTCAAATGCCATACCCACCTCCATGACAGCAAAATGTGTTCTATCCTCTGACAGCCTTTCCCTGGTTCTGATGTGGGTCTCGGGTGAGTATGACACCTGTTCTGTTAAGGGCACTGCAGAGTCACATCAGCAATGCATTGTGGTGGGTGTAGGGTATTGGGCTCCATGATTCCACTAGCTTGTGTTAAATGCTCACGATGTTGGTAGTTGGTAGGCTCTACTCCCATGGTGCTTTTCCCTCTGCTTACTGGGTCAGAGTGTGCCCTGTTTTGTTTCCGGTAGTCCATGAGGTAGTGGCCATTTGTGTAAGACACTTTTAGATCCCTTTCATGTGTTAGCCACGTTACAGCACTTAGTTCTTACCTTGAATGTTGCTGAAAGAGGGCATTGTACACCATTCTGCCAGCTCAGACCTACTGCTAATCTCAGTACCAGCGAGACTCGTTGCTAGTGGGGCACAACCTCTGATCTGCAGTTAACTGTGAGTAAAGGTGCTTATTCAAATAAAGGAAGTTTTCAGCGAGATTAGTCGTCAGGTGTGAACTGCTGTGCCAAGGTTATACACCAGCAACAAGTCCTGTCCCTGGAGCACTTTTAGTGGGTACTGCAGTGCATTTCAGGCAGGCAGACCCAGGCCCACTCCACCCCACCCGTAACACTTGTGGTGGTAAATGGGAGGCCTCTAAAACCCACTGTACCCACATGTAGTGTCCTGTGGTGGTTGTTGGTGAGCCCTTGGGTTCCCGGAGGCCTGGTAAGACCTCCGAGGACCGCCGCGCACCCCGGATCTTCACCCGCGGCGACCGCCGTTCACCGAGGGTTGAGCCCTCAGCTGCAGGCGGTCAGCAGGACTGCTGGAACCGCGGGGTGACGGTCGGCCTGGCTGGTAGTCAGCAACTCAGTCTCTAGAGGGCGGCTAGCAAGGGCGGCTAGCTGAAGAAGACACAGTTTCTGAAGGTGGCTAGCAAGGACGGCTAGCGGAAGAGGACACAGTCTCTGAAGGTGGCTAGCAAGGACGGCTAGCTGAAGAAGACACAGTCTCTGAAGGTGGCTAGCAAGGACGGCTAGCTGAAGAGGACACAGTCTCTGAAGGTGGCTAGCAAGGACGGCTAGCTGAAGAAGACACAGTCTTGAAGGTGGCTAGCAAGGACGGCTAGCTGAAGAGGACACAGTCTCCGATCCACTGTGTGGGCTTCTGACAAACGAAACAGAAGCACTGAACTCCTTCCGTTTCGTGGTTTAAATCCCCCGCCCGTCCTTCCCCTGCCAGCAGCTGGAGCCAATCCCCCTGGCCCAGGCAGGCACAGGAGGCCTGGATTGGCCAGCCTGCTCGGCGGGCGGGGTCTCCTTATTGATGCGCCAATCCGGCGCGAGTAGGCGGGGCTGGCTCGCGGGTCCGCTCCAGCGAGGAGGACGACGACGCCGGCGCCGCCATCTTGGCCGGCGAATCTCCTTCTCCGAGGCCGGCGCTTGCCCCAGCGGATCGCCGGCCTCGGAGCGGCCCGCGGCAGCGCCAGCCCCGTCGGCGGCTCGTCCCCGCCGCCCCGGATCCCGCGGCCTCCGTTGGTCCTCGCCCCCTACTGCGGGCCGCCAGGTAAGAGCCCAGGACGGGACAGTATCCTCCCCGGATGCCCCCTTCTCCCTGGGCCCGGGTTTGGAAGGATACCGGGCGTGGAAGGCTTTGACCAATTCTGGAGCATGCACATTCGCAGCGGGTTCCCAGGAGTTGTCTTCAGGGCCAAAATTTTTCCAGGACAATAAGTAATATAGCTTTCCTCGCTGTCTTTTTGCATCCAGGACCTCATCCACTTCAAACTCTGGATCGGGATCTGCGTCTAGATCTTCGGTTTCCTGCCGTTGAGGATGCCATCGAGACCCTCAAAAACTCTTCAATAAGGAAATATGGAAAGCGTTATGCACCCGCAGAGTACTCGGTAGCCGCAATCGATATGTCACTGCTCCAATTCGGGATTGGATTGCAAAGGGTCCAATGTACCGAGGTCCCAATCTACGGGAGGGCACCCGAAGCCGGAGGTATTTCGTGCTTAACCATACCTTCTGCCCTGGTTGCAAGACGGGAGCGGTTTTCCGATGCCGATCTGCAAAGGTCTTGTATTTGGTGGCTGCCTTCTGCAGTTGTTCTCGGGCCGTTTCCCAGACTCTTTGCAGATCTGCCAGAGTTTCATTAACCCTGGGAGTCGGAGATCCAGACGGGAAAGATGCTGGAAGTCGAGGATGTCGTCCATACACCAAGAAGAATGGAGAGTCTCCCGGGGCCGAGTGGACACTGTGATTATATGCAAACTCGGCCCAAGGGAGTAGGGCGACCCAGTTATCTTGGCGTTTGTTGACGAATGCTCGTAAGAACCCTTTTAACGTTTGGTTCGTCCTCTCGACCATGCCATTGGTTTGGGGATGGTATGCTGATGAGAAATGGGTCTTCACCCCCAATGCAGTACACAAGGCCCTCCAGAAACGCGAGGTGAATTGGGGGCCTCGGTCACTAATAATCCGCAGAGGCAGCCCGTGAAGTCGAAAAATGTGTTGAATGAAGAGTTGAGCTAATGCGACCGCCGAAGGAAGTCCTGGCAAGGGAACGAAATGGGCCATTCGGGAAAAATGGTCAATTACCACCCAAATCACCGTATGTCCCCGAGAACTGGGGAGGTCGGTGATAAAATCCATGGAAAGCTCCGTCCAGGGCCCCGTCGGTACGGGCAGTGGTTGTAGCTTCCCCATGGGGGTCCCGATCACCGGTTTGATCCGGGCGCACACAGGGCAGGTGGTGACAAATTGAAGAATGTCCCGCCTCATCTGAGGCCATTGATACTGCCTGGCAATGAGCCTCAGAGTCTTCTGATACCCAAAATGTCCCGCCCATCTGGACGAATGCCCCCATTGCATTACTTTCGCTCGTTCAGCGGCCGGCACTAGTTCTCTAGTAGGAGCCACCTCCCCCATGGCCGCGCTGAGGCATGCCGGATCCAACATGGCATGGGTCTCCTTAGTCTCCTCTGGAACCTCAAATGCTCTGGAGAGGGAGTCCGCAGGGGTATTTTGAGCAGCCGCCCGGAAAACTAATTGAAAATGAAATCTGGCAAAAAACAATGACCACCGGGCTTGTCGGGGATTGAGCCGTTGAGCCTCTTGTAGATACAGTAGATTCTTGTGGTCCGTGATTACCGTGAATCGATGTTCCGCTCCCTCCAGCAGGTGTCTCCATTCCTGCAGGGCTAATTTTAAAGTTAAGAGCTCCCTGTCCCCTACCGTGTAATTACATTCCGCCGGGGAGAATCTACGAGAGAAGAAAGAGCACGGCTGGCGCCGGCCCTTAGAATTCACCTGCGAGAGGACCGCCCCGGCTCCCAACGCAGACGCATCCACTTCCACAATAAAGGGTTTGTCTGGATCCGGGGCTAGTAAAATGGACGCTGAGTTGAATGCCTCCTTTACCTGGCGAAAGGCCACCTGCGCCTCGGGCGGCCAGTCCCGGACCCTCGCGTTCTTTCTAGTGAGCGCTGTCAACGGCGCCGTCAGTTGAGAATACTGGGGAATAAACTGACGATAGTAGTTCGCGAATCCTAAAAAACGTTGCAGTGCTTTCAATCCCAGCGGTTGTGGCCATTCTCGAATTGCCCGGAGTTTGTCCGGTTCCATCTGTAGCCCCCCGGGTAACAGAATGTGTCCCAAAAATGGTAACGACTTCTGATGAAAAGCGCACTTGCTGAGTTTAGCAAACAGGCGGTATTGTCGTAGCCGCTGCAGCACTGCGCGAACATGACCCACATGTTCCGCGGGGTTTTGGGAAAACACCAAGATGTCGTCCAGATACACAATTACCATGGAGTTCAGTAAATCCTCGAGCACATAATTAATAAGTCGCTGAAACACCGCAGGGGCATTACATAAGCCAAATGGCATCACCCGATACTCGAAATGTCCCTCGTGGGTGTTAAAGGCCGTCTTCCATTCGTCCCCTCGCCGGATCCGCACTAAGTTGTAGGCCCCCCGTAAGTCCAACTTGGTAAACATCTGGGCTACTTGCAGCCTGTCAAAGAGTTTGGGAATGAGCGGTAGAGGAAAGCGATCCTTTACCGTGATGGCATTTAACCCCCGATAGTCGATACAGGGCCTCAAGGAGCCATCCTTTTTAGTAACAAAAAAGAACCCGGCCCCGGCCGAGGACGTAGAGGGCCGGATGAAGCCTCTTCGCAGATTCTCCCGGATATACTCCTGCATAGTCTTGGACTCCCCTAGGGACAGAGTATACAGTCGGCCCCGCGGTGGCATGGTATCTGCCATCAAGTTAATGGCGCAGTCAAACGACCGATAAGGCGGTAGAACTTCCGCCTCCACTGGACAAAACACATCTGCAAAGTCCCTATAGTCCATGGGCAGGGAGCCCAACTCCATCCACGCCCCCCCGGGCATACTAGTAAATGCGGGGCAGCTGTCGGTCCGGCCCTTACAACAGTTCTCTCGGCAGGAACTACCCCAAGCTTGGATACCTCCTTTGGTCCAGTCAATAACAGGGCTATGACTCCGTAGCCAGGGCAATCCCAGAACCACTGGATGAATGGTCTGGGATAGTACTAGGAATTGGATTTCCTCCCGGTGATCCTCCCCCACCTGCAAGGTTAAAAAGGAGGTGATCTCCGTGACCGGCTGCGGTAATGTAGTTCCCTGGATGGAGGTGATTTGCAACGCTGGACGCCGCGGGAGCGTGGGCCAGCCCATCTGTTGTAGCAGTTCATACCCGATGAAGTTGCCCCCCGATCCAGAGTCCACCAGGGCCCGGGTCTGGATAGCGGTCTCGTGCCACCGTAGAATTACTGGCAGTGAGATCAAGGAATCTGGTAGGGGAGCGGCATGCCCCAAGACCCCTCCCCTCAAGGTGCCTTGGGGGAGATGTTTCCCGCCCGGGAGGGGCAGGCTCGAATAAAATGTCCGGCCTCACCACAATAGAGGCACAGTCCGTCCCACAAGCGTTTCTTCCTGTTGGACGAGGCCAGTCGTTGACGGCCCATCACCATCGGCTCCTCCCCATTCTCCTTGGAGTCCCGGTTCCCACGGCGAGGAGACGGCCCCTTAGTAGTCCGGGACGTTCCCCGTGCCCACTTCTGCCGTTCCGCCCGGGCTCTTGCTCGCTCCTGGAACCGGGTATCTACGCGGATACAGAGCGAAATCGGAGCGTCCAGTTGGCCTGGGACCTCTCGCCCGGCCAACTCGTCCTTGATTCGTTCTTGTAAGCCTTCCGTAAAGATAGCCATTAAGGACTCCGGGTTCCAACGGAGCTCCGTGGCTAAAGTCCGGAAACGAATGGCATAATCGGCCACCGTTCCCTCACCCTGATGAATTCGCAGCAGTTCCGATGCCATGGAAGATGGTCTCCCAGGAAGGTCGAACACCATACGGAACCGGCGCTGAAATTCACTATAGTCATCCAAGATGGGGTCCTGTTGCTCGTTAAGTGGGGCCACCCAGGCCTGGGCCTTCCCTTCACAAAGGCCCATGATATATCCCACTTTACTTTGATCCGAAGCAAAGGTCTCCGGTTGCATCCGGAAAGCCAAGTTGCACTGATTGAGGAACCCCCAGCAACCTCCGGGGGCCCCATTATATCGTGCCGGCTCAGGGAACCGAGGTCCCGTGCGGAACCCTCCCGAACGGGGAGCCGCTGCGGCCCCCTGGACCGCAGCGGCCTGGTTCAGTACCTGAAGCGTAGAAAGTTGAGAGCATACGTTTTGGAGCGCCCCCGACAGGGCGTTCAGCTGCTCCTGCTGCTGCTGAAGTACCTTAGCCAGGTCCCGTAGATCGGGCTGCGTAGGCGAGCTCATGGCTTCCGTTTCCTGTCCTGTGGTGGTTGTTGGTGAGCCCTTGGGTTCCCGGAGGCCTGGTAAGACCTCCGAGGACCGCCGCGCACCCCGGATCTTCACCCGCGGCGACCGCCGTTCACCGAGGGTTGAGCCCTCAGCTGCAGGCGGTCAGCAGGACTGCTGGAACCGCGGGGTGACGGTCGGCCTGGCTGGTAGTCAGCAACTCAGTCTCTAGAGGGCGGCTAGCAAGGGCGGCTAGCTGAAGAAGACACAGTTTCTGAAGGTGGCTAGCAAGGACGGCTAGCGGAAGAGGACACAGTCTCTGAAGGTGGCTAGCAAGGACGGCTAGCTGAAGAAGACACAGTCTCTGAAGGTGGCTAGCAAGGACGGCTAGCTGAAGAAGACACAGTCTTGAAGGTGGCTAGCAAGGACGGCTAGCTGAAGAAGACACAGCCTCTGAAGGTGGCTAGCAAGGACGGCTAGCTGAAGAAGACACAGTCTTGAAGGTGGCTAGCAAGGACGGCTAGCTGAAGAAGACACAGTCTCTGAAGGTGGCTAGCAAGGACGGCTGGCTGAAGAAGACACAGTCTTGAAGGTGGCTAGCAAGGACGGCTAGCTGAAGAAGACACAGTCTTGAAGGTGGCTAGCAAGGACGGCTAGCTGAAGAGGACACAGTCTCTGAAGGTGGCTAGCAAGGACGGCTAGCTGAAGAAGACACAGTCTTGAAGGTGGCTAGCAAGGACGGCTAGCTGAAGAAGACACGGTCTCTGAAGGTGGCTAGCAAGGACGGCTAGCTGAAGAGGACACAGTCTCCGATCCACTGTGTGGGCTTCTGATGAACGAAACGGAAGCACTGAACTCCTTCCGTTTCGTGGTTTAAATCCCCCGCCCGTCCTTCCCCTGCCAGCAGCTGGAGCCAATCCCCCTGGCCCAGGCAGGCACAGGAGGCCTGGATTGGCCAGCCTGCTCGGCGGGCGGGGTCTCCTTATTGATGCGCCAATCCGGCGCGAGTAGGCGGGGCTGGCTCGCGGGTCCGCTCCAGCGAGGAGGACGACGACGCCGGCGCCGCCATCTTGGCCGGCGAATCTCCTTCTCCGAGGCCGGCGCTTGCCCCAGCGGATCGCCGGCCTCGGAGCGGCCCGCGGCAGCGCCAGCCCCGTCGGCGGCTCGTCCCCGCCGCCCCGGATCCCGCGGCCTCCGTTGGTCCTCGCCCCCTACTGCGGGCCGCCAGGTAAGAGCCCGGGACGGGACATGTAGTTGCCCCCTTCACCCCTAAGAGCTATGGTAGTGTTATACATTTGTCCCTCCCACGACCAAATGGCTTGGATTGGGACGTTTCTGAGCTGGGCGTTTTTAGTTTCCATTATCGCAAAAAAAAAAAACCGCCCATCTCAGAAGGGACCAAATCCATGGCATTTTCTCCATCCAAACCGTATTTTCGAAACGAAAGATGGACGCCCATCTTTTTCAATAATACGGTCTGTCCCGCCTCTTCACATACCCGTTTTCGGACATAGACACCCATGGAGATGGGCGTTCACGTTCGATTATGCCCCTCCACGCCATACTTGGGGATGTTATAATGCCTTTATATCACTCCATGGTGCGACCGCACCTCGAATATTGTGTTCAATTCTGGTCGCCACATCTCAAAAAAGATATAGTGGAATTAGAAAAGGTACAGAGAAGGGCGACAAAAATGATAAAGGGGATGGGACGACTTCCCTATGAAGAAAGGCTAAAGCGGCTAGGGTTCTTCAGCTTGGAGAAAAGGCGGCTGAGGGGAGATATGATAGAGATCTATAAAATAATGAGTGGAGTGGAAAGGGTAGATGTGAAGCGTCTGTTTACGCTTTCCAAAAATACTAGGACTAGGGGGCATGTGATGAAGCTACAATGTAGCAACGAATCAGAGAAAATATTTCTTCACTCAACGTGTAATTAAACTCTGGAATGTGGTAAAGGCGATTCGCTTAACGGAGTTTTAAAAAAGTTTGGACGACTTCCTAAAGAAAAAGTCCATAGACCATTATTAAATAGACTTGGGGAAAATCCACTATTTCTGGGAAAAGCAGTATAAAATATTTTGTACTTTTTTGGGATCTTGCCAGGTATTTGTGACCTGGATTGGCCACTGTTGGAAACAGGATGCTGGGCTTGATGGACCTTTGGTCTTTCCCAGTATATCAATACTTATGAACTTTGTATTGTTATTTGAATATTTTTACTGCTGTAATTGCCTATGTTTGATTTATTCTTACTGTACACCACCTTGAGTGAGGTCCTTCAAAAGGCGGTAAATAAATCCTAATCAATCAATCAATCAATAAATAAAGTAATGCATAGGTTTTCCTTACATAATCTTCTGTTATCTGTTGGTGGATATCCATATCTCCCAGGCCAAGACTGAGTTCTCCATTATCTGTCATCACAGCACAGTATGTAGCTGTCCTATGTTCTCGCAGCTGAGCCACTCCTTCCATATCCTAAAACAGGAAGGGCAGTCACAATGATGTTAATAAAATTATAATAGTGATAAGAAATATTTGATATAAACTGTTAACAAGACATCAAGAACCAAAAGTAAAGCTCAAAGGTTGGAAAATACATAGTTATAGTAGTTCTGGAAACTAGAATTAAACACCCATTTGCATTGGAATTACCTCATATTCTATATTTTCTGTCCACAATTGTATAACTTAATGAGGGTTTGAAAAATTTTGTTATATTGAGAAAGAACATATCTGAACATTCCCAAAACTTCTCTGACATAAAATACTCTGGTTTGACTACTAGCATTAGTGGCGGGACCAGCTTTTTATAAAATTGGAACAGATATTAAAAATGATGCCCCTCCCCCTTCACTTACCAGTGGCTGCTCTAGCACCGTTCTCTCTCCTTTGACAGAAGGAACAAGGCTGTCCTTCTGCTGGCAACAGCTCCAACAGAACACCCCTCCTTCTCCCTCTCTTTTCTCTCTCTCGTCCTGTACAATATTCCTTCAGCATCTCATATTTCCTCCCTTCCATCCTGTATTCCCTTGTTTTCCCCCTGTGGGCGCATACAGATATAACCTGTTTGGAGTGTTATTAGGGTACCTGACACCTTGCCTAAATATTAACAGAAATAGGTTTCTGGTGATACCAGCCTTAGTGAGTGAAGTGTCAGAAGCAAAAAAAATGGGCTTTTTAGCAATTAGTGCATGCTAATTCTGGGTTTCATTAGCATTGCATAGCATTGCTGCACCGGGGACCGCTAATGCAGCTTTGTAAAAGAGGCCCTTTGTTAGCATGTACTAAACTTTATTAAAAAGCTCCTATGTTATTTGTATTTACATATTATATATTATTGGAAATACATTTCTCTTATACATTACTTTAAGAAATCAACACAACCATAAAAACTTTATTTTTCAATTATAACTTTTCCATTAAAGAAGGTAATAAAAAGAAATAAAGTATACAAATTATTTCATAAGAAATCATGCAAAAATAAATACACCACATTATAGATGTTGTTACTCTCTTACCCTTAGACCCAACTCATTGCACCCTAAATAATAGAAAGAACTAACTTCACAACCAAGTATTATAAAAATATAGTATGCATTTATTTACAAGAGCAGCAAAGATACTGTGCAAAGAAGGCAAGAATAAAGAAATTCTTATCATAGAAACAGCTTAGAATAAATGGCCATAAATCCCTAACTAGACTCCAGAGTAAGAGAATCACTCTGAATCCACAGCAAGTATACAAAGGTACATAGCAAGCATACAACCTGATGCTGACCTGTGAATGGCAGCGTGTTTCTCAGATGGTCCATTGGGTCCAATGCAGGTCTGCTCTTTTAATGGGACATCAACACAGCAGCCCTTGCATCAGATAAGAGTCCCTTTTTTAAATACAGAAATCATGGGCAGCAGCTATGCTGATGATGTACATTCTGGCTTTGGGGTGATGCACACATAACTTTGTTTACTCCAAATATTGTGGCATCAAGGGTCAACTTATTGTTTCACTGGCACCACACTGAAGGAGTCGCCTTGACAAGAAGCCAGGGTTTTATAAACAACATGTGACCTGCCAGCCACAGTGTCTCTCCAGCTGCAAGGGTAATTCCAAAAGTCCTTGGCTGCTCTGGCCATGATATTGATGGTGATAATGACCTTGTTATTCCAGCACATTGAGACCCTTGTCAGCAGTCTTTGCTGTATGCAAGGTCACAGCTTCAGCAAACAATAGGCTTTGCATTGAAAGATGGAAGAAGCTGCATTTCTGAAGTCAGGTTACTGTCAGGTATATATAGGAGCCCTTTTAATAAAGGGTTGGCATGCAGCAACAGGCTTGCTGTGCGCCAATCTGGAACTACCGCAGGAGCCTGGTGGTAGTTCCCACTCCCAGCAAGCACCATCTCTGGTGCTACAAAGATATTTTCTATTTTTGTAGTGCCAGTGCTTAGCCAGTGGTAATTGCTGCCCAGATACCACCGGCAAAGATGGGTAAGTAATGAAGTACTTTGTTACAGTACTTAAATACAATTAGCAGTACTTTTACTTGTAATGAGTTACATTTACTCTGTACTTTTGCACTCAGTAACAAAGTACAAATTTGGAAAGTAATTTAAAAAAAATATATCTAAACAATATCATACCGGCTTCCATCTGATTGGGCCTGAACCTCTGGTCCTAAAAACAACTGAGCTGGGACTGGAAGTTCAAGCCCTATCAGATGCGTCAGGGTCTGACATCACATGGAAATCCTAGTCCCTGCCCTCTATACCTGCCCAGAACAGCTGTTGATTGGCTATTACTTTTTTGTTGTCAGGCTCAGCTGCCTCCCCAGCCTGAACCGCACCTTCACTGCATGTAGGGCCCACTCCCTTTCCCCTTCCATCCATCATAGCCCTGCAGCACAGTTTGCTCCTTCCCTCCCATGGGAGAAATGTGGGAACTGGCTGCCTGCAGCACTGCTAGTGCTACCTGTGCTAGACCCACCTCCTCTAATGTAAAATTCAGGGACTGGCACAGGAAGCACTAGCGGTGCTGCAGAGAGCTGGTAGTTTATTAGGGGGGGGCTAGGCAGAGATGCACGGGAGGGAGAGAGTGAGACTGTACTGCAGGGCTGCAGTGGATGGGAGGGAGGACAGAGAGAGAAGAAATTAGGCAAGACTGGATAGATGGGGGTGGAGAGAAAGAGTGACAGATTGAGATGGGGTGATACTGGATAAAAGGGGGAGAGAAAGAGGCTATGGGCTGGGGGAGAGAGGAATTGGGAAAGACCAGATAGGTGGGGATAGAGAGAGAGAAACAAGGCAAGACTGGATGGGAGGGGAGGGGAGAGAGAGAAAGAGTGACAGAGAGAGATGGAGTGATACTGGATAAAGGGGGAAGAGACAAAGGCTATGGGCTGGGGAGAGTGAGAGAAATTGGGCAAGACTGGATAAGTGGGGGGGGAACGAGAAATGAGGGAAGACTGGATGAGAGGGGGAGATAGAGTGACAGGGAGAGAGAGATGGGGTAATATTGGATAAAAGGGGGGAGAAACAAAGGCTATGGGCTGGGGAAAGTGAGAGAAATTGGGCAAGACTAGATAGGTGGGGGCTTTGGAGTCAACTTTTCAAAATGATTGGGGATGCTAAACCCAATAGAAATCATTCCTCCCTGGACACACTCAAAGTATTAGGGGTGCTCAAGCACCAATAGAGCTGGAACAGATCAGTGTTGGTTATAGTGAAAAAGGTGAAGAAGAATGGAAAAAATTACACATAGACAGAAGACCCTTGGATAGAGAGTTAAAACAAGATAGGAAAGCAGTAACCAGAGACTTGAACCAAAACAATTAGAAAAACTAAATGGCTAGACAGCAAAGATAGAAAAAAAAAACATTTTTGTAGGATGTGGTAGCTGTGTTAGTCCACTTTAAAAGTTAATAAATATAAATAAAAGAAAAATGCAAAAAAAAAAAAAAAAGTAAGGTGACACCTTTATGTTGGACTATATACATTTTTTACTAACTTTCAGAGATCAAACCCTTCTTTTTCAGGTCAGGACAGTATAGTATGCTTCTCCTGACTTAAGGAAGGAAGTTTTGGCCACCAAAAACTAGTAAAAAAAAGTAATGTTAGTCCAATAAAAAATACGTAATCCAAAATAATTACCACAGGTAAATGATTAATAAACAACACGGCAAAACCAGGATATGAAAAGAGTCAAGAAGGATAAGGGAAAGTGTTGCTAATTGAAAGGTGATAAAGGAGAAATTCTCAGAGTAATAACTCACCCAAGCGGAGTGCCACCAAAAAGTCAAAGGAACTACCTAGAGGGTGGATAAGTTTCTCAATCACTGAAAATCTCCTGTATATAAATGTGGGCACTACCAAGTGCTCCTAGTGTCAACAGTAAGTGCCAAACCCAGCACAAAATATCACCACTAAGTCACATGTATAATATTCTCCTCTACCATGAATATCTGCAATGAACTATCCCAATATCACGGATGTGTCATATTCGCAAAGGGATACAAGAAAATACAGTTGTTAACTGCTGTGCTCAAATATGCTGAAATAAGATACTCTATAGCTAAACACAATACTGTTACAAATGTTCCTAAGAGATATTCATAAGTAAGGTGCACTTATCTTAAGGCTGTCGGGTGTGTGCATTACACCCGACAGCCATCTTGCTTCTCACGCAGGATTTTTCAAAAGAAGTCTCCAAATTCCAATCTTCCAATGCTAGCAAAATCTGTATAAAGTCCAACTCTGCAGGGTTTCGAAAAAATCTTCATCAGGGACCCAGATTCAATCTGCAACAAGAGTAACTGTGCCACAGGTTCACCGAAAGGCCACAACTGAAGCTGTATGCAAACTGTCTGTCTAATCAGGGATATAGGCCTAGAAATAATGGCTGAAACAAAACGCAGGCAGCTTCTTCCACCCTACTGGCTGTCAGGGCTGCCATAGGCCAGCAGTGGAAGCACTAATAGACAGAATGAACTGTGCACAGCAGAGAGAATTTAAAACAGCATGAAAAGCTGTAAAAATTACACCAGCCATTGTTCTGCCCACACTGTCTACGGCACTGCACTCACCTTTGTAGCAACACAGCCTACACTCTTCTATTTGTACACTGCCCTCTGCCCCTACATCGACAAGATAAACCATTTCTGATCAGCCCTCCAAATGTGTGTGTCTTATGACCCCAATCAACTGGGGCCCCTGGTCTCTCAATAGTCACAGCTACTCTGAATGGCTCAATGCATATCCTTCACTTATCAGAAAATAGAAACAGAGAAACATGACGGCAGATAAGAGCCAAATGGCCCATCCAGTCTGCCCACCCATGGCAACCACTATCTCCTCCTTTCCCTAAGAGATCCTATGTGCCTGTCCCATACTTCCTTAAATTCAGACACAGTCCTCATCTCCACCTCCTCCACTGGGAGGCAATTCCAAGGATCCACCACCCTTTCTGTAAAAAAGTACTTCCTTAGATTACCCCTGAACCTATAACCTCTTAGCTTCATCCTATACCCTCTCATTCCAGAGTTTTCCTTCATTTGAAAGGGGCTCACCTCCTGTAAATGCCACGCCATTTGAACATCTCTATCATAACCCCTCTCTCTCACGTTTCTTCTAATTACATATTGAGAGCCTTAAGTCTGTCCCCATATGCTTTATGACAGAGACCACTGACTAATTTAGTAGCTGCCCTCTAGACCAACTCCATCCTGTTTGTATCTTTTCATAGATGCAGTCTCCAGAACTGCATATAATATTCTAAATGGGGCCTCACCAGAAACTTATACAAGGGCACTATCACCTCTTTTCTTCTGCTGGCTATTCCTCTCCCTATGCACCCGAACATCCTTCTGGCTTTGACTGTCGCCTTTTCTACCTGTTTGTCCACTTTGAGATCATCACCCACCGTCTCGCTCTTCTTTTGAACACAGAAGCACTTCTCCCCCTATACTATACTGTTCCCTTGCATTTTTTGCAACCTAAATGCATGACCCTGCATTTTGTAGCATTAAATCATAGTTACCAATCAATTGTCCATTCTTCCAGTTTTGCCAGATCCCACCGCATATTATCCACACCCTCTGGGGTGTCAACCCTATTACAGAGTTTGGTACCATTCGCCATAGGTGGTCGGTGGCCCAACTGTTTGGGGAGGCTAAAGGGGATGGGGTTTACATCCATAATTGTCTGATAACACACAGAAAAAAAAATAAGTAAAAATAAAAGTCACAATTAATACCTTTTATTAAATTTAGATATTAGATATGCATCATATGTCAAAGAATAAAGTGGTTGCTCAAAGCATATACTAACCACAATCACTCAACTGCAAAACACTATGAACAACTTTGTGCAAAAACACACTCTGAACCTTACTGTACCATAAATATTACACTGGGCAGACCCTAATACACCAATATACCACCCATACGGAAAGTGCAGACCATCAACAATATGAAACAAGGGATTATAATATCACAATTCTCACGTAGAGCCACAAAACACCGTTTTAGAGTGGATAGTGTTCACAATGAGCTCCTTTTATTAACGACCATATGTAGATCCTTCAAGAGGTAGTGTGTCATGATTTAGGCTCTACACCCTTTCTGATGCTTTGGTGCCACCTCAGTAAGGCCAACACACAATCTCTCCACTGCAAAACACTATAAACAAACTTGTGCAAAAACACACTCGTAACCTTACCAAACCATACCAGCAAAATTCCAAGGAAAGGACGAGCTACAACCTTATGCGTGGAAAGGCAGCACTATAATTACACCGAGCTCTAAAACACCAGTACACAACCTAGTGAAAAAAAATACAAAACAAAACAAAAAAAAAAAGGGCAGCAAATACTACGCGCTAGCAGAATACTGCATCTTGATCACACATGAAAAACACATGACACAACAGATATGAAGGCAAAATACTGAACTGGAAAGTTACCTCAAGAAGTCAGACTCAGCATGCAGCAATACTAGAAAAATTGAAACTTAGATGCAAATTATCACAGATGCACATTTCCAAAAGCTGACATATTCCAAATAATAAATTCTGAATAAAAAATGTTTTCTACCTTTGCTGTCTGAGCATTTAGTTTTTTTTATAAGCTTTGGTCCCAGTGTCTTCTGTTTTATGCAGTGTCTTTCCATTTGATATTTTTTCTTTCACCATGTCCACCATCCTTCTGTGTCCTTATGCATCCTGTCTACCATCTGTAGCTCTGTCCCTATCCTTTCTCCAGTTTCATCATCTGCCCTCAAAGTGTTCCAATCCAGCCCTTAAATTCAGCAATTTCCCCTTCATCCATATCCAGCATTTCTCCTCACTCCCCTCCCCTTCCCTCCCCTCCATCCATGTGCATCTACTTCCTCTGTCTTTCCAGCCCTCCATCCATGTCCAGCATTTCTCCTATCTCCCTTCCCCTCCATCCATGTGCATCTCCTTCCTTCGTCTTTCCTTCTCTCCATCCTTGCCCAACATTTCTCCTCTATTCCCTGCCCTCCACTCCATCCATGTCCAGCATTTCTCCTCTCCTCTCTTCCCTCCCCTCCATCCATGTGCATCTCCTTCCTGACTTCCCTTTCCTACCCTCCATCCATCCATGTCCAACAACTCTCCATTCTCCCCTGCCCTCCCCTCCATCCATCCATATTCAGCAAATTTACTCTCTCCCCTGCCCCCCCATCTATCCATGCCCAGCAATTCTCCTCTCTCCCCTGCCCTCCCCTCCATCCATGTCCAGGAACTCTCCATTCTCCCCTGCCCTCTCCTCCACCCACCCATATCCTGCAAATTCCATCTCTCCCCTGCCCCCATTCATCTATCCATGTCCAGCAATTCTCCTCTCCTTGCCCTCCCCTCCATCCATCCATGTCCAGCAACTCTCCATTCTCCCCTGCCCTCTCCTCCATCCACTCATATCCTGCAAATTTCATCTCTCCCCTGCCCCCATTCATCCATCCATGTCCAGCAATTCTCCTCTCTTCCCTGCCCTCCCCTCCATCCATCCATGGCCAGCAATTCCCCTCTCTTCCCTGCCCTCCCCTCCTCTCCAGCGATCTGTTCTCTCCCCCTGCCCTCTCCTCCTCTCCATGTCCAGCAATCTGTTCTCTCCCCCTGCCCTGCCCTCCATCCATGTCCAGCGATTCTCCCTGCCCTCCCTCAGCTCCCCGACAGCCCTCCTCTCCATTCCTTCCTGCCCCCCCCCACGCGTTTAACCCTTTTACTCTCCGTGGCAGCGATGTCAGTGAAGAAGAAGGCACTGTGGGCTCACCTCCAGCTTCTCCCATCCCTCTTCACACAGTGTCCCGCCCTCGCAGAAACAGGAAATGCATCATGCATGCATCAGAAGGCGGGACACTGTGTGAAGAGAGAAGGAAAAAGCTTGAGCCGGAGGCGAGCTTGCAGTGCCTTCTTCGTCACTGATGTCGCTGCCACGGAAAGTAAAAGGGTTAAAACACACACACGCGTGGGGGGGGGGCAGGAAGGAGCAGGAGGAGGGAGGAACGGAGAGGAGGAGGGCTGCTGGTCGGGGAGCTGAGAGTAGGAAGGAAGGAGGGACCATCGGAGAGCTGCCTGGATGCAGCACTGCACCAGCCATGCGCTTGTGGGGGCAGCAGCCAGGGGAAGGTCACGGTGGTCATATAAGTGTAAATGTACTGTGAGAAATATAGATTGTTCCAACTGAAGCCATATAGGAACATATTCTTTTTCAAAAGGAAACCAGTGACAGCCTTGCTCACAAATAAATGCTTTGTGGTATAGCAAAAAGTCAGGAAAAAAGACTCCAAGTTCTTCCCTTGGAGCTTTAAGTTTTTTTTAAAAGAGATTCTGGGAGTTTTGGATTTCCAAAGAAAAGTGGTCAGAAGCCTTTCAACTTGTTTATAAAATGAGGATTGGAAAAGGATTGGGACCATACTTAATATAAAGTTTATTTTGGGTGAGACCATCATTTTGATGGTTTTGGCCCTTCCCCACCATGAGATATGTAAAGGATGCCATTGCAAGAGAAGATCCTTGAGAAATTTGACTATTTTTCACGGTTATATTTAATAGAGTCTTGCAATGTGTAGTGTAAGTCGATACCAAGGCATCTCATTCCTTTAGAAGACCTAGTAAGATCATACGGTTGGACTAGATTGGGTACTGCATGTATGTTAAACGGCAGGACTTCTGTTTTAGATTGGTTGATTTTGAATCCAGAGAAAACTGAAAAAGATTGTATAAGAGAAAAAAGCGGGGGAATAGAAGTTGTTGGATTGGAAATATAAAGAAGTATATCATCTGCGTAAGCAGAAATTTTAAATTGTGTTTTTTGACAGGTAATTTCAGCATGGGAGTTAATGGCAAGAAGACGTGGCTCTAATGCCAGATTGAACAAATATGGGGACAAGGGACATCTTTGTCGTGTGCCTCTGTGTAGAGTTATAGTATCTGATAGATGATTATTGGCAATTATTCTGGCAGTAGGACGAGTGTAAAGAACTTTGATTTTATTTATGAAGGCCGATGAGGCACCGAACCAACCTAGAGTTAGGAATAGATATTGCCATTCTACTCTGTCGAATGCCTTCTCCGCGTCTAATGACATAGCAATAATGGGACAATCCTGTACCTTGGCTGCTTGCAGTAGATGGAAAAATAGTCTGGTGTTATCTGATATTAATCTAGTCGGCATAAGCCTATTTGATTTGGAGATATAACTTTGCTAATTATTTTCTTTAGTCTGTTAGCAAGTATTTTTGCATACCTTTTATAATCTGTGTTGAGAAGGGAAATGGGTTTGTAATTCTGTACTATTTGAGGATCTTTATTAGGTTTGGGTATTATGGTAATGACAGCTTCTGTGAATCTACTTGTGGAGACAATTGAGGGGTCTAGGACGTTGAATAATTGAATAAGGACAGCAGAGAGAGAGAGCTTTGAAAAGTTTTTTAACATTCAATCAGTGTTGCCAGGTGGGCGGTTTTACCGCCCAATTGGGCGGTTTTCCGCGACCCGCCGCGGGAAATTTTTGCCCGCGGCGGGTTGCGGTTTTTTGGGCTGGTTTTTGTGCTTCGGGCGGTTTTTTCGGCCGCGGGGGGGCGGGGTTAGTGACGTTTTTGGGTGGGGTTAATGACGTTTTGGGCGGGGTTAGTGACGTGGGAGGCGGGGCCGATGACGTGGGAGGCGGGGCCGATGACGGGGAGGCGGGGCCGATGACGGGGAGGCGGGGCCGATGATGTAAGAGGCGGGGCCAATGACGGGGAGGCGGGGCCGGTGACGTGGGAGGCGGGGCCGGTGACGGCGGGGGCGGGGTTTATGACGGCGGGGGCGGGGGTGATGACGCGGGGGTGGGGGTGTCAGGGGCGGGGTTTGTGTTTGGGCGGTTTTTGGGCTGTTTTTTGGGCTCCAGTGGGCTGGAAAAAAAATTTCCACCTGGCAACCCTGCATTCAATAGGAATGCCATCGGGGCCAGGTGCTTTATGGGGAAGAAAATCTTTGAGCGCTTGAAAAAAGTATTTTATATCATAAGCTTTAATAGATTTTCATTATCCAAGTCAGACCATTGCAGGTGCTTAAGATGTGCAAGAAAGCTTTTTATTTTTGTGGAGTCTTCATCTGCCTCAGATATATACAAGGTACCGTAAAATTGATGAAACGATTTTAATATGTCAGCTGATGAAGTAACTACTTTGTTTTTGTTGTTTTTGACTGATGAAATTTGAGTTTTAGTTCTTTTATGTTTGAGATAATTTGCTAGAATCCTACCACTTTTGTTACCTCCATTCAGTGGCGTGCTGGAGCCGGCTCGCACCAGCTCTGCAGAGCCGGTTGTTAAGTTTTGAAGAATTTTGCGAGCCGGTTGTTCAGCTGTCTCTGTCCGAGTCACGCCCATCTGTCGACATCATGATGCCTTCCTTCCTTCCTCCCCCTATGGCTCCTCTCGCTCTCCGATCTTCCAGTCCCGCCCATGAACGTCACAACGCCTTCCTCTGCTGCACCCTGCGAAGTCGAACCAGTGACTGTGCCCTTCCCGCTTCTATAACGGCTCCTGCAGGTGTTTGGCTCCTGCTTTGTCCGTCCCAGCTTACGGCCGACCGCAGTGCACGGCACTCTTGCAGCCACGGGCTAGTAGCGCCTTCTGCTTCCTGCTAGCGCACTCCTCCACACCCCTGCTGCCGCTTCCTCGTCGGCAGAAGAATCTTCGATCTTCAGTTCCATTCCAGCCAGTGTCAGGTAATTAGGCCCCGCGGCGATATAATATTTAGCCAGGGGGAGGGGGGAATGGGGGATCAATGATCATAAAGTGTGAAAAGGAAGGGGGGGCAAGATAGAACACTGGATGGGAGAGAAAGAGGGCAATGGCAATGGTGAATGGCCAAATTTCAGTGAGGATATCCTGTGTTTCCTGATGGGTTCGTGTCTTAACTGGGGTGGGGGGGGGGGGGGAATGGGGGATCAATGATCATAAAATGTGAAATGGAAGTGAGAGGCAAAATAGAACACTGGATGGGACAGAAAGAGGGCAATGGCAATGGGCATGAATGGCCAAATTTCAATGAGGATATCCTGTGTTTTCTGATGGGTTCGTGTCTTAGTTGTTGTTGTTGTAATCTACCATGGGAAGCCTGGTGTTATAAAGTTGATGGAATACATTGAAATTAAATGGAAGTAGAATTAAACTCTCCTTTCATTGGGGCACACATGGAATCAGGTCTTCATCTGTTTTGTAGAAGTTTACCTTTTAGATAGACAAATGGATTATTCTCTTTTGAACATGTTTCAGGGGGAAGTGGTTTTATTAGTCAAAATAAATATTTTGTTTCATGCAGATTTCTTTTGTTTATACATAAATGGGCTATATATAAGCCCCTAATGCAGCCCATATTGGTTTTCTTGTATTTTGCTCTTGTGATAACTTATACTGTGGCAACTGAAAACTCTTATCTCTGGTCGGTAATAAAAGGAGCTCATTGTGAGCACTATCTACCCGAAAAGGTTGTTTTGTGGCTGTATGAAGAATTGTGATATTGAATAAATAAGCATATGTGTGTGTCCCTAATCATGATGTATCCTAAGTTTATATAATCCTTTCAAGAAATCCAGTTAATCTTTTAACTTATTAGTGGAGCATTACCACAGAGGCTTGTTGGTATGGTCGCATTTTCAATACGGTAATACTACGGCCCAGCTAAGGAACAGCCAGGTTATTTTAAGTTAGTCTTCACTGGACCAAACTTGCTTTCCTTGTGCCATCACTATCCAGCAGGTAGGTAGTGTCTTAAAAAATGGAGGACAAATGATTTTTTTTTTTTTTTACATTAAAAGAAGGTAAATGTGGATGTAAGAATTGTTTGAAAGCACGCTCTCTCCCCGGGTATAGCCAGCTCTGCAAATGTTTTATTTTTTTTTTGGTGGGGGGGGGGCGCAGAGGTGGACAGGGTGGGGGGCCCAGAGGTGGACAGGGGGGGGGGTGCAGAGGTGGTTCAGAGAGAGAGCCTGTTGTTAAAAATTTACCAGCACACCACTGCCTCCATTGTAGTAGTATGATTTGGTTTGAAAGATTTCATGTGTGGCTGACTCACTAGCTATTCTGTTATATTGATATTTAAGTTGATATAATTCTGTTAGAAATTTCCTGTTTTGTGTGGCAAGGAAATTGCCCTCACTTTCTTTAATTTGTTTTTCTAAATTTTCAAGTAAGGCATTCTGCTCTTTCTTTTTAAATGCTGCAATAGAGATCATTTCACCCCTCAAAGTGGCTTTGAAGGCTTCCCATACAGTGAGAGGGGATAGTGTGGTGTTTGAGTTTATTCGAAAAAATTCAGAGATAAAGTAGTTTATCCATTATTTGGTTTCTTTATCGGATAAAAGGTTAGCATTCATACGCCATAGTGGGGACTTAGTGCTTAGACATTGATATGAAGAAAGACTTAATGTAATAGGGGCATGATCAGAAATGACAGTTGGGTGTATGTTAGCCTCTAACACTAGTGAAAGTAGGGAAGAAGATATGAGGAAGTAATCAATTCTGGAGAAACTATTATGAGGTGGGGGAAAATGTGTGTAGTCTCTCGTATCTGGATACTTTATAGTCCTCCAGGGGTCTATTAAGTTAAATTGAGAAATGTGTTTAACAGCATGAGCACTCCTATCTAACCAAGGGTCAAGCGGAAGGTTAAAATCTCCGGCCATAAATATAGGAAATGAAGCAAAAGAAGAAATTATCTGGAACAGTGAGTGAAAAAATTCTGGTGTGTCACTGTTAGGCGCATAAATATTCTCCAGCAGCAGTATTTGCGCATAAATTTCTACTTTAACAATCAGCCAACGCCCTTCGATGCCGGCTAACTGTTCAAGAATTTTAAATTGGAGGTCTTTATGGAAGAGTATGGAGACTCCATTTCATCTGCCCATTGAGGGAGCATCTAGAGATTGTGATATCCATTTATAGGAGGAGGTTAACTTACTTAGATTGGTGACTTGGGTTTCTTGGAGAAGGATTATGGATGATTTAAATTTTTTAAGATTCATGAAAAATTTCTTGCGCTTAACAGGATGTTTTAAACCATAAACATTCCAGGAGATAAATTTTAGAGCTGTATTGGAAGATACATTACTGGCTATGGTGGCTGGTACGAGGCGAAAATACATTTAATGAGCATTTTGAACCCTCTCATATAACTACAATGATAAAAAAGAAATGATTCTTTCCCATGCATGAAAAAACAAGAAGACGTGGAGGGGCATAATTGAACGAAAACGTCTATCTCCATGAGCGTTTATCTCCGAGAACGGGTCCGTAAAGGGGCGGACTGAACCGTATTTTTAAAAAAAATAGATGTCCATGTTTAATTCGACAATTTGTGAGCTGGGCGTTTTTGTTTTTCAGCGATAATGGAAAATGAAAGCGCCCAGCTCAAAAACGAATAAATCCAAGGCATTTGTTCGTGGGAGGGGCCAGGATTCATAGTGCACTGGTCCCCCTCACATGCCAGGACACCAACCGGGCACCCTAGGGGGCACTTTTACAAAAACAAAAAAAAGGTAAAAGAGCTCCCAGGTGCATAGCACCCTTCCCTTGTGTGTTGAGCCCCCCAAATCCCCCTCAAAACCCACTGCCCACAAGTCTACACCATTACTATAGCCCTAAGGGGTGAAGGGGGGCACCTACATGAAGTCCACTGCACCCCCTAACAACTGCTCCAGGAACCTGCATACTGCTGCCAGGGAGGTGGGTATAACATTTGAGGGTGAAAATAAAAAGTTGTGAAACGGCATCATTTTTTGTGGTGGGAGGGGGTTAGTGACCACTGGGGGAGTCAGGGGAGGTCATCCCCGATTCCTTCCGTTGGTCATCTGGTCATTTAGGGCACTTTTTGGGGCCTTATTCGTGAAAAAACAGGGTCCAGGAAAAGTGTCCTAAATTCTAGCTAAAAACGCATACTTTTTTTCCATTATCGGTGAAATGCGCCCATCTCTGTTCGGCCGATAACCACGCCCCAGTTCCGCCTTTGCCACACCTCTGACACGCCCCCATCAACTTTGTCCGCATCCGCGACGGAGTGCAGTTGAAAACGTCCAAAATCGGCTTTCGATTATACCGATTTATTCGTTTTTGTGAGATAAACGTCTATCTCCCGATTTGGGTCGCAATATAGGAGTTTTTCTCTTTCGATTATAAACTGGATAGAGAGCTAATATAAGACTAGCTCAGTCGCTATAAGAAAATTATGTTAGAATGGAGCTAATGCCTGTGACAGAGGAAGGGGAGAACAAAACCTTTATCAAAAACAAGCCTGCCAACAATATGACTAACACTTCATTTCTAGTGCCGGCTAGAGTCGTGTATTTGCAGAAAAATAAGCTTAAATATCTTAAACAGACTTAACTAAGCCAGACGGCTGATATCAGAAATGTTTCATAACATTGCAAGTTCAGAAATTAGAAAACAAATGAGCTTAAAGTGATATTTTAAGAGAATTCACTTTTGAATATGTATCAACAATACAAAATTAATCGCCTCAGGAAAATGATGATATTTAGGCAACAAGAAAGGATATGCATATTCTTCAAGACATCGAGTTCAGCTCCCTATTGGATATGCATTTGCAGTATAAAGTTTAATCGCCTCAAAGAAATGATGGTATTTAAACAACAAGAAAGGATATTCAGTTTCTTCAAGACATCGAGATCAGTTCAGTTTTGGATATGCAGTTTTAGTGCAAAGTTTAATCGCCTCATGAAAATGTAGATACTTAGGCAACAAAAGATATGTAGGTTCTTCATGACATCGGGGTCAAATTAAGCTGATCCAAGTGCACCTGAAGTTGTTCTGGAGAATCGAACGTTTTGGTGACATTGTGCAGTGTGACAGTCATTCAGGCAGGATACTGCAGGCCAAATCTCGCTCCAAGTGATTTTAGCTTGGGTCTCATCTCAAGGAAAGCTTTCCTTTTTCTTGCCGTTGTTTTAGCTAAATCCGGAACAATGAAAATAGATTTGCCATCTATGCTAATAGGAGTGTGAAAGCGAGCAGTGGTCAGGATCTGCAGAGCATGTTGAAATCTGAGTAGCTTCGCCACTATGGACCTGGGGTGAGGTTGATTTAATTTCCTTGATGAAGGCACGCGATGAGCACGTTCAAATTCCAAAGGGGGCTCGAAATTAATATGCAAGATGGAGGGGATCCATTTGCTGAGAAAGTCTAACATATTAGACCCTTCAATACCCTCCTTTAGCCCTAGGATTCTGATATTACTCCGTCTAGACCTATTTGCTAAATCCTCGATTTCCTGCTCCAGCTTTTTAAAGTTAGATGTTGTTGCGTCTTGCATCCGGGTGAGTTGCAAAGCTGCGTGATCAGATCTTTTCTCTAATTCCTCAATATGGGTTTGAAAAACAGACAACGAGTTGGTTATGCTTACGATTTCTGTTTTCAGTTCGCAAGTGGTTTTGTAATGTCTTGAGGAGAGATCTCGGAGAGCTCGAAGCTCCTCTAAGACCGATTCAGTTAGCGTAGTGGAGGATTTTCCTGGTGCCATTTTTTCTGGAATCGGAGGGTCAAACTTTATTCTTTTAGAATCAGGCACAGAAGAAGCGCAGTGGTCCGATTTTGATGTCTTTGAGTGTGACATGGGTAGAGTGACGCTATACAATCAATATTTTGAATGGTTCCTTATAGTAGGCACTCTAGCCGATATTCTTATTCAGTTGGCAGGAGACAAGGAATCAGACGTCCATCTCTGTCAATAGCTCACTAGCGCCCCAAGATATTTTCTTCTACCTCCAAAGCTGTAAACCTGTTCTTCAGATCAACAGAAGATGGATTTGTGGGGTTTATTTTGCAGTATCTGGTGATTTGTGTCCAGTTATTCTCTTTCTGTACAAGACCTCCTATCCCTTTGTTGAAGATACCCAAAGCCTTGAGTTGCATTTCTACGTTTGATTTCTGGTTGACACAGATGCTTCTTAGTCTTGCCACCTTCTATCTTAGTTCTTTGCACTTCTTTCATGAGAGAAGTCAGTCCCTCGCCTTGGATCCTGCATTCCAACTGGACAGAAGTAGAAACTGTAAAGAAAGCAACAGCTTTGGGGGCTCGATGCTTAGTCATACTTCAACTGTACATGCTTTTTGTACCAGAAAGAAGAGGTCCCAAAGTCCTGATCCTATTTTATTCTTTGCCTGTTCAGTAAGTTTCAGTAGGGCTGGTTCTTTGTATATATATATATTCATATATATAATAACTTGTTCCCTTTTTAAAGTGAGAGAAAAGAAGCCTAGAGTAAACTGATTAATTTATTTTAAAGGAAAAGTGAAGGTAAACTAATAGCCTTCTCTTAGATGTATACAAGAAGGAAGAGTAAACCTGGTTTTATATATAGTATATATATTTGTAGTACAAGAAAGAAAACCCCTGTTAATATTAAATCAGTAACTGTACCTGATAGAAAGCAGACAGCTAAAAGTAAATAAATGCAATCTGAAATTGAGAAAGACTTGTTTGAAGGGGATAGGCAATGGATTTGGCAGGAAGTGTCACCCTTGGGGTGGGTGGGCTGAGGGGCGGGGTGGAAGGTCCTAAAGAACCAAAGATTTGTGGACTTTGCTAGTTGTGAAACCAATCTCCAAAGTTCTAATACAATACCTCACTGTACCTCTGCTATTCTACAAAGCAGCCTACAAGAACAGACACAGTTTAGAGAAACAAAACTGAAACGTACAAATCAAAGTACAAGGGTAAGGATTAACCAGATAGATAGAAGGAGGAAGGAATGCAGAAATATGGTTTAACTCCAGATTGTGAGGTTCCAACCACAGACAGATCTCAAAGGACCATGTGCTTAGGCCTTAGCTTCCCTATTATAGAAGACTAGCCCCCTCTATGCTTCCTAACCTGCCTACAAGAGACCAGGTGATTTAGCTATGGATAGAGAAAAGGTGGAGAAAGAGCAGGGGTCTAATGCAAATACTTTAAGGAATAGAAGCAAGCAGGAAAACTACAGATAAATATCTTATTTCTATTAAGACTAATGCTAAAGCCATCTACTATCAGGGATTTAACAGTTTTGAAATGCAGTGCTCAGGTAAACAGATATCAGAAAAAGCGAATGCTACATACCTGTAGAAGGTATTCTCCGAGGACAGCAGGCTGATTGTTCTCACTGATAGGGTGATGTCCACGGCAGCCCCTCCAATCGGAACACTTTACTAGCAAAGGCCTTTGCTAGTCCTCGCGCGCCGATGCGCACCGCGCATGCGCGGCCGTCTTCCCGCCCGAACCGGCTCGTGTTCGTCAGTCCCATATGTAGCAAGACAAAGACAAGGAAAGACACAACTCCAAAGGGGAGGCGGGCGGGTTTGTGAGAACAATCAGCCTGCTGTCCTCGGAGAATACCTTCTATAGGTATGTAGCATTCGCCTTCTCCGAGGACAAGCAGGCTGCTTGTTCTCACTGATGGGGTATCCCTAGCCCCCAGGCTCACTCAAAACAACAAACATGGTCAATTGGGCCTCACAACTGAGATTGACCTAACAATTTATCCAACTAACTGAGAGTGTAGCCTGGAACAGAATAAACATGGGCCTAGGGGGGTGGAGTTGGATTCTAAACCCGAACAGATTCTGAAGCACTGACTGCCCGAACCGACTGTCGCGTCGGGTATCCTGCTGCAGGCAGTAATGAGATGTGAATGTGTGGACAGATGACCACGTCGCAGCTTTGCAGATCTCTTCAATAGTGGCTGACTTCAAGTGGGCCACTGACGCTGCCATGGCTCTAACATTATGAGCCGTGACATGACCCTCAAGAGCCAGCCCAGCCTGGGCGTAAGTGAAGGAAATGCAATCTGCTAGCCAATTGGATATGGTGCGTTTCCCCACAGCCACTCCCCTCCTGTTGGGATCAAAAGAAACAAACAATTGGGCGGACTATCTGTTGGGCTGTGTCCGCTCCAGATAGAAGGCCAATGCTCTTTTGCAGTCCAATGTGTGCAGCTGACGTTCAGCAGGGCAGGAATGAGGACGGGGAAAGAATGTTGGCAAGACAATTGACTGGTTCAGATGGAACTCCGACACAACCTTTGGCAAAAACGTAGGGTGAGTGCGGAGGACTACTCTGTTATGATGAAATTTGGTGTAAGGGGCCTGGGCTACCAGGGCCTGAAGCTCACAGACTCTACGAGCTGAAGTAACTGCCACCAAGAAAATGACCTTCCAGGTCAAGTACTTCAGATGGCAGGAGTTCAGTGGTTCAAAAGGAGGTTTCATCAGCTGGGTGAGAACGACATTGAGATCCCATGACACTGTAGGAGGTTTGACGGGGGGCTTTGACAAAAGCAAACCTCTCATGAAGCAAACAACTAAAGGCTGTCCTGAGATCGGCTTACCTTCCACACGGTAATGGTATGCACTGATTGCGCTAAGGTGAACCCTTACAGAGTTGGTCTTGAGACCAGACTCAGACAAGTGCAGAAGGTATTCAAGCAGGGTCTGTGTAGGACAAGAGCGAGGATCTAGGGCCTTGCTGTCACACCAGACGGCAAACCTCCTCCATAGAAAGAAGTAACTCCTCTTAGTGGAATCTTTCCTGGAAGCAAGCAAGATGCGGGAGACACCCTCTGACAGACCCAAAGAGGCAAAGTCTACGCTCTCAACATCCAGGCCGTGAGAGCCAGAGACTGGAGGTTGGGATGCAGAAGCGCCCCTTCGTCCTGTGTGATGAGGGTCGGAAAACACTCCAATCTCCACGGTTCTTCGGAGGACAACTCCAGAAGAAGAGGGAACCAGATCTGACGCGGCCAAAAGGGAGCAATCAGAATCATGGTGCCTCGGTCTTGCTTGAGTTTCAACAAAGTCTTCCCCATCAGAGGTATGGGAGGATAAGCATACAGCAGACCTTCCCCCCAGTCCAGGAGGAAGGCATCCGATGCCAGTCTGCCGGGGGCCTGAAGTCTGGAACAGAACTAAGGGACCTTGTGGTTGGCTCGAGATACAAAGAGATCTACCAAGGGGGTGCCCCACACCTGGAAGATGTGGCGCACTACTCGGGAATTGAGCGACCACTCATGAGGTTGCATAATCCTGCTCAACCTGTCAGCCAGACTGTTGTTTACGCCTGCCAGATATGTGGCTTGGAGCACCATGCCGTGACGGCGAGCCCAGAGCCACATGCTGACGGCTTCCTGACACAGGGGGCGAGATCCGGTGCCCCCCTGCTTGTTGATGTAATACATGGCAACCTGGTTGTCTGTCTGAATTTGGATAATTTGGTGGGACAGCCGATCTCTGAAAGCCTGCAGAGTGTTCCAGACCGCTCGTAACTCCAGGAGATTGATCTGCAGATCGCGTTCCTGGAGGGACCAGCTTCCCTGGGTGTGAAGCCCATTGACATGAGCCCCCCACCCCAGGAGAGACGCATCCGTAGTCAGCACTTTTTGTGGCTGAGGAATTTGGAAAGGGCGTCCCAGAGTCAAATTGGACCAAATCGTCCACCAATACAGGGATTTGAGAAAACTCATGGACAGGTGGATCACGTCTTCTAGATCCCCAGCAGCCTGAAACCACTAGGAAGCTAGGGTCCATTGAGCAGATCACATGTGAAGGCGGGCCATGGGAGTCACATTAACTGTGGAGGCCATGTGGCCCAACAATCTCAACATCTGCCGAGCTGTGATCTGCTGGGACGCTCACACCCGCGAGACGAGGGACAACAAGTTGTTGGCTCTCGCCTCTGGGAGATAGGCACGAGCCGTCCGAGAGTCCAGCAGAGCTCCTATGAATTCGAGTCTCTGCACTGGGAGAAGATGGGATAATTTATTACAAACCCCAGTAGCTCCAGGAGGCGAATAGTCATCCGCATGGACTGCAGAGCTCCTGCCTCGGATGTGTTCTTTACCAGCCAATCGTCGAGATAGGGGAACACATGCACTCCCTGCGAAGCGCCGCTGCTACTACAGCCAAGCACTTCGTGAACACTCTGGGCGCAGAGGCGAGCCCAAAGGGTAGCACACAGTACTGGAAGTGACGTGTGCCCAGCTGAAATCTCAGATACTGTCTGTGAGCTGGCAGTATCGGGATGTGCAGAGAGCATAGCCAGTCGTTTTCCTGAATCATGGGAAGAAGGGTGCCCAGGGAAAGCATCCTGAACTTTTCCTTGACCAGATATTTGTTCAGGGCCCTTAGGTCTAGGATGGAACGCATCCCCCCTGTTTTCTTTTCCACAAGGAAGTACCTGGAATAGAATCCCAGCCCTTCTTGCCCGGATGGCACGGGCTCGACCGCATTGGCGCTGAGAAGGGCGGAGAGTTCCTCTGCAAGTACCTGCTTGTGCTGGAAGCTGTAGGATTGAGCTCCCGGTGGGCAATTTGGAGGTTTGGAAACCAAATTGAGGGTGTATCCTTGCCGGACTATTTGGAGAACCCACTGGTCGGAGGTTATGAGAGGCCATCTTTGGTGAAAAGCTTTCAACCTCCCCCCGACCGGCAGATCGCCCGGCACTGACACGTTGATGTCGGCTATGCTCTGCTGGAGCCAGTCCAAAGCTCGCCCCTTGCTTTTGCTGGGGAGCCGAGGGGCCTTGCTGAGGCGCATGCTGCTGACGAGAGCGAGCGCGCTGGGGCTTAGCCTGGGCCGCAGGCTGTCGAGAAGGAGGATTGTACCTATGCTTACCAGAAGAGTAGGGAACAGTCTTCCTTCCCCCATAAAAACGTCTACCTGAGGAGGTAGATGCTGAAGGCTGTCGGCGGGAGAACTTGTCGAAAGCGGTATCCCGCTGGTGGAGCTGCTCTACCACCTGTTCGACTTTCTCTCCAAAAATATTGTCCGCTCGGCAAGGGGAGTCCGCAATCCGCTACTGGATCCTATTCTCCAGGTCGGAGGCACGCAGCCATGAGAGTCTGCGCATCACCACACCTTGAGCAGCGGCCCTGGACGCGACATCAAAGGTATCATATACCCCTCTGGCCAGGAATTTTCTGCACGCCTTCAGCTGCCTGACCACCTCCTGAAATGGCTTGGCTTGCTCAGGAGGGAGCTTGTCCACCAAGCCCGCCAACTGCCGCACATTGTTCCACATGTGTATGCTCGTGTAGAGCTGGTAAGACTGGATTTTGGCCACGAGCATAGAAGAATGGTAGGCCTTCCTCCCAAAGGAGTCTAAGGTTCTAGAGTCCTTGCCCGGGGGCGCCGAAGCATGCTCCCTAGAACTCTTAGCCTTCTTTAGGGCCAGATCCACCACACCAGAGTCGTGAGGTTAACCGAGTGCGCATCAGCTCTGGGTCCCCATGGATCCGATACTGGAACTCGATCTTCTTGGGAATGTGGGGATTAGTTAGAGGCTTGGTCCAGTTCGCCAGCAATGTCTTTTTTAGGACATGATGCATGGGTACTGTGGACGCTTCCTTAGGCAGAGAAGGATAGTCCAGGAGCTCAAACATTTCAGCCCTGGGCTCGTCCTCCACAACCACCGGGAAGGGGATGGCCGTAGACATCTCCCGGACAAAGGCCGCAAAAGACAGACTATCAGGAGGAGAAAGCTGCTTTTCAGGGGAGGGAGTGGGATCGGAAGGAAGGCCATCAGACTCCTCGTCAGAGAAATATCTGATGTCCTCTTCCTCTTCCCACAAGGCCTCACCATCGGTATCAGACACAAGTTCATGAACCTGCGTCTGAAGCCGTGCCCAACTCGACTCCGTGGAGACATGGCCACGTTGTGAGCGTCGAGAGGTAGACTCCCTCGCCCGCACCGGCGAAGCTCCCTCCGCCGACGTCGTCGGGGAGCCTTCCTGGGAGGCGACCGCAGTCGGTATCGCAAGCGGCAACGATGTCGGAGACCTCACCCCGGGCAAGGGGCCAGCCGGCGCCTCACTCGACGGTATCGGTGGTGCAAGCACCCCCGGTACCGGAGGGGAAGGGCGCAACAGCTCTCCCAGGATCTCTGGGAGAACGGCCCGGAGACTCTCATACAGAGCGGCTGTGGAGAAAGACATGGAAGCCGATGCAGGCGTCGAAGTCAGAGTCTGTTCCAGGCGTGGAGGCTGTTCTGGGCTGTCCAAGGTGGAGCGCATCGACACCTCCTGAACAGAGGGTGAGCGGTCCTCCCGGTGTCGATGCCTACTGGGTGCCGACTCCCTCGGCGACCCGGAGCTCTCGGTACCGATGCGGGAAGGAGACCGGTGTCGATGCTTCTTTGACTTTTTCAAACAAAGCATGTCACCGGAACTTCTCGGTACCGACGAGGAGGACGTAGAATCCAACCGTCGCTTCCTCGGGGCCGAGGCCGAAGAAGGTCGATCTCGGGGGGGCTGTACCGCAGGAGTCCTCAGGGTAGGGGGAGACCCACCCGAAGGCTCACCGCCACCAGCAGGGGAATGGACAGCCCTCACCTGCACTCCAGTCAAAGCACCACCGTCCGACAACATCAGCACTAGTGGAGGTCCCGGTACCACCGACACCGACACAGCCTTTCGATGTCTCGGTACCGACGATGCAGAGGGTCAATGCCTCAATGCAGTCGATGCCGAGGTCGAAGGTCTTGAAGCTGTCGACGTCGATGCACTCGATACTCCCGGTGCTGTTGCCAACGAAGACCCCGAGGACAACACGTTCCACTGGGCCAATCTCTCTACCTGAGTCCTTTTCTGTAAAAGGGCGCAAAGACTACATGCCTGCGGGCGGTGCCCAGCCCCCAGACACTGAAGACACGACGCGTGCCTATCAGTGCACTTCTTGAAGCCGCTGGAAGACTTCGATGACATGGGCGGAAAAATCACGCCGGCGAAATCAAAACTCGTAATGGCGGTAAAGGCACCAAAATAGGGAGAGAAAAACTCGAACCGAGGCCTCAAAAGGGCCTACCCCGAAAACGAAAGGAAACTTAGCGGGGCAAAAACTGGAAACACGGGAAAAGGGGAAAAGACCGAAAAGGTCTTTCTCCAAGTTCCTTTTTTTAAGCAGAGGAGTGTGGTAGCCGTGTTAGTCCACTCTTAAGGTTATCAATAGAAATCAAACAAAATAAAACATGGAAAAGAAAATAAGATGATACCTTTTTTATTGGACATAACTTAATACATTTCTTGATTAGCTTTCGAAGGTTGCCCTTCTTCGTCAGATCGGAAATAAGCAAATGTGCTTATTTCCGATCTGACGAAGAAGGGCAACCTTCGAAAGCTAATCAAGAAATGTATTAAGTTATGTCCAATAAAAAAGGTATCATCTTATTTTCTTTTCCATGTTTTATTTTGTTTGATTTCTATTGATAACCTTTTTTTAAGCAAAAGCTCAAAGATGCGCGAGGGTCAACTTGAGGGGCGCAAAACGGCGCAAACATGACCGTCCCGAGCGCGGACAAAAGAAGACTGACGAACACGAGCCGGTTCGGGCGGGAAGACGGCCGCGCATGCGCGGTGCGCATCGGCGCGCGAGGACTAGCAAAGGCCTTTGCTAGTAAAGTGTTCCGATTGGAGGGGCTGCTGTGGACGTCACCCTATCAGTGAGAACAAGCAGCCTGCTTGTCCTCGGAGAACAGGTTTTAAAATGCAATGTAGGATTTCACCAGCCAATAAGGTGCTCCATGCGCATCAGTTCCGAACTCTGGTCATCACCATCTACACTCCATGACAGTGGAGCATATTTCCAATGCAGTCAGCTGGTCATCAATCCATTCTTTTTCTAAATACTATTACTTCGACTGGACTCAAAAATATTTGGTTACATCATTCTCCAGAGGGCTCTCTCACCAGATCAACCTTCTCTACACTCAGTAACCCCTGAGGTTCATTTCCACCAAAGCTTCTTCCAACTCTCTGATCCAGACCAACCTTCCTACATAAGTATTGCCATACTGGGAAAGACCAAAGATCCATCAAGCCCAGCATCCTGTTTCCAACAGTGGCCAATCCAGGTCACAAATACCTGGCAAGATCCCAAAAATGTACAAAACTGCTTATCCCAGAAATAGTGGATTTTCCCATTTAATAATGGCCTATGGACTTTTCCTTTAGGAAGCCGTCCAAACCTTTTTTAAACTCCGCTAAGCTAACCTCCTTTACCACATTCTCTGGCAATGAATTCCAGAGTTTAATTACACATTGAGTGAAGAAAACGTTTCTCTGATTCATTTTAAATTTACTACTTTGTAGCTTCTTCACATGCCCCCTAGTCCTAGTATTTTTGGAAAATGTAAACAGACACTTCACATCTACCCGTTCAACTCCACTCATTATTTTATAGACCTCTGTTATATCTCCCCTCAACCACCTTTTCTCCAAGCTGAAGAGCCCTAGCCGCTTTAGCCTTTCCTCACAGGGAAGTTGTCCCATCCCCTTTATCATTTTCGTCGCCCTTTTCTGCACCTTTTCTAATTCCACTATATCTTTTTTAAGATGCGGAGACCAGAATTGAACACAATATTCGAGATGTGGTCGCACCTTGGAGCGATACAAGGGCATTATAACATCCTCATTTTTGTTTTCCATTCCTTTCCTAATAATACCTAACCTTCTATTTGCTTTCTTAGCCAAAGCAGCACACTGAGCAGAAGGTTTCAACGTATCATCAACGATGACACCTAGATCCTTTTGACTCCTAACGTGGAATCTTGCATGATGTAGCTATAATTCGGGTTCCTCTTTCCCACATGCATCACTTTGCACTTGCTCACATTAAACATCATCTGCCATTTAGACGCCCAGTCTCCCAGTCTTGTAAGGTCCTCTTGTAATTTTTCACAATCCTCCTGCGATTTAATGACTTTGAATAACTTTGTGTCATCAGCTGTCACGTCTGTGGTCGTGACCTCCCTCAGGCTTACCTTATTTCTTGCGGTCAGCTTCTAAGCTGGCTTCTGTCTGGTCTTTCTAAGTTAGCTCTGTCTCTGTCTCTGTGTGCTGGCTGCTTCCAGCATGACTCTGATTTCTCCACTATACTGCACCTGTGGGTGTTAAGCCTCTCTGTGCTTCATTATGCTTTCTGCTTGTGTTTTGGTTTGTGTTCCTCTTGCTTTCTGGTGGCCAGACCTGGTGGCTGCATTAGATAGTCTATGTGCTGTTTCCCGTTCCAGACTTCAGCCCAGTCCAGTCCGGATCTTCCGGCCTGCCAGACTTGCTTGTCTTGTTTGAGCCTGCACAGTACCATAGTTGCCGGGTAATTGCTGCATCTGAATCTCAGCTGCTGCTGGGCTTATTAGCCATTTGGAAACTCTCTGCTTTGCCTTTGCATCGCCTAAGGCCCTGGTTTGTTGGTGCTTGCTGCACTTCTGCCTAGTCCAGTTTATAGCCTGTATTCTTGCCTGATTCTAGTTAGTTATTGTGTAGCTTCTTGTACTGTATTGCTTGTTTCCCAGTCTTGTTTCTTGGTTGTATGTCTTTGTCTAGTTTTAGGTTGTCTGTGTTTCTTGTTCAGTGGCTGCCTGTCAGCTTTCAGTTCTGTTTCCTATCTATCAGTATTTTTTTTCCCTGTTTCAGGGGCTGCTTGCAGCTTTCAATTCTGTCCCTTGTCTGTCTGAGAGTCCTAGTCTAGTATTCTGCCTAGCCTCCCTGTGTGTTCTAGTCCCTGTGTGTATCCTGCTGGTATCCAGGTGCGGCCGTGTCCGGTAAGTCCTGCCGGCCACCTGCACCCAGGGGCTCAACTCCTGAGGAACGGTGGTCAAGTGCAGGTGAAGTCTAGTTGGCCCTGTCAGAGTTCTGCCTTATCCCTGTGTGGGGTGGTTTTACCTGCCACTGCCGCTCCTTGGCAGTGGCCCAAGGGCTCTCAAACCCAGTTCCTGCCCGGAAAACGTGACATCAGCTAATGTAATTACCTCGCTAGTTACGCCCATCTCTAGGTCATTTATAAATATGTTAAAAAGCAGCGGTCCCAGCACAGACCTCTGGGGAACCCCACTTCCTAGTATTACAAGTCCTACGTTATCATTCTTAAAGTGGACTACCAGTTGAACAGCAAAACATTTAGGCAAACCTATTTCACTGAATATCAGCTGGGTTAGTATCCCCACTAAAGCGGTAATGTCTGCTTCTAGACCATCTTTTTGTGGAGCCGATGTCTAGTCTTTTCCCCTAACATCAAGGTATTTAGTATACTTATACACTTTTCTCTCATCATCAGGCTCAAACAGAGCAAGAAACCCTACCCCCTTGTGCTTAAGCCACTCCACCCCTGCTTTAGCTGAGCCTATTGCCTTCTTATACCCCCCACTAGTTTCTGCTCCATAGGCTCATCTTGCTCCAGCATGGATTCCATCATAATCATTGGTACACCTTCAGTGGCTAATACACCAACTATTACCACATTGGGTTTATTGGAGACAATCTCTGGTACAGAAAAACAAACTATCAAGTGGCTACGCACATCCACTGGATTGCTCTAAACCACAAATGTGCACATCCATCATGCCTAATTTTCTAAGCCGAAAAGGAACAATCTTCTTCCAACTGGCTTCTTCGGCAACCCCCCTCCCCCCCCTCAACCAAGTAGCAAGCAAGCTTGCAGGGCCTGCCTTCACCTTGCTTCACCTGTAAGAAATACCTTGGGTTCCCTTCACCCTCTACAACTGGTCTATCAGACCTCTCCCAGCAAGTTTGAACTGTGGTGCCCTTTTACTAAGCCGCATGCCATAAGCATCTACGTGCGCCCAATGCGTATTGGGCATTCACCAAGTGGCATTTGATGTGCATAGGTAGGATTAGGAGGAAGAGATGCCAAAAACCACAGCTCTAAGGTAGGATTAGCCAGATATGCCAGAAAATGCCAGAACAAGTCTTATCTGTGAGCTTTCACCATAGATGCAGTAGTCAATATGTGGTGGCCCTCAGCTTACTCAAAGCAGAAGCTTTAACCACACCTATGCTATACAGACCTGGCTATAAGAAACCAGGTGGGGGAGGGGAAGAACTCAACACACTTTAAGGAAAAAAGATCTAATACAGAGTTTTAGCACTTTATAAATGTAGTGCTAGATTAACAGATATCAAATAAACAACAGTCAATGGACAAGTTATAAAAACACAGCAAAGCACAGCACAAGTTTAAGCAGAGCAGATAAAAATGGATTTATATTTATATATAAATGCAGTGGAAAAAAGGACAGACAAGGATTAGGCGGGGAGAGATGCCCAAAACCACAGCTCTAAGGTAGGATTAGCCAGATATGCCAGAAAATGCCAGATGCTTAATATGCTTAATATGTAGTTAACTTTAGGGACTATCATCATTTTTATTGTATCTAATCTCTGCCACCAAGATAATCTTAATGGGGACCATTTTGATGTTAATTCATTGGTTTTCTTAATAAGATATTCCATATTGAATTATAGTGTGTCTTCTAATGTGGTGCCAAAGATTATTCCCAAATATTTTATAGATTTAAGATTCCATATCTATTTCTTTTTCCTCTGGGCAATAAAGGGGTAAAATTTCTGTCTTGGATTTGTAGAGTTTATACCAAGATGTTACAGAATATCTCTACTATAATAAAAAGCACCTCCAACGTTCTGAAGCTGACTCTGTGGCTTCACTGAAGTGAAGGGTTCGTCAGTTTTGTTAGATTCGTAAGTTTGTCACCATCTCTGTCCCGCCCTCGCGTCAAAACGTGATGACTTCGAGGGCGGAATGTTACGACAACAACACACAGCAAGTTCGCGCCACTCGCGTGCCCACACTGACAGCCTTCCCAAACAACAATTTCAAAGCTGCTCCTTCTCACGTCATAGCTGCGCGAGCGAGGAAAACAGTTGCAAGCGCCGCCTACCCTCTCTATCACGCACTGCACCGGCTGCCCTTTTGCGGACTGACAGGCGGTAGTCATCCGGTCAAAGCAGCATGGAAAGATCTGAGACCTGTCGGAGGTATGTGACTGAGAGCAACGCTGCCCAACCTCCAAGCCCCCTGCCAGCAACTCCCAGTAAAACAGCATCAACCCTGTCACACTCTCTGTGTGACACACACACACTCATGCAGGAACCCTGTTCACCCCTCCTCACAAACTCCCCTCCCGTATCACACAATCAATCACTGACACCCCACACCCACAGCAATGCTGACCCCTCCCCCCCTCAGTTTCTCACAGAGACACTCATTCCACCTCACCCCTCAAAAAAAAAAAAACACAGCAAAGAAAATGAAAACACCACTCTTACAAACAGTTGACCACCCCCCAACCCTGCAACGCTGACCAACCTCCAAGCCCCCTGCCACCCCCTACCAGTAAAGCAGCAGCAACCCTGTCACACTCTCTGTATGACACACACACTGATGCAGGAACACCATTCACCCCTCCTCCCCCCATCACACACTCAATCACTGACAACCCATCCACCACATCAACGCTGACCCCCCTCCAAGCACCCCCTTCCCACACAAACTGATGCAGGACATGCATACGTGGGCACTCACACTCTGTGTATTACACGCTCAATCACTGACACCCTACCCCCCCCCCCCCCCCAACAATGCTGACCCCTCCTTCCCTTCAGTTCCTCACACAAACACTCATTCCACCTCACATCACCCCTCCAAAAAAAAAAAAACAGCAAAGAAACTAAAAACAGCAGTCTTACAAACAGCTGAGCCCCCCCCCCCCCAGCAACACTGACCAACCTCCAAGCCCCCTGCCACCCCCTACCAGTAAAGCAGCATCAACCCTGTCACACTCTCTGTGTGACACACACATACACTAATGCAGGAACCCCGTTCAACCTTCCTCACCCCCCCCCCCCCCATCATACACTCAATCACTGACACCCCATCCACCACACCAATGCTGACACCCCCTACCAGTAAAGCAGCATCAACCCTGTCACACTCTCTGTGTGACACACACACACTGATGCAGGAACCCCGTTCAACCTTCCTCACAAACCCCCTCCCCAGGGCCGCCGAGAGCCAGAGCCGGGCCCGGGACAAGGCCGCCCCCACCCACCCCACCCAAGGTCATCATCACCGCCTGGCCCCCCCCCACCTGAGGTCACCGGGCCCCCCCCCCCCCCTCCACCCGCTACCGGGCCCTGAACTAACCTTAAACGCCTCCTTCCTTTCCTTTCACCACCTTTGCGACAAGCAGCAGCAGGGCAGACCTCTCCTTCTTCCGTGCTCCGCCCTCGCGGACGTTACGTCAGGCGAGGGCGGGACACAGAAGGAAGGAGTGGCCTGCCCTGCTGCTGCTTGCCGCGAAGGTGGTGAAAGGAAAGGAAGGAGGCGTTTAAGGTTAGTTAGTTCGGGAGCGACGGCGGGCGAGCCTGACTGCGGTGGCGCCAGGCCCCCCCCAGAGGCCCGGGCCCGGGGACTTTTGTCCCCCCTGTCTCCCCCCTCTCGGCGGCCCTGCCCCTCCTGTATCACACAATCAATCACTGACACCCCACACCCACAGCAATGCTGACCCCTCCCCCCTCAGTTTCTCACAGAGACACTCATTCCACCTCACCTCACCCCTCAAAAAAAAAACCACAGCAAAGAAAATGAAAACACCACTCTTACAAACAGCTGACCCCCCCAACCCTGCAACGCTGACCAACCTCCAAGCCCCCTGCCACCCCCTACCAGTAAAGCAGAAGCAACCCTGTCACACTCTCTGTGTGACACACACACACACACTGATGCAGGAACACCGTTCACCCCTCCTCCCCCCTCCCCCTCCTATCACACACTCAATAAATGACAACCCATCCACCACAGCAACGCTGACCCCCCCCCTCCAAGCACCCCCTTCCTCACACACACTGATGCAGGACATGGATACCTGGGCACTCACATTCTGTGTATTACACACTCAATCACTGACACCCTACCCCCCCCCCCCCCCCCAACAATGCTGACCCCTCCCCCCTTCAGTTCCTCACACAAACACTCATTCCACCTCACATCACCCCTCCAAAAAGAAAACAACAGCAAAGAAACTAAAAACAGCAGTCTTACAAACAACTGAGCCCCCCCCCAACCCTGCAATGCTGATCAACCTCCAAGCCACCTGCCACCCCCTACCAGTAAAGCAGCATCAACCCTGTCACACTCTCTGTGTGACACACACACACTGATGCAGGAACCCCATTCAACCTTCCTCACCCCCATCACACACTCAATCACTGACACCCCATCCACCACAGCAACGCTGACACCCCCTACCAGTAAAGCAGCGTCAACCCTGTCACCCTCTCTGTGTGACACACATATACTGATGCAGGAACCCTGTTCAACCTTCCTCACCCCCCATCACACACTCAATCACTGACACCCCATCCACCACACCCCATCCACCACAGCAACGCTGACACCCCTCAAAGCCCCCCCTTCCCCATAAAGAAGCATGAACCCTGTCACACTCTCTGTGTCACACACACACACACACACTGATGCAGGATCCCAGTTCCCCCTCCCAAACTCACACACACAGACACACACACACACTGATGCAGGACATGGATACATGGACACTCACTCTCCTATAAATAAAATTATATAACACACAACAAAACAACAAATACACAAAACAAAAACATATGAAACATCATACAACAATGAAAATTATTCATAACCATGACAACACATTTATCCTAACAATCCCTTACAAAACATTAATTGCAGAAAAACAAAACCTTGCTAGCGCCCGTTTCATTGGTTTCAGAAACGGGCCTTTTTCACTAGTTCATTAATAATTGTGAAAATCTCAGGGATGGAGGTAGGTGTGGTATATAGGAATATATTGTCAGGATACGCTGATACCTTAGCTGTTATCTTACCTATCTTAATTCCATCTATCTTTGGGGATGTCCTTATGGCACTTAATAATGGTTCTAGTGATAAGTTAAATAATAAGGGAGCTATTGGGCATCCTTGTCCTTGTCCTATTGTAGGATAGAATGGATGAGAACATATATTATTAATCTGTATCCTTGTAGAGGGTTTAGAATACAGTACTTTAACCATTTGGAGAAATTCTGTAGAGAAACCATACCACTGCAAAACAGAAAATATAAAGGACCATTCAACACGGTGAAATGCTTTCTCAGCATCTAATCCTATAGCAATGACCAGATTAGGAGAATTTTGTGCACCTCAAATTATGTTAGTAAACAGTCTGATATTATGACACGATAGTCTCCCATGCATA
This sequence comes from Microcaecilia unicolor, assembly GCF_901765095.1. Lineage (NCBI taxonomy): Eukaryota > Metazoa > Chordata > Amphibia > Gymnophiona > Siphonopidae > Microcaecilia > Microcaecilia unicolor. The sequence goes on along the minus strand of NC_044040.1, from coordinate 98,489,890 downwards.
AATCCAGATTGATCATTCTTAATTAGTTTGGGAAGAACACATTGCAAACATTCTGCAATTAGTCTGGCATACATTTTCAAATCAATATTAATTAATGAGTGGAACTGAAAAAGAAAGCAAATATGAATGTTCTAGAGAAAACTGTGCATTGCAATTGAGATTTTTTGATCATTCTAAATTGTGCTTTTTAAAAGGAATACTGGAGGATTCCCATCTAATGGATATCTATGTGCAGAGGGAGCAGAACTTGAGTACTCAGCCCAGCCTGTCAGATATTCCTGATAAAGTTGAAAAATCTGTTCAGAATTTTATGTCTGCAGTGTCTCCAGTGTAGTCTGATAGATGTTGGGTGCTGCGTTGCCATATTAGGGAACTGTAGGCTGACTGTGGGCTTGTACTGGCATGTTCTCTTCTAACACTATGTGCTGGGGGGTTTTTGTGTGTTTGTCGCTCCAAGGAAGTAGCACGGATGACAGCCCTGTGCTATATTTAAATTTTTAGAATTTTAAGGAGAGAGTAAGAATGCATGCTAACATATTGTTCTCTATGTATCACTCTCCTAACAAGAATATTAAAATAATATGCTTTACCAGGATTCTAAGATATGTGATTTATGAGACATGCCTTTTTCTAATGTGTTTCTAATCCTTCACAGCCCAACAGGTTGCATAGGGTAAGAGAAATGCTATACTATTGTTTTTATAAGTTATGAGCAAGGATGCAAACTACATTTGCAAAGTAGGGTTACATAAATGATGCAAAGTTATACAGAGCTACAGAACCTCATATTTAGGATAATGTATTTGTGTGTGATAAGTTACAAATAGTGTGTATTTTCTTGAATCTGTCTGTTAGAGGAATGTAACACAAACAAAAGAAGCAACACTAGGCCTTTAGGAAAGAGAGAATAGCCATCCTTTATTGTGAAAAGACCCGACATGTTTTGGGGCACAAGCGCCTGCCTCAGGGGTATGGGTGTTTTCCGGCCCTTCTTAATCTGGATGAATCTCTACCTCTATCATGTCTTCCCTCAGCCGTCTCTTCTCCAAGCTGAAAAGCCCTAGCTTCCTTAGTCTTTCCTCATAGGGAAGTCGTCCCATCCCCGCTATCATTTTTGTCGCCCTTCGCTGCACCTTTTCCAGTTCTACTATATCTTTTGTGAGATGCGGCGACCAGAATTGAACGCAATACTCAAGGTGCGGTCACACCGTGGAGTGCAGTTCTGACAGCAGTGCAAGTAAAATATATCCTTGGCTGAATTTTCTTTTTAATTTAGCAACTCACAATTTCCTAACATCAGTGCACTTAGATGTTATTAGCAATCCTTCCATGTGGTTTCCTGTCACCACAAATTCTACAGGTCATGGCTTTTCCTGATTCCTTGTATGACACTCAGACTGCTGGGTTGCCAGACACAAAAAAACAGCATCTATCTCCAATCGTCATCAAGGAATAAGAATGAGAGCTTTTCCTGCCATGACCTTAATGCTGACTGTTCCCAGCCACTCCTAAACCATGACTCTATTTACATCTTAATATTTCCTGCAGCAGTTTCCTTTAAACAACCAGAATCAACCCATGGCCCTGCCTGAGTGGCCTTATTACAAAGGCGTGCTGAAAAATAGCCTGCGGTAGTGTAGATGCGTGTTTTGGGCGCACGCAGAATCATTTTTCAGCGCACATGTAAAATATGCCTTTATTTGCTGAAAATGGATGTGCAGCAAAATGAAAATTGCTACACATCCATTTTGGGTCGGAGACCTTATCACCAGCCAGACCTAGCAGTAAGGTCTCATGCGGTAACTGGGCGTTAATGGTCTACATGTGTAAAATGCCGATTACTACAAGATTACCGCCCACGTGCCAGAAAATGAAAATGTTTTCTGGCGCGCTTAGTGAATGCGCATCAAAAGTGAAATTACTGCAAGGGCCACGCAGTAGCCAGGCGGTAACTCAAAATTGATGCACGTTGGGCATACGTAGGCACCTATGAAGCTTAGTAAAAGGGCCCCTAAGATTTCAAATTGGCTACATTCAATAAAGTGTAAGTTTAACCTTAAGAAGACAGGGATAGGCCCTCATTTTCCTGTATTCTTTATGTAGAGAATTTTCCAGTTCCTGTTGTGAATTTGATTAGGAATTTGGTTAGGAAGTAAACTGTAAAAAAAAATTCAATCATGTAACTCCCACTTTAAAAGATAACACCCCCCTCCTTTTACAAAGCCACATGGTTTGAATGGGCTGTGTTGGTATTACTGCACCGATAGCCACTAGTGCGGCTTTGTAAAGGGGGGGGGGGGGGCGATTTGGTTACCCATATCCCTTTAAGATTTTGACATTAGCTTATAAAATCTTTTATTCAGTGTTATACCTTTATCTTGTCTGATACCATAATTCTATATGCCTCAGTTAGAACTTTATCAGTTACACCAATTACAACTAATTCAGGATACCACTGTCAAACTCATTCATGGGACTAGAAAATTTGATAGTGTCACTCCACTCTGAAGTCCAAACATTGGCTCCCCATCAAATACAGGATTATATTTAAGGTTCTAGCGCTATCACATCAAATTCTCCATTCTGGGATACTGTAGTTTTTGTTTAGATCTCTCTTTATGTACCAAATTGCTCACTGTGCTCATCTAATTAGCATTTGCTTGTCATTCTTTCACACCTACAGATTCACTCACACCATGCCAGATCTACCTGTTTTTCAGTGGTTGACCCTACCCAATGAACCTTTTACCTTTGGATCTCCGCTCTGAGCTTTCTCTTTTGAATTTTATGGCTGCCTTGAAAATGTATTTATTCCGTAAGGCAATACCACTGTCTAATCTGATCTATGGATCCTGTAACATAACTTCCTTGTTGAATATTGAGGTGCTGAAACTGTTTGTTAATTTGTCTGTTTCCTTCCTCCCCCCCCCCCCCCTCCTTCCTTCCTTCCTTTTGTCTTTTACTTAGGGTTAATTGAATCCCTATCCCTGCCCCCTATCTTATAATTTCACATTTGTAACCTAGTTTCCTTATGTGTCATTCCATTCCTTTCTCTCTCTTTAATTTTCTTTTTCATTTTTTCTAGCTTTATCCATTGTAAACCACTTTGATGTTTTGATTTGCGGTATATTAAATACAGTTGAACCTTGAACCTTGAACACTGACACTTAGATCAGTTCAGCAGAATTTATTTATAATTTCTTCATTTAGAGTAATACACTACTAAGCCCAACTTTACATTGTTTCACTACTGTTTTATTAAATTCTATTAACTTTGTATTTCAAATTACTATGTAAGCCGCATTGAGCCTGCATTATGTGGGAAAGCGCGGGGTACAAATGTAATAATAATAATACATTTGGACACTACTCAGGATTCAATATTTAGTTTCACAGCCTTGAATTTGTGGGATCGATTGCCCCTTTATTTACATCTTGAGATGACCCTTCAAAAGATTAGGACTGAACTAAAGATCTACTTATTTACTAAAGCCTATGATGAATGACCTTTTGGGCTGGGAAGGCATCTGAGCATTTATGTTGAGTCAGGGGGACCTGAAAGACATAGCATAAGCTCAAATCTTGGCAAAGATGGCAGAATTTCCATCACCCCAACCAGTAACATCTAGTTGAAAAAATCCACATCGAGTTATACCCATGTTGATCATCCCAGCTAGTCTGATTGAACCACGTGGACCTCCTTGATCCCACACCCACCTACATCGGCAGAACACAGGTAACTGCACTGCGGTGAACTCTGAGGTCACCAAAAGACCTGAGACCACCACAAACAAGCGCCAACCTCCTGGGCAGTTGAACAAAGCAAAAGCACCTGAGTATTTTAGAGCCTACCCAGAAACACCGCTATCCCTCACCCGCTCACACTCATTCAGGAACAGTAACCACTTGACCTGGGCTGAGAGCTCTAAAATCTGTCCGCCTTACTCCATATAGTGGTCACCCACCACTTCACTGACCCATTGTCATTTGGGGAAGCTAGACATCTTAGACACTCCCAAGAAAGATAAGGAGATCAACAGCAGCTCCTCAGATAAACTTGCAAACCAAAACATGAAAGACGGTGAATTTTAGCCCTATCACCCCTCACAACCACCAACACCTGAGCACATTAACTCAACCCTGAGTCTACCCAATTCACGCAACTGCACACATGCTCAGTTATAGGGTAAATTCCATGACAAGTACCTTCTTTTTTTAATGTGTTAGCTACTTTGCTGAGATTGTTAATTCTCCACTGCAGCAGACACCATTGTATTGCTTTGCTTGTTAAAGACCACCTGTGTGACTTACCACATGGGCACAGTATTGCATGAAATTTTCAGAGTGCTCATCTCTTCCCATAGCTGAAATGAAGAGAGGCATTGTCCCAAGTCGACTTAAACAATCTATAAAAAAAAAAAAAGAAAATCCAAGAATATTGGTCATGAAATTGAATAACTGAATCAACCATGTGTTATATCTGACACAGAAAGCCAAAAGCCTTAAGGTTACTGATCAAGATAAATAGTCTCCCCCTAATTCTATAAAAGTCACTTAAAATTGCGAATGCACATTTGGGATCCATGCCTACATTTTATGTGTGAGTTCAAAAAAGAAGCACGGAAATGGGAGTGTCATGGGAAGAACAGGGGCATTTATAAAATTAAAATGTGCAGTTATAGAATAAGGGGGAAATGAGGCTAATTTAGGCGTGTACATTTGCACCATGTTTCAGCAGGTGCAAATGGCTGCACCAAAGGTTTTTGGCACAATATATAGAATTCACCCCTATATGGATATGCCTCAGAAGTGAAGAAGTAATCTATATGATTTTGAAAGCTCAAGTACACCAACTTTGGAAAAGGTTTGAATCAAAATGACAAATGAGCATAATAAATAACATCTATCAATATAATGAGATGTTCCATAAAGGTGGGCATGATATGATCTACTTGAGGTAACTAACTGGCTAGTTCCTCAGCCCTCCCTTTCTCAGAGCTCCACCACAGGTTCTCCTTCCCCCCCCCCCCCCCCCCCTTCATATCTTTCATTTGTACTCTTCTGCTTCTATGGTCTATTTGTTTTCTTCCTCCTTTTATGTAGGTCACAGGAAATCTATCAGGGGTCCTTTTACAAAGGTGCACTAGCATTTTTAGAATGCGCTAATGATTAATGTGCGCTAAACACTAGAGATACCCATAGAAATATATGGACATCTCTAGCATTTAGCACACGCATATTTAATGCACGCACTAAAAACACTAGCGCACCTCTGTAAAAGAACCCCTTAGTGTCCACAGATAACAAAAACAATTTCTTAAGCTTTTCAGATCTCAAATAACTTTAACAATCTTTCAGAATCCCTTCTTAGTATAAGGGTTTCAGAAATTGTTGCCTCACTAAAGGAACATAGCTCATTTATCACCATGTACCCCTTTAAAAATGAGAGGCACCCCCTGCCACTCTCAGGCTGAGATTTTCATAATTAACTATCATGATTATCCCTACACCACTCCTACCATAGCAATCCTGTTAAATTATATAATTGTATAAAAAACAAAGGTGATAAAAAACATTTAAATAACTTATGATTAGCTAGATTACTAGCTTCTATAGTCAAACAAAAAGAATAACAGGCTTACAAGCTGTCCTAAATTTCCTAAAAGCATATGTATTTAAAAAGGGGAATCATTCCAAAATGATCTTGACCACATAAGTATGTTAAAAAGCCAGTCTCATTATTTTCTTCTTCCTTCAAATGTCAATGTATACGTCAATATTATAATGTTACACTTCAATAACAAGAAAGCATGTGCACTTAACATGAGATCCCACCCACCCCACACACACAGGAAAAAGTGCAGACTGATGGTTCTTTATGTGTTGTGTGGCTGTCAGGATTTATTTTGCTTTGTCTGCTGCTTCTGCTGCTGCTGCTGCTGTTTTCTGCTCCTCAGAAGCTGCCACCCTAGGTCAATGCTTAGTTTTGTTTAATGGTTAATCAGTCCTGAAGGTGTGGGGGCCATCAATTATTATTTGGTGTCAGGAGTGTGTGATATGCCCAGAAGGTGCACTTAAAGTTTGATTGGCGTGGTAGAGAGGTCTCGTATAGAATCTGTCCCTTGCATTTTGGAACAGTTAGTGAAAAAAATGTTCAAGGCACTATAACTCATTAGTTTACTTCATTCAATTAGTTTTCATTAAAGTCAATGGGGGGTGGGATTATGGACTCTAATAGAAAGATTTAACATCAAGTTTTTATGAAATTTGCTTGAGACCTGCTGGCAGGCTTCAGCAGCAGAGGCAACAGCATCTCAAAACACCACATGGCATCAAAAAAGAACACTGAATGTGGCATGAACAACCCAAAGCCTCTGTGGCAAGACAAAGCAGCACAAATAGTGACATATACATACTAAAGCACCAACAAAAGAGCAAAACAGCACAATTAAGGCAATGTACACCCCAAAGCTAGGGTTACCATATGGCTCCAGGAAAAGGAGGACGGATTGAGCCAGCCGGGTTTTACTTCCATTGCTTTCAATGGAAGTAATTGAGCCAGCCAGGTTTTACTTCCATTGCTTTCAATGGAAGTAAAACCCAGCTGGCTCAATCCGTCCTCCTTTTTCTGGAGCCATATGGTAACCCTACCCAAAGCATCAAAAGAGGGTAAAAGGGCACCACCACAGTGACATGAACTCCCACAGCACTGAGAGTGGACCAAACAGCACCAACATTGTCATGAAAACCACAAGACACCAAAAGAGAGGTAAAATAGGAATACCTCAAGATAATTGATGTCTTTATTCGCTGAGAAAATCAGGTATCTCTTCCTAACTAATTTTAAAACCACCAAACAAATAATGTTTCTAAGAGTGGGGCAAACCAGCACCAACAATGGCAAGAACATGCTAGAAAATGCAAAAGGGGATAAATCAGCAGCAATAACTGTGGAATCAAGACCCAAAGAACCAGGAAAAGTATAGAGCAGAAAAAGGACGAAAACTGGAATTAACCCCCAAAAGATTAATCACATAGCAAGAAGAATGACATAAGCCTCCCAAGACACCAAAAGAGGGTGAAAGTAGTACCAACAACAGCAGCATGAAGAACATATGCAAAACAGGAAGACCTGCATTAACCTCCAAAGACACTGATCATCAAAGAAAACAAGAAGAAGCGTGGTATCAAGATACAGGTCAAATTTTAAAGTTGCAGTTGGCATTTAAATGTGTGGACTTTTCTTCTTTTCCTTCTCTACATCTGCTTGCCACTGCTTTCTTTTTATGTTTTTTTTTTCTCTGAGTTTATATACAGCCATTTGATTTTACCTTAATTCCCTCTATCTTTTAACCTCTCCCTAGATGAGAGGTGAAAAGGAGGAGACTATTTACTGGCTTTCCCCATCTTCTTCTCATCCTCTCTCCAGTACTCCCATTGCCCCCTCTGTCTCTCTCCTTTTCAAATCCCTTATTCCTCCCCCATTTTCACCCACTCCTTAGGCCTCCATTTCCAACCTCTGTACTTACCCTCTCAGCACTCCCCTCACTAGCCCCAGCTCCAGCTCCATCCCAGTCTCTCCTTCCTTCCCTTGCCTCGAGGCTATTCTTCTCTCTTAACCTCTACCCCATCTCCTGTTGCCTCATGTTCACCCTTTTAACCCCATTTTCTCCCTCACTTAACCCCTTCAGAGACCTAACCCCTTTCTCTCATACCCCTCCCCAGTACCCCCATCCTTTTCAATGCCTCTCTCTACTCTTCAGGTCATTCACATTATGTCTCAAACTTTCCCCACACTTTATCTCCTTTCTATTACCCCCCCCCCCCCCACACACACACACACACACTTCCATATCACACCCTCATTCATTCTCCCACCCCATCAAAACATCCCCACTCATACCTACCAACTGCCAGGTCTTCACTATCCCCACAAACTTTCTTCTCCAACTCCCCCTTTCCTTTCATAATTCCCTAATCCGCCCACCACTCCCCCAAACAATCACCATCCTATCCATCTTCTGCTCTGTACCCTTACTTACCCACCCTACCCCTGATCTATCTTCTGCTCTGTTCCCCAACCTACTTCGCCCATCCATCTTCTGCTCTTTCCAGAGTCTCCAGTACATTTGACATTTTTTTCTCTCCATGTCCACCATCATTCCATCTGTGTCCCCACATGTACTAAAATCTCCTTTCTGTGGATGTGTCCCTGTTGCTATCCTTTCCCTCATATTCATCCCCTGCCCTCTTTGTCCCTTACCCGACCCCAATGTCCAGTATCACCCTGTGTGTCCATGTCCCGCTTCATTTACAGCTTTTCCCCCATCCCTATTACAGGGCCAGCATCTGTCTCTATGCCCCCTCCATGTAGTTCAACATCTCTTTCTTTCTCCTTTTGGCCATATATCTCCCACCCCCTGCATCTCTCTCTCTCTCTCTCTCTCCCTCACCCCTTCCCTCAGAGGCACTAGCATCTCTTCTTCCACTGGCAGATAAAGTACCTCCCCTCAAATACCCCCTCCCCATACACAGTCTGGTATCTCTTGATTCCCTTCCACTTCCCCTCCCTCCCCTCTCAGTCCTTCAACCTTCTGAACATTGACAGCCGTGTGTCAGCAAGTGATACAGAGCACCAATGGCCAACTTCGGAAGCTTTCTCTCTAGCACCTCCTGCCTACAAGGGAAAAGGAAGGTATGTCAGAGGAGGCAAGATGCGCTAGAGAAAAAGCTTCTGGAGGCAGCTGGTGGTGCTCTGTCTCAAATACTGATGCTTTTGTCAATGTACCATAAGGTTTGAGGACCGGGGGGAGGAGGAATGGAATCAGGAGCAATACCGAACAGCGGGAGGAATTGAGAAGAGGTGCCAGTCTGCACCAGGGGAAGAGGGAGATATATCAGACCTCAGGGGAAGGTGGATAGAAGATGTTGACCTACACGCACCATGAAACTGGGGTGGCAGGCAACCCCGATGTAGAAGCGGCTCCTAACCTGTAGGTTATCCACAGATATTCAGTGGAGACTATAAATGTCAAGTCCGGGCAGAGTTGGGGAGGATCTGGCATAAAAAGCTATTCTAACTTTCACCTCTTAACTATGCTGGTATGGGCACTGAATATCTGTTGGCACCTGCACAACTTCTGGGTTGCTGTTGCTGTTACTCCTATGCCTGATGTAATTGCAAATATTTTCTCCAGTCACTCCTCCTGGTCCTGACACACCAAAGTCAGCCTCCCACCAATAGATTCCCAACTCCTGACATCTCCAAATATAAGTGGAACCCTTTCCCAAACCCAAGCTAACACAAGTAGTGTCCCTAGCACACCCAAGATCGGGCTCTCAATAGACCTCCTCACCTGAACTCCACAAATGGCAGATGAAATTTAATGTGGACAACTGCAATATGATGCATACTGGGAAGAATAATTCAAATCATAGTTACCTGATGCTAAGGTCCACCTTAGAAGTCAGCAATCAAGAAAAAGATCTAGGTGTCATTATAGACATTATGCTGAAATCTTCTGCCTAGTGTGTGGCAGTGCCCAAAAAAGCAAACAGGATGCTAGGAATTATTAGGAAAGGGATGCAAAATAAGATCAAGAATATTATCATGCCTCTGTATCACTGCATAGTGCAAACTCACCTTGAGTATTGCATTCAATGCTGGTCACCGTATCTTAAAAAAGATATAGTGAAATTAGAAAAGGTTTAAGGAAGAGCGACCAAAATGAAGAAGAGGATGGAATGCCTTCCATATGAGGAGAGGCTAAAGAAGTTAGGGCCCTTCAGCTTACAAAAGAGATGGCTGAAGGCTGAGATGATTGAGGTCTATAAAATCCTGACTGGTGTAGAATGGGTAGAAGTGAATCAATTTTTCGCTCTTTTTTTGTGTCCAAGTATCTTTTTTGTTTTTTTAATTTATTTATTGAATTTTAATTATACAAGCGTATCAATCTTGTAACAGGAAAGACTGATCAAGAAAGAAAAATACTTCATAAAGCAAGACATTTTACATAATAATTTCTTGTCTCAGTCAAAAGTCCACAAACTGGGAGTTCAAAGTGTACAATAAGTGAAGCTTAACAGGGAAAACTCTAACAAATGGTGGGTCGGACCCATTTAAGACGCTTTAATTCTATTTCAAATGCTTTCACTAATTGGAACTGCTGTTCCATCAGTCTTTCTTGCTGTAATAAACAACTCCAATTGGGATGGGTCAAAAAAGATAAATTTTTCTTGTTGGTAGGTTACTAAACACTTGCATGGAAATTTTAGGAAAAAAGTGGCTCCCATGTTAATCACTTCTTGTTTCTTCTGCAGAAATTTCCGTCGGCGTAGCTGTGTTTCTCTTGACACATCTGGGAAAATATTAATCTTTAATCCCTTAAATACTTTATCACGATGTTTATAAAATAGTCTCAAAATCCAGATCTTATCGGGTAATAAAGTTACTGTCACCACCAAAGTGGCTGGCAGTGCTTGGTCAGTTCGGAGGTCTCTAATAATGCAGACACATCTAAGGGTTGATTCTCTTGTTGTTGTTGTTGCTGCCTTATGGTCCCAGAGGGAATATAGAATATTTGGGTAAAAGGAGGTATATTATCTTCTTCAATTTGAAGAATTTCCTTAAGGTAATTTTTTAAAATCTCTCTGGGGGCCACATTAGGCAAATACGGAAAATTCACAAACCGCAGATTATTATTTCTGGTAAAATTTTCCATGTTTTCAGCTTTTTTCCTTAAACTAATTAAATCCTTCAACATTACGTTTTGAGTCTCTTGTATCTGCTGTATTTCCTTGGCTTGATTTTCCACCTGTGTGTTTAAGCATTTAACTTTATCCTCAACATTTTCGACATCTTGTTTAAGTTTATGTATCTGTGGAAGCAGAGCTTTGCCGAAATGTGCTATCAAATTCCATAAACAGTCAAGTGTAACTTCGGGAGGTTTATGCTGAAATCGAGCAATTGAAAGCTTCCTACCTCCTGTTGCAGGGAACGTCAAGCCCGATTGGGGTTAATTTCTCCCTCCGTTGGTATCCCAATCAGCACGGTCCTCTCTCCTTCGTGTTCTTCTCTTGCCCTCGGTCTACCTTCGTCCATTTCCTTTTCCGGGTTAGGATTCACTGACACCGCCAGTGGAAGAGCAAACCCGCGTTGTGTTGGAGGGGGAGGAGGTGTTCGAGTGTCGGGGCTCAAAGATATTTCAAGCTCAAAGGGATTCCCGCACGCCTTCACCATCGGCGGATGATCCCAGCGAGCTTCTCACCGGCGTACTCGCGTCTTGTTGAACGCGCTGCAAAAAAACATCAAGTGGGCCGCTTCGGGTGGGGGTTATCGGGCGCTGGTGGGCCACGGCAGCTGCCTTCCCTCTCCTCTTCGGCATCTCTATGTAAGTTTGCTAGGATAAACCTGCAAAAAAAGGAAAATTTGCAGGAGCTCTAAAAATGCGTCCAACCTACGCGGCGGCCATTTTGAACTCCCCAAGTATCTTTATTAACTTTGAAAAGTACAAAGTACAAAAAAAAATGTGTACAACAAAATACTCAAATAAAAAATTCAATGAGACCAAGCAGAACAAAGAAAAACAATTTGTCAGGTGAATTGTTGGATGTGAAAGTAAAGAAAGTCCTCACCTTTCAAGTACAGTGTCTAGAAAATATCAGAGGAAAAAACAAAAAGGAGGTGAAATCCCTCACGGAACGTGAGATATGAAACAAAAAAGTGAGGAGAATGAGTGAGGATACCAAGAAAAATGTTTATTCACATAAAAAATGACCCGACACGGCCGTGTTTCGGCCCAAAGGCCTGCCTCAGGGGTCTTTATAACCTAAACAAAACAATAGAACAAATAGAACAAAATATTAGGAAATAATTAAAAATAATTTAAAAATAATGATACCAATAAATGTATATATGAAAATCAATAAATAAAATTACATCATAAGTAAATATGAAATTGTTAACAACAATCTAAAAACATGACTTGAAACATAAAACATATATTAAAATTATGTGTATTGACAGGTGTGGATTATTAAGCCACATGGGTAATACAATGGCTGATACATAAATCTATATAGGCAGCCAGACATAATCATTTTATTCGAATTAAAACCAGAAAATGATTGAAAATATCCATATTAATAAATGTCAGGATATGCTTACATCTATAGTTACCATATATCGAAATGTGAACAATAAAAATGTGAACAATAAAAATGAAAATGAAATATTAAATGATCCATATCAATCAACCTTATCGATGTGTGTACTAATCACTAAGAACTTTAATACCATATATTGCTAATGGCCACATGATTATAGTGACTGAACCATACACTAATAAAAATTGTACATAACTTATTATATAAATAAAATTACCTCAGGTAATCTGATGTGAAACGTGCACTCTGAAAAATAGTGTCGGTGAACCCTCTTGGGTCTATATAGATGTTAGTGGGATAAAACATAAAAAAGTTAAAAATTGGACCGATGTATAAATGAAATACCAAAAAGATAAAAAAATCTATCTAAATGCTTATGTGATGATGATATGACATAAGGATGGTCCATCTATATTAATACGATATGAAACTAAACGATAAATGTTTTCAATTGGACAATTGAAAAATAACTACTACCATCTCTGAAACTGTCAACGGGATGTTTTGAGAAATATATGTATGTATAAAATCCTATTTGAAGAAATAAAAACGCTATCCAGCTTATAATCGAACGAGAATAACGCCCAAGTTCCGACCTAAATCGGGAGATGGGCGTTCTTCTCACAAAAACAAATAAAGCGGTATAATCGAAAGCCGAACTTTGGACGCTTTCAACTGCACTCCGTCGCGGATGCGGACAAAGTTGACGGGGGCGTATCGAAGGCGTGTCGAAGGCGGAACTGGGGCGTGGTTATCGGGCGAACAGAGATGGGCGCCCTTCGCCGATAATGGAAGAGTTTTGAGCTAGAATTTAGGACACTTTTCCTGGACCCTGTTTTTTGACGAATAAGGCCCCCAAAAGTGCCCTAAATGACCAGATGACCCCCAGAGGGAGTCGGGGATGACCTCCCCTGACTCCCCCAGTGGTCACTAACCCCCTCCCACCACAACAAATGATGTTTCACAACTTTTTACTTTCACCCTCAAATGTCATACCCTCCTCCCAAGCAGCAGTATGCAGGTCCCTGGAGCAGTTGTTAGGGGGTGCAGTGGACGTCAGGCAGGTGGACCCAGGCCCATCCCCCCCCCCTACCTGTTACAATTGTGCTGCTTAATGCTACTAGTCGTCCAACCCCCCCAAACCCACTGTACCCACATGTAGGTGCCCCCCTTCACCTCTTAGGGCTATAGTAATGATGTAGACTTGTGGGCAGTGGGTTTTGAGGGGGATTTGGGGGGCTCAACACCCAAGGGAAGGGTGCTATGCACCTGGGAGCTCTTTTACCTTTTATTTGGTTTTTGTAAAAGTGCCCCCTAGGGTGCCCGGTTGGTGTCCTGGCATGTGAGGGGGACCAGTGCACTATGAATCCTGGCCCCTCCCACGAACAAATGCCTTGGATTTATTCGTTTTTGAGCTGGGCGATTTCATATTCCATTATCGCTGAAAAGCAAAAACGCCCAGCTCACACCTTGACGAATAAAACATGGGCGTCTTTTTCTTTTAAAAAATACGATCCGCCCCGCCCCTTCACGGACCCGTTCTCGGAGATAAACGCCCATGGAGATAGGCGTTTCTGTTCCATTATGCCCCTCCACGTGGAGGTATATTTGTGTCAGACATTGTGTGAAAAATATTATATGAAAGATAAACGAAGAAATAAAATCGAAGCGAGCTTACCTCCTCTCCTCTAGACAAATTTTTAGATATTAACCAGAAACTAGCCTGTTATACTGCAAAAAAGTAGAGAAAAAAGAGAGAATTGAATGAGAAAAAGTGAAATGAAACTGCCGGTGAATTAGTTAAGGATAAAGTGCATCCATATAAAATGAAAATAATAAAAAAGTTTTTATTCTTGCTTGTCTATTGTTGAATTGCCAAAAAACTATGAAATAAACAGAATGAAATATGGCTATTTCTGATTATGTGATCACTTAGATATATATTGATGCGTTGTTTATTCTCGGAAAGAAAATTTGGTAAACACACCACTGAGTAAGTGCCACTATGTAAATTTTGTGTTATATGTGTGTATGTCTACCACACGATGAAAACCGAAGGAAATACCTGTGCAAAACAAACGAAGATGTGCAAACTAAAACGATAAAATATTAGTGTGATAGTTAAATGCTGTGGATCAAAAGTGATATTTTAAATTTTGATGCTTACCTCCTCTCGTAAAAACGGTTTGCAATTACAAAAATGCTATAAGCAATGGCGGTGGCGACAATGCCACTTAAATAAATAAGATAAAGGAAATGACGTTTTTCAAAATTGGAGGGAAAAAACTAACGTCTGAAAATCAAATAATAACAGCTAATTGAAAACGGAAATTGAAACAACCCTAAACTAAACTAATGAATGTGATGTGTCTGAAAGAAAAAATATATCATAAGAAACAAACTTCTCTAATAAGCAAATGAGGCATTTACGTTGCATAAACAATGGTGATGAATGAAGTAAACGTGATTTAAAATGAAACACTTACATGGTTTAAAAATAAGAGATAAATTAGGCACCATAAAGATTTAAATAAAGACTAAATAGACATAATGAACAGATTATATTTGAAGGAATGGAATGTCAGAAACTGATTATTGAGTAATGGATGAATGATCTAAAAATTGTATATTTAAATCGACCTGAACTATTTAATTGGATTAGAGTTTAACCGCCAAAACTAATTAAAGAACAGGAATTAAAGCAGTCGTAGACAAAACTAATTATGGAATATATTTAAAAAAAGAAAAAATGCGATAGGACGCTGCTTGTTTGATAAGCAAATAAAGAGCTCGCGTTGTATAAACGTAACCGATTATTTTGCACAATAGACTAATAATAAATAAAAGAAACATAATTAAAAATGAAAATGAAATAGCACACTTCCATTGTTAAGAGAAAAAAGTGATTTAAACCGTCGTTAGATTTAAATGAATATGAGAATTATCTAATTATTAGGTAATAGATTGATAGGCTAAAAATTATGTATTTGAATAAACCGAAGATACTTAATGAGATGTGAATTGTAGAACAAATTGTGAGGATTATGTAAGCATGAATGTTATTTGAGTTTCGAGAAGGAATATATGAGAAGGTGAAATAATGTAACCTAGCAATGTGCTTCGCTAAAATTGAGTAGCAAAGTGAACCAAAAACTAAAAAAAACAATTACTACGTTATAATAATAAATGAAGAAACTCTACTACATTATAACTGTAGATGAAAAACATAAAAAAATTTTTTTAGATGATCTAAATATTGACAACCTAAAGAAAAGGGAAATTTGGCGATGAAAAAATATGATTGCAATCAAATATATAAATAAAAATAAAAATGAACATGCCTAAAAATAATTGTTGATGAACCATCGGTGTTATCGAGATATGTAAAACAATGTGATTAAGCCATTGTGCCCAAGGGTGTGAAAATGGAAACAATAAGCATGTGTGTTATAAATTTAAACTGAGTGTACATCGTGTGAAAAATAATGTCTGAATAGCGAAAATACTGAGTCAGAAAAACGTGCCAAATAAAGCGATGTGTATTTTAATGAATGTAAGGAAGTGAGGTGAAGTATATTGTGCTGTAAAAATATTGCAGAATGCAAGTATGTTAATTGTAAATGTTATAGTATGTGTTAATAGAATCTATGAATTATGTTAAAATTCAATATTTGAAATGATGTTATTTTGAATTGCAGATGGTATAAATGATGAATAAATGATTAGAAAATTGTGAATAAAAAATAAAATAAACAAGGAGAAAAATTTAAATATAATGATTAATAAATAAAAAAATGAAAAATAAGATTAAATATTAAGTTAATAAATTGGAAAAACATTTTTATTAAGAAGATTGTATATAATTAGATTGCAGAGCCAAAATTGTAGGTATTACAAAAAATATATTAAAAAAAAAATATTTGTGAAATAAACTATCGTATGGCCATATATGAAATGTATATTAAATAAAAGCCAATGTGGCTATAAATGCAATGAAATGAAATAAAAATAAAAATAATGCAAAGAACAATATAAGAATATGTTATGTATGATATTATGGAATACAAAACTCAAAAAAAGTTTTTGAAGAAATATACAACTGTACAAAATTATTATGAAGAAATGTACAATTTTTATAAAACAGAAACTATATGTCACATAGATGGGTGAGTATATTAAGGTCTGTACCTATACTTGTAGGGAACTGGAAAATATATATTTTTTAAAAACTTATTTTTATGAAAAAAGATGCTAAAACATTGATGATCACAGAAAGAAGTACCAAATACAGCTGCATGTGATGACAATAAATTTTTTTTATAAAAAAACATTGTAATCAATTTCTGCATTAAGACCATTGGGATGTAAACTATTAAAAAAGAAGATAAGTCTTTGCTCTTCTCTTAGAAGAGTTATGTCCAAATCACCTTTACGCCATTTAGGAATGAATTTTCTGAGAACAAAGAATTGAAGATCTTCTATAGAATGATTGTGTGAAATCCAGTGATCTGTCAAAGGTGCTGATATTATTTTACGTTTAATGCAGCTCCTGTGTTCTATTATACGTGTTTTTACTAGGCGCTTAGTCTTGCCAATGTAAATCTTCTTGCAAGGACAGATAATGGCATAAATGACATTGTCAGAATTGCAATTTGATTGATGATTTAGAGCATATTTCCTCCCGGTCTGATGATCCTCATAATGTGTAATGTCCAAAGAGTGTTTGCACACCGAGCAATTACCACATGGATGATGTCCACTGGGACCAATCTGGTTTATAGTAGTATCAGGTAATGTAGAAGGTACAAGAATTTCTCTTAGATTTTTGTTTCTACTTTGTGCAAACACAATGTTTTTCTCTCTAAAGCAAGGATGTGTCTCCAGAATTGGCCAAAACTTTTTGATTGTTTTTTTAATATGATGCGATAAATGTGAAAATCTTAGAACACATACAAGATCAGGAGGTAATTTATTTACTGCCGGTTGTAATAGAGTCTCGCGTGCCGCAAAAAGTGCTTTATGGTATCCTTTCTTGATAATTTTTTCTGGGTACCCTCTGTCCAAAAATCTTTTGCGCATAGTTACTGCCTTTGTTTTGAAATCTCCAATGTCAGTACAAATTCTTCTCAGTCTCAGGAACTGTGAGTAAGGAAGATGTTGTTTTAAGGTCCTTTGATGAAAACTTTGATAATGCAAATATGCGTTCTTATCTGTAGGTTTACGATATATTGTAGTAGTAAATGAATAAGCAGATTTTTGAATCTGAATGTCCAAAAAAGGTATTGTGTCTGAATCATAATGCATTTGAAATTTTAAATTTGGATTCCTAGAATTCAACCATGTGTGAAATTCTTCAAGACGTTCTGGTGAACCTTTCCATATAATAAAAATGTCGTCTATATATCGCTTATAGAATCTGACTTCATTTGCATAGGGGTGTTCTGTAAGAAAAATCTCTTCGAAATGTGCCACATAAAGATTGGCTAAGTCTGGAGCCATGGAAGCACCCATGGCGGTGCCCTTGATTTGTTGAAAAAAATTGCCTTGAAAGGCAAAAAAAATTTTTGTAAGAGCTATAGTGGCTAAGGCTAGAATGAATCTATTTGGAATACGACAAACATTAGTTCTACCCTTTAGTGTTTGATCTATGACAGATAATGCTTCCAATTGAGGGATATTAGTGTATAAAGACTCTATATCTAGAGTAACTAAAATTGTGTCTGTAAGATCACCATCAAAATCGTCTAGTAAATTAATCATATGTGTAGAATCACGGACATATGATGCAATATTGGGTACAAAGGGTCTTAAAAAATGGTCTACAAAAATAGAAAGCGGTTCGAGTATGGATCCATTAGCAGATATAATAGGTCTGCCTGGAGGTTTAATAGAATTTTTGTGTATCTTGGGTAATGTGTAAATGGTAGGGATGGTGGGATGTTCCACCAGCAAAAAATCTTTTTCTTTCTGAGTAATGTATCCAGCTGTTTGCGCAAACTGAACTATCTCTTTGATATCTTTCTGTAGATCTTCAGTGGGATCTGATTCGAGGGGAAGATAATATTCTAAGTCGTATATTTGTCTTTTGATTTCTGCTATATAGTCTTGTCTATTTTGTACAACTATGCCTCCACCCTTGTCTGCGGGTTTAATTACTATTTCATGGTTGCTAGATAGTTCTCTCATGGCTACATTTTCTGCTTTCGTAAGATTATGATATCTAAGATGTTTATTTTTTTCTAACTTTGAGATGTCTGCCAAGATACATTGTTGGAATGCTTGGATTTGTGGATCCATATTGCCTGGTGGATACCATTTCGATTTCTTTTTAACAACTGAATTTTCTGTATATGTAGGTGCAGATTTTGAAAAAAATAAAGTTGTTTGCAGTTTTCTTATCAATTTATGTAAATCAATCCTAGTTTGGAACGCATCATATTGTACAGATGGTACGAAGGACAGACCTCTTTGTAAGATTGAAATATGATTATTATCAAACGCAAAGCTAGAGAAGAGCAAAGACTTATCTTCTTTTTTAATAGTTTACATCCCAATGGTCTTAATGCAGAAATTGATTACATTGTTTTTTTTATAAAAAAATGTTATTGTCATCACATGCAGCTGTATTTGGTACTTCTTTCTGTGATCATCAATGTTTTAGCATCTTTTTTCATAAAAATAAGTTTTTAAAAAATATATATTTTCCAGTTCCCTACAAGTATAGGTACAGACCTTAATATACTCACCCATCTCTGTGACATATAGTTTCTGTTTTATATAAATTGTACATTTCTTCATAATAATTTTGTACAGTTGTATATTTCTTCAAAAACTTTTTTTGAGTTTTGTATTCCATAATATCATACATAACATATTCTTATATTGTTCTTTGCATTATTTTTATTTTTATTTCATTTCATTGCATTTATAGCCACATTGGCTTTTATTTAATATACATTTCATATATGGCCATACGATAGTTTATTTCACAAATATTTTTTTAAAAATATATATTTTTTGTAATACCTACAATTTTGGCTTTGCAATCTAATTTCATACAATCTTCTTAATAAATTTTTTTTTTCCAATTTATTAACTTAATATTTAATCTTATTTTTCATTTTTTTATTTATTAATCATTATATTTAAAATTTTCTCTTTGTTTATTTTATTTTTTATTCACAATTTTCTAATCATTTATTCATCATTTATACCATCTGCAATTCAAAATAACATCTTTTCAAATATTGAATTTTAACATAATTCATAGATTCTATTAACACATACTATAAAGTTTACAATTAACATACTTGCATTCTGCAATATTTTTGCAGCACAATATACTTCACCTCACTTTCTTACATTCATTAAAATACACATCGCTTTATTTGGCACGTTTTTCTGACTCAGTATTTTCGCTATTCAGACATTATTTTTCACACGATGTACACTCAGTTTAATTTTATAACACACATGCTTATTGTTTCCATTTTCACACCCTTGGGCACAATGGCTTAATCACATTGTTTTACATATCTCGATAACACCGATGGTTCATCAACAATTATTTTTAGGCATGTTCATTTTTAATTTTATTTTTATTTATATATTTGATTGCAATCATATTTTTTTATCGCCAAATTTCCCTTTTCCTTAGGTTGTCAATATTTAGATCATCTAAAAAATTTTTTTTTATGTTTTTCATCTACAGTTATAATGTAGTAGAGTTTCTTCATTTATTATTATAACGTAGTAATTGTTTTTTTAGTTTTTGGTTCACTTTGCTACTCAATTTTAGCGAAGCACAGTGCTAGGTTACATTATTCCACCTTCTCATATATTCCTTCTCGAAACTCAAATAACATTCATGCTTACATAATCCTTATTCAAATACATAATTTTTAGCCTATCAATCTATTACCTAATAATTAGATAATTCTCATATTCATTTAAATCTAACAACGGTTTAAATCACTTTTTTCTCTTAACAATGGAAGTGTGCTATTTCATTTTCATTTTTAATTATGTTCCTTTATTTATTATTAGTCTATTGTGCAAAATAATCTGTTACGTTTATACAACGCGAGCTCTTTATTTGCCTATCAAACAAGCAGCGTCCTATCGCATTTTTTCTTTTTTAAATATATTCCATAATTAGTTTTGTCTACGACTGCTTTAATTCCTGTTCTTTAATTAGTTTTGGCGGTTAAACTCTAATCCAATTAAATAGTTCAGGTCGATTTAAATATACAATTTTTAGATCATTCATCCATTACTCAATAATCAGTTTCTGACATTCCATTCCTTCAAATATAATCTGTTCATTATGTCTATTTAATCTTTATTTAAATCTTTATGGTGCCTAATTTATCTCTTATTTTTAAACCATGTAAGTGTTTCATTTTAAATCACGTTTACTTCATTCATCACCATTGTTTATGCAACGTAAATGCCTCATTTGCTTATTAGAGAAGTTTGTTTCTTATGATATATTTTTTCTTTCAGACACATCACATTCATTAGTTTAGTTTAGGGTTGTTTCAATTTCCGTTTTCAATTAGCTGTTATTATTTGATTTTCAGACATTAGTTTTTTCCCTCCAATTTTGAAAAACGTCATTTCCTTTATCTTATTTATTTAAGTGGCATTGTCGCCACCGCCATTGCTTATAGCATTTTTGTAATTGCAAACCGTTTTTACGAGAGGAGGTAAGCATCAAAATTTAAAATATCACTTTTGATCCACAGCATTTAACTATCACACTAATATTTTATCGTTTTAGTTTGCACATCTTCGTTTGTTTTGCACAGGTATTTCCTTCGGTTTTCATCGTGTGATAGACATACACACATATAACACAAAATTTACATAGTGGCACTTACTCAGCGGTGTGTTTACCAAATTTTCTTTCCGAGAGTAAACAACGCATCAATATATATCTAAGTGATCACATAATCAGAAATAGCCATATTTCATTCTGTTTATTTCATAGTTTTTTGGCAATTCAACAATAGACAAGCAAGAATAAAAACTTTTTTATTATTTTCATTTTATATGGATGCACTTTATCCTTAACTAATTCACCGGCAGTTTCATTTCACTTTTTCTCATTCAATTCTCTCTTTTTTCTCTACTTCTTTGCAGTATAACAGGCTAGTTTCTGGTTAATATCTAAAAATTTGTCTAGAGGAGAGGAGGTAAGCTCGCTTCGATTTTATTTCTTCGTTTATCTTTCATATAATATTTTTCACACAATGTCTGACACAAATATACCTCCACATAGCGTTTTTATTTCTTCAAATAGGATTTTATACATACATATATTTCTCAAAACATCCCGTTGACAGTTTCAGAGATGGTAGTAGTTATTTTTCAATTGTCCAATTGAAAACATTTATCGTTTAGTTTCATATCGTATTAATATAGATGGACCATCCTTATGTCATATCATCATCACATAAGCATTTAGATAGATTTTTTATCTTTTTGGTATTTCACTTATACATCGGTCCAATTTTTAACTTTTTTATGTTTTATCCCACTAACATCTATATAGACCCAAGAGGGTTCACCGACACTATTTTTCAGAGTGCACGTTTCACATCAGATTACCTGAGGTAATTTTATTTATATAATAAGTTATGTACAATTTTTATTAGTGTATGGTTCAGTCACTATAATCATGTGGCCATTAGCAATATATGGTATTAAAGTTCTTAGTGATTAGTACACACATCGATAAGGTTGATTGATATGGATCATTTAATATTTCATTTTCATTTTTATTGTTCACATTTTTATTGTTCACATTTCGATATATGGTAACTATAGATGTAAGCATATCCTGACATTTATTAATATGGATATTTTCAATCATTTTCTGGTTTTAATTCGAATAAAATGATTATATCTGGCTGCCTATATAGATTTATGTATCAGCCATTGTATTACCCATGTGGCTTAATAATCCACACCTGTCAATACACATAATTTTAATATATGTTTTATGTTTCAAGTCATGTTTTTAGATTGTTGTTAACAATTTCATATTTACTTATGATGTAATTTTATTTATTGATTTTCATATATACATTTATTGGTATCATTATTTTTAAATTATTTGTAATTATTTCCTAATATTTTGTTCTATTTGTTCTATTGTTTTGTTTAGGTTATAAAGACCCCTGAGGCAGGCCTTTGGGCCGAAACACGGCCGTGTCGGGTCATTTTTTATGTGAATAAACATTTTTCTTGGTATCCTCACTCATTCTCCTCACTTTTTTGTTTCATAGAAAATATCAGAAACATATATCAAAGCTGTTAAGTAAGTATTTAAGTATTGGACATATAGAGGGCCATAACCAAATGGGGCCGGCCATCTATAAGGGTGGCCATCTCTAACGCCGGAATCGTCAAGCAGCGTACCCGACTGTATTATTGAAACAAGATGGCCGGCCATCTTTCGTTTCGATAATACAGTTGGAGCCGGCCAAATCTCTTAGAGATCGCCGGCGTAAGAGATGGCCGCCATTGGTTTTCGCCGATAATGAAAACTAATGGCGGCCATCTCAAACCCGGTCAAATCCAAGGCATTTGGTCATGGGAGGAGCCAGCATTTATAGTGCACTGGTCTCCCTGACATGCCAGGACACCAACCGGGCACCCTAGGTGGCACTGCAGTGGACTTCACAAAATGATCCCAGGTACATAGCTCCCTTACCTTGTGTGCTGAGCCCCCCCCCCAAATCCACCCCAAATCCACTCCCCACAACTCTACACCAGTACTATAGCCCTTAGGGATGAAGGGGGGCACCCACATGTGGGTACAGTGGGTTTTGGGGGGGGGGGGGTTGGAGGGCTCCCATTTACCACCACAAGTGTAACAGGTAGTGGGGGGATGGGCCTGGGTCCGCCTGCCTGAAGTGCACTGCACCCACTAAAACTGCTCCAGGGACCTGCATATTGCTGTCATGAAGCTGGGTATGACATTTGAGGCTGGCATAGAGGCTGGCAAAAAAAAGTTATTATATTTTTTTGGGGGGTGAAAGAGGGTTGGTGACCACTGGGGGAGTAAGGGAAGGTCATCCCCCATTCCCTCCAGTGGTCATCTGGTCAGTTGGAGCACCTTTTTAATGCTTGGTCGTGAACAAAAAGGGATCAAGTAAAGTCAGCCAAATACTCGTCAGGGCCGGCTTTCTTTTTTCCATTATCAGCCGAAGCCGGCCATCTCTTAACCACACCCCGTCCCGCCTTCGCTACCCTGCCAACACGTCCCCTTGAACTTTGACCGGCCCTGCGACGGAAAGCAGTTGAAGACGGCCAAAATCGGCTTTCGATTATACCGATTTGACCAGCTTTAGGAGAAGACCAGCCATCTCCTGATTTGTGTCGGAAGATGGCCGGCCTTCTCGTTCGAAAATAAGCAGGCTAGGTGTCCAAACTAGACCATACTTTAAGTGCCAATGGAGAAAGTTCTTTATCTATTACTGAGATTTCAAATTGATGAAGTTGCAATATAGATTGCCACCAGAAATGAATATTCAG